>NC_061503.1:9328064-9681189 GCF_022539355.2 Hippoglossus stenolepis
GTTTCAGGGATGGAGATGTTGGCTGGACAATCCACCTCTTTGCTTAGGATTGAAATATCCCATTGCCAACAGGATGAGCTGTTATATCAATACTTTGGTTTATGGCCAAATCCCTGCAAAACTGATTTTCATCAGACATTACTACAGAGATGTTAGCATGGCTTCTCCCCTCTTTAGGACAGAGCTGACCGAAGACTGAATAGTAGAAGCAAAAACATACATGTATAGATTCAATCTATCACTTTCAAATTATTCTCTGAAGTCTGTGAAGTGGTTTTCATGTTGACGGGATACGATATATCATGACGTTTGAAGTCCCTGCACATACAGATCGATATAGTTCCATGAATCAAACATCTACCAAGCACCAATACTGAAAGACATTAAAAACAAGAATTAAAAGGTTTTTATAAAAGAATTGTCATTTGGCGTAAAAAACATTGTTTAATTTGAGAGTGCAACTCCTCTGTCCTCAAATCGTCCAGCATACAGAGGTCTTCTATAGCAAATGATATTGTATTACGAGCACTCTCATCCAAATTGACTTATATACTTCCATATTTCAGTAGCAGCAACGGTGTAGATTATCTCCTTTAATCTGTGTACATAGAAGAATTTCACAGGGTCGTCAATGTAGGTCGTTGTTTTACTTTGAAAGACTTAAAACTTTAACATCTTCACTTAAACCTTTGACAGCTTCCCGCCCTGTTTTGCAGCTCTGCGTCATCCACCAATTGTATTTACATTCATGAATGTTTAACTCATGTCTTGCAATAAATCTGTGACTAACCACCCAACCTCTCACCCACACACACACACACACTCCACTCTACAGTGTCTTTAGTTCGAAAGAAAACCTGTTGGACAACATCTCTGTGGCTCAAACAATGAATGACAAGACGTCACACAGGAGTTGAAACATTTGTAAGACCTGGGAGAGTTTCTTGTTTATGGTTGCACTGTACCCTCAGCGTTCAAAGGACTCTCCGTGTGTGAGTATACATTATATGTGCCTTCTTTAAGAGAACTGGTTCATTTTGTATCGCATTAAGACGTTGGATGCGTTGTCTAGATTATGTTTCTTTAATGAGACTGCTTCTTAAAAGCTGTATCATTATCCACATGCTCCCCATGGAAAATCCTTCTGTTATTACTTTGATTACTTTGATTGCTATGGCTAGGATTGGATAATTACCTTTGTTATGAGTTGAAGTTGTTACCGTACACTATTTGTTGTTGTTATCAGGGGTCGTGTTGTGTTAATTATTGTCCTTTCTCTCACACACAGGCAGATCCACAATGGAATTTGCTTGTGGGTTTGTTTACGTGCCGCCAGTGACTCAGATGGACGGTCAAAGATCCAACAGCAATGTCATTAAACGCTCAGGTGTGAACTCTTTCTACTCGTATAAAAGAAAAAATACCTAACACTAACACTTGTCTAAACACACCCATGTGACATTTTTGGCTCCTGGTTGCTGGTAAGTATTTGTTTCCTGGTTTGTGATCGGTGGGATCCAGACACAGATGTTTTCCGTAGCTTCACTGGAGTTAGAAAAGTATTTCAGCTAAAACATGAACAGGAAACATCAGATTCTTTCGTCGTTCTAAAATACCTTCTTTGAAGAAATCCATTTAAGGGGAAAAGAGCTTTCACTCTGCTGTGGTCTGTCGCTGAGTCATTTCTCCTGCTGTCAGCTCCATTCTCTGACAGATGTGCAAAGGCAATCTGGGAAATGTAGGAAATCATTGTCTAAAGTATGAATTGAGAGAAAGATACAGTTTAAATGCATGAATATCAAAAACTGATGGTAAACATGTAAAAGTATCTACAGGTGGTGATTTTCCCTTGCTTCCTTCCTCAAAGCTGTCTGAGTGACTGGTTGGTTAAGTACTGTCGTGTATAATGTAACCAGTGACACAGACACACAGGAGACACTCCTTTCAGATGTATTGCTCGGAATTGTATGGGTCACACTTTCTCACAGAGGAAGTTATTTTGTCTGTGATGCACATTTCTCCTGCAGGAAACTGTTCAGCATTAACTGCCGTTGAATAAATGTTTTCTTTGCCTTTTAGCTCTACTCCCTCCTTCTAACCGTATTCGTCCTCGGATGCCCCCCCCTCCTCCTCCTCCTCCAACAAACTCTGCAGAAGCCAAATTGCCCAAATTCCCCACAACTACCTCCAAGATCTTTGAGCAGTTGGAGAAGAGCATACTGAAAAAGGTTGTGAAGCCCAGTGTCTTCTATGAAAATGAAGAATTTCACAATAAAACTGAGGCAGCTTTATCCGTCAATACAGCAGGCCAGCAGACGGCATCTCCTCGGAGGACAGGTACAGTGAATGTGGACAAATTAATATGTAAATCTTTGGCTGAGCACATTCAGTTTAACACCATGGCTGCGGTTGATATCTTAAAGGAGTAATTCACCCCAAAATTCTGTGTTATCCATAGCTGCCAAACAGACAGGAAAGTCTGTTAGCCGCTACTCTTACACTTATTGAAGGAAATTATTTTCTCTTCATAAACAGTCACTTAACCAAAATCAAAAACTGAAAAACAGAACATTCAAGCATCAAAAATAGATAGATAGATAGATAGATAGATAGATAGATAGATAGATAGATAGATAGATAGATAGATAGATAGATAGACAGATCAGACAGACAGAGATAGATAGATAGATAGATAGATAGATAGATAGATAGATTGACACTGATTTACACACTGATACATTGTTAGATTGATACATTGTTACATAGATACATTGATAGATTGGTCGATCAATCCATTCCTAACCGTCTGCTCCTCTCTTCTTCACCCAGCCCTTCTTCCACCCCACATGAAACCTGCAGACAACAGCCAGTCCCCTCCTGACAGCCAGCCACTCAACAGCACTCAGACATTTGTCTATGACCTGCCAAACAAAGAGCCAGATTTAAACACCCAGCCCTGGGATCCAGACTACTCATACAGTACACCAGAAGGCACTGGGGGCGAGGTGAAGCTGCCGGTCGATACTAGCACTGTGAAGGGTCCGACACCAGGTGAGCAGGCATCTTTGTTTTTCCTAATTGTACCTAGATTTAACTAATTTAGGGAAGGGTTCGATCATTTTCATTTCCTCTGCTCTCACCTCAAACCCAAGCCCCAGCCCTCCCACCAAGACCCTCATTCATGAAGTCAATGCCAGAGTACCTGGTGCTGATACCCTCGTCAAGCTCAGCTGCTTCATCCTCTCAGAAATCCGCCTCAACTTCATCACTTTCCCACTCTGATGGTAAGGGTAAATACAACAGCACCTGTCAAGCTGTGAAAGGACCAATATAGGCTAGAATAACACAAAATGCTGATTTTGAATGCTTCCCACTCAGGATCAGCAGATAAGGAGCCTCTTCCCGGGAATCCCAACGTTGTCCTAGTCAGTTTAGGGAAATTACTCTCAGAGGAAAGAGGTCAGTAAACTTTTATCATCGCCATAAAACCTTCATGAGTGGCCCTCTAGTTTCATTTTCAGTATTATTATCTGTAATGATGACAATTTGCATATTTCCAGTGCAGCCCATTGTAGGTGAACCTACCTCCTGCTCCCAGTGTGGCTCTGTGCTGGACTCCTGCTATTACAACGTGGTAAGACCAAGAGTCATTGATTTCAAATGTGAAGAACAACTGTAAATCTCCCTGTAATCACTTTGAGCATAAGCGTTATTGATCCTTACATAATAAATAATTGGGATTAATTGGGACTGATGTGGTTCCTGTTTTGGTGTCAGACAGTGAGCTCAGTTAATGTTTCTCACTTTATGCCGAATTGCAGGTTAATAAGTGTCACTTCTGTGGAACCTGCGAGTCGACCAGCCCTCCCAGTATAGCTCCCTGTATTAACTTCCTCCTCAACCCGGATGAAAAGCCCCTGTGCGCTGCTGACGCTCTGCTGCTCTTCTGCATCGACACCTCAGGCTCCATGAGCATCACCTCCCAGGTAAAGTCACAGACCTGACATGGCCGCTGTTTATTCTTGGCCGACATTCACAAATACAACATGTGATGTCTTCAACTGATCAGATTCTCATTTGAAGGTGTCAGTAGGTGAGCAGCTTGTCCACCGATCCCGTCTCCAGGTGAGTTTTTCCACATTTCTAAAAAGACATTTCTCCTTTTAACTTTGTGATACTGAAAATGAGCATGACGAGTGTAATGTCAAAATAATTGTCCAGAAATGAAATCAAGATGCTTCTGGTGAATTAAAAAATATTGTATTCAAAACAGTTTGTCCAGGAAGCTGTGATACAGTGTGTTCAGAGACTAAGTGAACAGCGACCAGACGTAAGAGTGGGGCTCATCACCTTCAACCATCAGGTACACACTGTTTTCCCCCTGATAGCTCTAGTTTTCTTATGGTATATGTTGTATTCCAATCGTTCAGGTTTATCTCCTGTTTATATAATCCTTTTCTGTATTTCCGTGAGTCACCGTGTCTTTTTGTCTCTCATTTGATGTCAGCGAAATGGAATTTCTTCAGTCTTCAGTTCTGTCAGGCAGCATCATTGTAATCTTGAAAAACACTTTGAATAATGTGTTTTATTGCTGTTGCTTTTCTTTATGCTCTGATGTTGGTGTTGCCAGGTTATGATGCATGGCCATGAGAATGTCACATCACATTTCCTGAGCGGAGATGAGTTGACCGACAGCCACTATCTGAAAGAGGCTGCAGCCAGTTTCCCCAGTCCACCTCCGCTCTCGCAGACCAAGGACTTCTTACAGAAACAAGTTATGGGGTATGTATATTATATTATATTGTATTTATTTGTGTGTGTGTGTGTGTGTATATATGTATGTGTGTATGTTTATATGATGATACCTGTTTTATATTCAAATAACGAACATATCATCTTGATTCTGTTCTTTTTAAAAAGATTATCTGAAAGTGGGACCACAGCTCTGGGTCCAGCTGCTCTCCTGGCAATTGCAATGGCCTCCAGACAGCCAGGGTCCAATGTAGGTTTGGCTTTTCAATCTTATTTGCAATTTTATTATATGTACATATAAACTGGGTTTATATATATATATATATATATTAAAACCCAGTTCATATTGATTTGTACTAAACCCAGTGGTTCCCAAACTAGGGGTTACCTCTGTTTTTAAAAGTGTTTTGTCGTACTGATTCAACAAAGCTCTTGCACACCTTAAAGTTTAGATGTGCAGATGCTTAAACATTGTTGAGTGAGAAGGAACCAGGAAGCCCTCAAAGTGTATTCAGCTTTGTAGGTTGACCCTGATCAGCATTGTGTACAGACACTTTATTTCCCCTGCATTTAACAGCCCTGAATAGATTTCTATTTATTTTATCAGAGGATTCATTCATATTTTTTTACAAACACAGTTTTGATATGGTCCTAAAGCAATTACATGTCACTTCTTCATTTTTCTATTTTCTAAAAACAATACACTCCTGATCTTGAAGGTCATTGTCTGTACAGATGGGAAGGCCAACACAGAGTTAGGAAATCTGGAGGTGGAGGACAATGATGCCCACAGCCTCCTCTCATCCACCATCTTCTACCAGGAGCTGGGGGAGTACGCTGCTAAGCAGGGGTTTGTACACATCTCTAAATCAATATCAAGAATGGAAATGTGTGATCAAGCATATTACAGGAGTGGAGGTTCAGATGCAGCCAAGTTAAACTTCTCTGTGATGAAGATGATGCTGACATATGCTTCTTCCATTAGTGTGACGGTGTCTGTGCTGTCCATAGAGGGAACAGACTGCAGGCTGGATGAGCTGGGACGACTCGCCGACCGCACTGGGGGCAAAGTAAGTGACCTGAGGAAACCTGCGTCGCACGAGATTCGTCGTTATTTTTTTACGAATCAAGTCTTGCATTTCTAATGTCCTTGTGTTTTGACTCTTTTCCTCCAGGTGGTGATATCAAGTCCAAACCGGCTGCACCCAGAGTTCGAACAGATCATTGACAACAGGACCACAGCTACACACTGTACCGTCGCATTGCTGCTGCCCAAATCACTGTAAGAGCTGCACCTTTTTTCAATATAACTAAGTAGAATGGCACTCAGTGCGCATACCTCTGCAAAGGACCAGCAGTCCCATCAAATTCAAACAAGCTGTACCAAATGTACCAAATACGACTGATTTTTCTTTCATCAAGATCCATGAATAATTTCCTGGGAAATCAGTGACAATATAAAAAAAAACCAAAACATCCTATTTCACAATAATAAAGAAAGTGAAGAAGAAAACCTGGATCCAGCCCCTGATCCGGATCCGCACCAAAACTTAACGGGGTTCTTTCCTGGCCCATACTGCATCCTTCCACCAGGTTTCATGGCCATGAAGTAGTTTTTCTTACAGACAAACAAATATACAAACCAACCAACAAACAAACTGACAAAAGTGAAAACCTCCTTGCCAGAGGTAAAAATTCCTCAGGAATTGGTCTAGATGTTTGGCACATGAAAGAATTTGGAAGCACTTTGAATTACATAATTAACAAGGTCCTGCAGGATTGACGGATGTTCTCCTTTGCTGCAGACGAATGAGAGGAGAGAAGGAGTCTGGACACAAAGTGATCAGAGAGGTAGGGAATGTGGCCCCGGATACAGAGATCACCTTCCAGTTTGGAGTCAATGAACTGGACACAGAAGGTGAGAAAAGAAACTGCTGTCACCACTTACAGACTGTCTGTATTTTGAGTTTCTTTAGTTTTTCTAGTAGTAGATCTAATGCTGTCCTCAGGATTGTCACAGGTCGTGTTGTGATGTGTGCGCTGCCAGGTCTTGCAGGATGCTGATTGCTGATGCAACACTGTGAGGGAGCCAGAGTCTCTGACAAACAAAAACTAACCAGGGCAAAAAAGCTGCTATAATGAATAACAGAAGAAATCCATGTTGTGCCAATTGTGGTCAGAGAGGGATTTGGATGCACATGTAACAACCTGTTATTTCTCCAAAAAGAAAAAGACAATTCTATTAATGAAGATCTATGACCCTGACCTTTAACCTTTGATCACCAAAATCTATTCAATTCATCCGTGAGTCGATCCGAACATTTAAAGCAAATATTGAAGGAATTCTCTCCATGCAGTCTTGAGATATCATGTTCAAAAGGATGGGACGTACAGATGGACGGAACACACGCCTCCAGCAAATGGCTGTCGCAGGCATGGAGTCCTAAAAAACGATGAACCCTCTGGACTGATATCTGTGTTCTGTCTGCTTCCGCTCAGCGTCGGCTCCAGCCCCTGGAAGCCGCGTGTCCATCCAGCTGCTGATCAGGTACCGACAGAGGAACGGAGAGAAGATGCTCAGGGTGATAACTGCGAACCGAGATGTTACTGATGACAGGTGATGATGATTTTGTTTCCATAACCACGGCGCTTCACGCACTCGCACCTAGAAACACACACCGCTGCTGCACTGAGCTATCTGCATTCTTGAGGCGTTGGGAGTTTAAAGTCTTTATCTTTTGATACCTCTCATCAACGAGCCGCCCTCAGGACAACAGTTGATTGGATGTGTTATTTTACGACAATCTCGGAGAACCTTTGGGCAAAGCAGCTTTGAAAATCCAATGAGAGTGGCTGTTGCTGAGATACTGGGGCCTTCTCATCATGAAGAAATGTGTAAATCATATTTCTTATCAATTCTAACATTGAGTCCCACAGTAAATTAACCTCTCAACCCAGTCTGTCTCCGTCATATCCAGAATTAAACTCACGCATATCCTCGTCCTAGCAGCCACAAAGCGGTGTGTGTGTTTGCACTGTGATACAATGGCAAGGCTGAAGCTGTAAATGCTGAGACGCACCCTCATGATGAAAGTGTGACCGTCCTTCACAGCTCGGCGGCCCTGTCCTCCCTGTCTCTGGCCATCATTCAGCTCAACTCGTCCCAGGCCAGCGCCGCTCTGGCTGTCAGAGGCCGCATCCTGGACGCCAGGAGGGAAGGGGAGCTGCAGAGGAAGCTGATAGAGAGAGCGATGTGAGTCACAGAGGGGCGAAAATGTGTGAGCAGATAACTTATACTGAAATCTGACAACTGGTTTTAAATGAGGGCTGATTCTGTATCCATGTATACATAAAAAATAAAAAAAATATAAGAGAAGTAAAAAAATAAACAGAAAAATGTTATTGGGTTTAAAAGGGGGCGAGTGTAGAATCTCTTTTCATTAAATAGCATGAGCAAAACTATAATTATTCCTGCATTTGAAGATGAATAAACTCATTGCATTCTGTTTATTAGAGTGTATTACAGTGTATCCCAGGCTGTGCAGCTCATGTGCTGTCTGTGTTTGCAGTGAATATAATCAGAGTGCCCAGGACCAACAGACTTACCAAGAATGGGTTAAAACCATGGAGCCGATATACAACAACATTCATAACTTCACACGGGTGAGTTTATACTGCACATTTATTTGATTCAGTGCTTCACATTAATCAAAACCACCAAACTTAAATGCTTATTCCCCCAGAGACAATCAGTCATCTCAGACTCACAGGTAACACAATGTCCTTATACTGTCCCAAAATACTGCATTGCCCATTTTGCTTAATCTTTTTTCTGATAATTTTCCAATTCTTCTCCTGTCAGCAGTCTCTAACAGACGCTGGAGCAGCGCTGCTCTACACCATGAAGCACAGCAACAGGAAGTCCATCTCACTGAAGAACAAAGTTAAACTCTAGTTTCTACACTTTTTTACCTTGTTGGAGGCAACTTAAGTCATGAGCGACAGGGATAAATACAACTGCTGTTTGACTTTATCTGACTGTATAAATATCTGTTAAATATTATACAATGTGACTGTATCACTGTGTATCGTCTGAAAACATGCTCATCTGTGTCAAAAACATTTATTTCTCTGCGAGATTTCTTATATTTTCTGTCCGCGTTGCACACACAAACTGCTGAGGCAGTGCACAGTGTATTTGACACCTTCCCGGCGGCAGTTTGAGCTTTTGTGTTGACCAAAAAAAAACCTGACTCAGAAACACATCATGCAGCTCACACCCAGGTCATCTGGTTTCAGCAAAATACATCTCACAGCCTCCACCCCAACAGCCAATATATATGTGTTCTGATGATCGGCTGATTGTGATGATTATTTAATTGTGTTGTAATACATGTGATTTGTTTCCCCCAAATTTGATCATGCAACAAAACTTAATAACACAAGAGCAGCTGAGGATCATTAAAAGGCGAGGCAAGTTTATTTATGAGGCACATTTCACATGACGCAGAGGATCATCAAAATGCTTCACATGAAAACACGTAATAAGAACAGAGCTAAAAGACTAACAAGTGTGAGGTCTGTAAAAAATGAAAACATAGAAATTCATACAATGTCGCAGTTAAGAGTCAGAGAGAAATTAATACCAGAAAATTAAAAGCGTAAGGTGAACAAAAAAAATATTTATCCTGTTTGGGGATCATCTAAGATCTTTATTCTGCTTTGCAAGTGAACGCAGCATTATCATGATTTGTTTTAATTCTACAGGAACATGAGCTGAGAGGTCTGGAGGGTTCATATTGTGGAAGCAAGTGTTTTACTTTGTCCATAAACCATTAACTGATTAATAGACGAGTAGGAACATTCATCCATCATCTGTACTGCTTATCCTTTAAGGGTCAAGAGGAGGCCGGAGCCAGTAAGAATATTTTGAAGTCAACTCTTTGAGACATTGGAAGCCAAAGCAGAAATCTGTGAACTTGTGTAAATTATTTTAAAGTGTGAATATGTTTTTCTAGATCTTAATAAGATGTGTACCCATTAATTCTTGCTATATTTAAGATATTGTGGCTTGTTTTGAAGTTGACTTGAAGTGGGAGATGGAATTTAAGTCAGTAATAACTTAAAGAAAGAGAATTGTTGTTGATGTTGTTGTCATAATGTTACAAAGGAAAAATGCTGTGTCGCTGTTTAAAAGTGGCAAAGGTAGTGAACAATGGCATAGATAGAAAATAATACTGAACAACCAACAATCATGCCTGAAATAGAAGCTAAAGCATAGATCGACATGCGCTTCTCTGGAGCGGCCCTCACAACACAAACACGTAACTGAGAGCAAATGTCTGTGATACAATTGTATGGACCATTATCCAGAGCCGGCAGGTTCCAACCCAACAGAACATAGATAAACCAGGATTCAATCAGCATACGCAGAGTGATGCTGAGCAGGTAGAAGCCCACTGTGCCTCTGTCTTTATTGAGATCAATCACCATCTTCCCTGTGGGGTCTTTGGACACAACCTGAGCCCCCTCTGTTCCCTGGCCCGCCAGCTCCATGTCTGCCTTCGCCTGGCAGCTCCTCTTCTCGGCCCGGGAGCGCAGGTGAGCGGTGAACAGCTCCATGACCAGGACGGAGAGGATGACCAGGACAAACATGAAGTTCCAGGCCGACACCATGGGTTTGTGGAAAAGTCTGTTGAAGCAGGCTTTGGTGCAGAGGCTGTCACCGGTGCCGTTGCAGCTAAAGTCCGAGTCCATTTTGTGGAAGGGCATCTCAGCCAGGAAGAGGATCACCACGCGGATGCACAGGAAGCCAAACCACAGCGAGCGGCCCGTGTAGGTGGTGGTGGCGTCCGCTGCTGTCCGCAGGATGGGGATGAGGCCTGTCACTAACGCTGCCATCGTCACCAATGGTTCTTGTTTGGAATCTAAGAGTGGAAAGGTTGGAACAAAAGAAAAACACTATGCTTAAATTGTGATGACATACATACAGTGATGTAATTGATCACGTTTGAGGTACTTGTACTTTTCACTTGTATTCTAAACTTAAATTTCTTATCATTTCAAAAGGAAACATTTGTTTTTATTTTACATTGTTCCTCATTTTGCATTTATTTGACAATTTGGTTACAAGATCATTCTCGGATCCAAATGTTTATGAAATACAAGATTAAACCAATGGTTACAAACATTTTAGCATATGACCATGTGGAATAAAACAGTGTATGTGACCTCTTGTTATATATGAGAAGTCAAGTTATTAACATCTCAGAAAAAAGATTTTTGAAAAAAAGCCTAAAAACTTTATATCCTTCAGACTTTTATTTCCTGCTTTGTTAATCATTTCATAATTCATTCCTATATCTTTTCTGTGTGCGACAGAAATTTTAATTAAGAATAATTTAGAATTTCAAGTTTATGTCACCTG
This sequence comes from Hippoglossus stenolepis, assembly GCF_022539355.2. Classification (NCBI taxonomy): domain Eukaryota; kingdom Metazoa; phylum Chordata; class Actinopteri; order Pleuronectiformes; family Pleuronectidae; genus Hippoglossus; species Hippoglossus stenolepis. Next base: position 9,339,244 of record NC_061503.1, read on the forward strand.
AGAAATATATAAATATTGTTTCTTCACACTCATAGTAGAACTTACAAAACATCAGAGTGCAGTTTTTTAAAATACATTTTTCACTTCTCGTCTGAATAATAGATTGCAGTAATCACACACACACACGCTTTAACACGTGTTCTCATTTGCACAGATACACACCCACCTCCATTTGTGTGTATGGATTGAAGTTAATGGGAATAAAGTGTGACAGATGAGAACTTACCTTTAAGACTTGCAGCCAGCTAATGGGATTGACGCCACGCTCGCTTTGCATTCAGTACTTTTGGGGGAAAGAATTTTCATTGTCATCAATATATGTGTTACAGTTTCCCACCCAATGATGTGCTGAGTCAGTCTCACTTCACATTTCATGGGCATCTCCCTTTTTAACAGTTGGTTTTGCATTTATGGAAACAATAAATAAAACTAGTTTTTGCACAGGACACATTTTTATTGGTATAAAAATTGAATTCCACTGATTTAATATTCAGGAATTCCACTCTTTTTTTTTTTCTTTACTTGACACTTAATATAATATCAGATGACAGTGATTACAAATATCTTATACAGTAAAACAAATTATGTTTATAAGATGGAAATATACAGTGTTAAAAATGTCAGAGAAGCTATAATTAAAATGTATTATAAAAACATGTTTACCAGAAATCACAACAATTTACGGTAATCAGCATTTACTGTATGTTTGCAACACCACTTTTTTTATGAGATTACAACAGATAAGACAATTCCTTAATCGGCTAATTATAGTAGCGCATATATTTTAAAATATGAACATCATATGTAACAACTTACAAATATCATGGCAATACAAAACAGTGACAGAGCAGTGTAATGAATTGTAGGAGAATCTATTTAGACATTTTTTGAAGGAAGTTATTTTGAAATATAATACCATTTTTTTCTAAATAAGACCCATCGTCACAAAAGATTTAAGGCAACAGTCTAAATGTTTGTGGAACCAAAAATCGGACAGCTTACAGTCCCTCTTCTTTCACCAGGTACTCGGGCAGAGTCTGAAAACCAGTCACAGGTACAGTCACTGGGACCGTCAGCGATACGGTGCTGGGTTCGACAGTGGAGGGGGAAACCTCACTGGGGGGAGGAGGAGAGGGGAGCGGGTCCGTGTGGATAATGTTTAAGTCGGTGAGTTGTTGGGAGGCCTGGGCAGCGTCTGCGTGAGTCCGTAAGTGCTTGCGAAGGTAGGCGGCAAACAGAAAGGCTTTGCCGCAGTGGGGGCAGCTGTGGGGTTTGTTGGCGGAGTGGATCTTCTGGTGTTTACGCAGCCCAGATTTGTTGAGGAAGCCTTTGCCGCAGCTGTTGCAGACATGAGGCCTCGGCTTGGGATGCTGCTTCTCGTGCTCCTGTAAATCAGCCAGCTGTGCAAACTCCGCCTGGCAGGTTTCGCAGACGTGTGAGCCCAGTGGCACAATTTTGGTAACATTCGGGGGAGCGGAGTCGATGGAGTGCAGGTTTTCATGGGCCTGAACTTCATCCCAGGTTCCAAATGTAGCATCGCAATGTGTACAGGAGAACTGAGGGAGAGTCGTGTGGGGGGTGAAGCCTGAAGCTGATCCTGCCTCCGTCTCCTGCTGCTGCTGCTGCTGCTGCTGTTGTTGTTGTTGTTGTTCCGACTGCTCAGCTAGGTGAGTTCTCTCGTGTTTGCGCAGACTTGAGGACACAACAAATGACTTCAGACACTCCTCACATTTGAAAGGCCTCTCTCCAGAGTGCACGCGCCGGTGCTTGTTGAGGCTGGAGCGCTCGGCGAATGACTTGTCACACTCGGTGCAAGAAAAGGGCCTGAGTCCTGTGTGGACAAGCATGTGACGCCGCAGATCCCAGGATGCCACGAAGGCCTTGTCACAGCTCTGGCATTTGTAGGGTCGCTCTCCAGAGTGGACACGTTCGTGCACGGCCAGATCAGCCGGCTGCCTGAACCTCTTGGAACACTTATCGCAGGGGTAGGGCTTGAAACCCAAGTGGGCTCGCTGGTGGCGACGGAAACTGGATGGGTCGGAAAACATCTTGCCGCACTGTGGACAGAGGAAGGGCTTCTCACCGGAGTGAGTGCGGAGGTGAGACTGGTACGAGGACAGCTGGGTGAAGCCTTTGCCACACTGCTCACACTGATAGGGTTTTTTCTGAGAGTGAATGCGCTGATGGCAGGCCAGAGAGGAGGAGCGGGAGAAAGCTTTGCCGCAGTCTGAGCACAGGTACGGCTTTTCTCCGGTGTGGGAGCGCTCGTGGTTTTTCAGGTCCTTCAGCTCTGTGTATGTTTTCCCGCACTCGTCACAGGCATACGGGCGATGGCCCTGATGGTTCCTTCTGTGCTTTCGGAACACAGAGGGATCGGCAAAACTCTTGCCGCACTCGGCACAGAAGTATGGCTTTTCTCCTGTGTGAGAGCGCATGTGCACCTTCAGTTTAGACAGGGTGGGGTAGCTCTTAGAGCACTGACGGCAGGAGTAAGGACGCTCGCCGCTGTGCTGTGTCATGTGGATCCTCAGGCATATAGCCTGCATGAAGGCCTTACCACACTCAGTGCATATGAAAGGTTTCTCCCCGGTGTGAGAGCGGCTATGGTTGCGTAGCTCTGTGGGGGTCTTGTAAGCCTTGTGACAGTCGGGACACTGAAAGGGACGCTGGGCCGAGTGAGTGCGCTCGTGCTTTGAGAGCTGAGCCTTGCTCGTGAATGTTTTGGTGCACTGAGAGCATGTGTGCGGCTGCTGTGGCTGCTGCTGTGGCTGCTGCTGCTGGCGGTCCTTCACGTGCGCTGACAGCTTGTGGCTGCGCAGAGCTGACAGACTCTTGAAAGCCTCTGTGCACGCGGAGCATTTGAAGGAAGCTTTGGCTTTTGGAGGCCTGCCTCTGCCACGTTTCTTCGCAGGCCGATCCCTCGGCAGCTCTTCCTCCGGCTGGCTCTCTTCATCCTGAGAAGGGGGAGTGCATTGCTCTGCAAGACGTGGGCTGCCAGGCTGAGGAGAGGCCATCTTTACATCTGCCAAGAGATGACATAAAAAGACTTTGTAATAATCATGTAAATAAACATATCAGCAGAATGAGATTGTGGGATAGTAGATCTGCTCCAAGGGGCTTCAGGTTAAATCTCTACAAGACATGATTATCTGGACAAAAAGTGTCAGTGACAGTGGCTGATGAGGAACAAGGACAAGATGTGTATGATCACATAATAGCAGAAATATGTGGGTGTGCATTCAATCACAAAATGGCTGGCATTAGGACCTCAGGGACAATAAGCTAACCGCTTTGATGCCAGAGGAAGTGGCAATGACTCAGAACAGTGTGTATGAATGACGGACGTGAGGCCGAGCGGAGACGAGGCTCGAACATCACAAGACCCCGCGATGGTGCTAACGACCGGACACGATCTGTACGTATTCCTCTCCGCTAGCTTGACTGCTACGCATTTTCTTTTTTTTTGAACTAACTCAAAATGGCTGGCTTTAGGACCGCTTGCACCCACAGTGTCATCGTCGTTACACGGGCTGGATTTCGCTAACAATAGCTGCTTTTAGCACCGTGCGTGCGGGAGGGAAACGGCGGCGTTTCTTACCTGAATCGGCACATTAATGGCTGGTGGGTGATGCTTGGAGAGAAAAAAAAATGTCTGGTACACGAGTGTATTTACGGAGAGACGCGGTGACTGGCTGCGGGATGGGGGCCGGCTCTAGGACCATGATGACGAAAGCCCTCGGCCGGACAAGTGTGCAGCATTTTAATGCGTTTGATGGTAAAAGATGCTAAAATAAGACTCACAACACACACGTTGGAGCCACCGGGTCAAAGCACGACCGCTCTGATGAAGTTAGCGTGTTCGCCGTTGTGTAAACATGCGATCTGAGCCGAAGCTAGGACCATTCCGGAGGCTCGCAAGTCAATGACGGAGCTAGCTTGCGAGTGCTAATCCCGGGGAGCTAACGTGTTTTTGGCATGTATACGAGAAGCAGAGGCGCGGTATCGGGACGGACACGTGTTTTTATTTGGGTTTAGTGCTCGCTGTGTGGTCGGTTTATCGCTGAGTTCGCCGCATTTTGTTTCACGCCAACTTTTAGCTCACCCACCGAGTTCCTCTTCAGAGGGAAGTATTTCACTGCTGCACATTTCCTGTTTCCTAGCAACAAGAGCAATGTGGGAACAGGGGATGGAAGAAGAAAAAAAGACAATCGGGGGGGAAGGGGGGTGCCCTTTACAGTAAATACAGTTTTTATACTAATGAATGAAGGAACATGTTCGGAGGCTCGCGTTGAATCGCCGCTGCTGCAGGTATTTAATCCGCCGCGCTCGCTTTAGTCGCGTTTCCGCATTTGAAACGACTTCCAGGCTTTTTGGTGCAATGTTTGTTTAGCTAGCCGCGATGGTGGTGCTAGCTGGTGTCGCGCTAACGTTAGCTAGCTCCCTGCCCCGCGATAACAGTTTTAACAGTGACCCACTTGTTGGCTCTTTCTTCTAACCTCGTGGGGACGAGTGCGTTCGTTCAGCTTTTGTCTGTAATGCCGGATACTGTGGATGTTCGTAGGTGCAATGAACCCGGCGAGAGAGAGAGCGAGAGGCGTTGGTCTCCCGGTTTATTGACATAGCTAGCGGTAGTTCAGTTAGCATGCTGGTGCAGAAATGTAACAAAACAGCTCAGGCTGGGCACAGTTACCAGCTAAGTGCATTCAGCTTAATACATCTGCCTCTACTTCAGGTCACCTGCTGGTTAGAACAACATATTGTTTTTTTTGTTTTACTTTTGAAAGATTTGAATCAGGGATCAGTATTAAGTAATTAATGTGTTTTGATTATTGTTGATCCTCAACAGCCACATGTGTGTGTTAGAGAGAGGGACTAGTTGGAGAAAAACTACAATTATCTATGAATAACGTCAATGTATACTTGACCTGCAGAACAGGGAATTCTATTATTTAGTTTATATATTTACTCTAATTGTCCTGTCTTTTGTCCTCAACAGCTTTATTTGCCTGCTTCTCCTAAAGTCAACACTTGGTCGCGTGGAACTGGTTCCCAACGTCCTCTGTTTCCTCCCAGGACATACCTTGGACCTTACTGTAAAGACAAATAGTTGTAAACAGACAAGAAAGGCATCTAATGCATTTCCTCCCTGCATACCCCAACACCCTGTGTCTGGCACACGTAATTCAATTGATAGCTTGTAATGGCAGCGCAAGACCGTGGCAGGACGTCACATTTTCCTTGCAAACAATGTGGCCTGGTATGTCCCAATATGCCCAGTCTGCTTGAACACATGGATGCACACCTTCAAGAAGAGGAAGAACGCAAGTTTAAATGTGACGAATGTGGCCGTGGATACAGGCACGCTGGTAGCCTAGCTAATCACAAAAAGACTCATGAAGTGGGCTCTTTTCAGTGTGACATATGTGGCAAAGACAACTCCAACGCTTTGTCCCTGAAGAGTCATCTCCGGAGCCACACTTCACAGAAGAAGTACTCCTGTGTACAGTGTGGGAAGGGTTTTCGTCTGGCAACACAGCTGACCACACACGAGAAGGTTCATCTCTCCAGGCGAGCAAAAGAGCAGTCGTTCAGGAAGTTAGACGAGGAATATCCTGAACATGAAAATAGTCATGGAATTGAGAATGATCATCTCGATGAGCATTTAGCCGGTGTCGGAATGTCTACAGAAGATAGCCCGTTTGAGGACAATACGGAGGACATTTCTAATGCACAAGCCGAGTCCTCTGATGAGGCAGCAGATCGACCTTTCAAATGTGATTTGTGTGACAAAGCATACATTCATCATCGAAGCCTGACCAACCATAAAAAGACTCACCAGGTGGGAATGTTTGAGTGCACGGTCTGTTTCAAGCTGTTCAACAACATGGCTGCCCTTTACAGCCACCAGAGAACTCACAAGTCGAGAAGCGGGACAGACCCTGGTCCGATTGGCGGGTCGTTCACCGGCACACCACTAGGCCGGTTTTCCCCTCAGAACCAGGACGCTCAAGTAAATTTCTGCCATTTGTGTCAGGTACTGTTCCCCAGTGATGAAGAGTTCCAGGAACACATCCAAATGCATAACTCTTCATCTATGTCATTTGGCCTTCAAGATCCCATGTCAGAGAGCCACAATATATCATACGACAACAGTATTGCTTCGCCTGAGTCAAATTTTTATGCATCTCCTATAAATAATATTCCCTCAGTATCATCAGTAGATAATCTTGGAGGTTTTGATCCACCACAGGAGCAAATATTAAGTAATGGTCACATGTACTCGGACTGCTCCAATAATCAAACTCCATCTTCCAGTAGCACTCAGGGAGAACCTCCAATAATAGACGCAAGCCTTCTCGATCCTGTCCTGGCGCACACACAAAACAATGACATTACAGCGGAATTCGAGGAGTCTTCCACTGTAGATTCTGATGAGCGTCCCTTCAAGTGTCAAATCTGCGGTAAAAGCTACCGCCACTCTGGGAGCCTCATCAACCACAAAAGGTCACATCAGGTTGGGATTTACCAGTGTTCCGTATGCAGGAAGAGTTATCCTCACCTAGCTGCCCTCAAAAGTCATCTTCGTCTCCACAAAGGTCAGTCTTCGTCTTTTAGCCTCAACGCTGAGGGGGACTGGCTCTCCTCGGAGCCTCTGACACTGGAGAATCAACAGGGTTGCTTCTCCTCACACGAGGAGGAAGACGACACCCAGCCCGTGCTCGATATTGATCCGAAGAATGGACTTGACCACAACAATGGATCGTTGTACCATGAGCAATTTAATCAGGACTTTTCCCAGGATATGACAGTGCATCTACCTCACAGTGAACACCTGATGCAGAGGCACATGTGTGCAGACTGCGGTGAGACTTTTGCAGACATTGCAGGGATCAAGTCTCACAGTTGCCCACTGTTACAACAGCAGCATGACACAACTAGCAGTGAGAGTAATGCAAACTTCCAGGACAGTAATGGTCACTATTCCGTTGGAAACCCAGTGAGTAATGTCGACTTCCATGGTCTGAATGGTAGCCATGATGATCAAAGTTACTTCGAACAAAATTTCCACCAAAATATGAGCAGTCATCAGCTGAATGGTGACACAGAGGATGATAACGCTGACGAGGAGGAGGAGGAGGAGGATGATGATGGAGATCTTTATCAGTGCTCTTTATGTGGAAACAGCTACACCAGCATGAGGGCTCTGAGGAGCCACCTCCGAGGGCACACACAGTCTCACGGCACTCCTGCAAGCTCAGGGCCTTCATCCATGTCCTCCCATGAAGAAGTGAAAGACGAGCTGGGAGAGATGATGATCTGTAGCACATGTGGGGAAAGTTTTGCCAATAGGCAGGACTTGATTACCCATCAGCTTGTACATAACAAGGACCAGGTAGATGACGAAAATCATTTACATATGAACACCAGCGATGTGTCCGGAGGCACGGAGGAACCACAGAGTATCATCTGCGGCAGCTGTGGAATATTCTGCACCAGCTACCATCATCTTGAGAACCATGGCTGCACCGCACAGAGGGTAGATGAGTCAGCCAATTGTAAAGAGGAAATGAAAGTGAACGACGTTGCCCAGTATGAGGACACAAGTCGCGTTAAAGAAACAGGCGCCACAGAGGCTCGTCAGTACAAGTGTGATCAATGTGGACGGTCATACAGACACGCAGGCTCCCTCCTCAACCACAAAAAGTCCCACAAAACAGGTGTATTCAGATGTCTTGTCTGCCAGAAACGCTTCTACAACCTGTTGGCCTTAAAAAACCATCAGAGATCCCACTTTGACATCAAGAGGTTGGTAACATCATTAATAGGTGTACAATTATTTCATTTGTCACTCATGTTACAAATTGTCAATGCTTGTTGTAACTAATGAATAGTTGTTATGGCAGAAAACTGAAAATTGGCCTGTAGAGTCACAATTGTGTTTTGTCATCATGGCGTTTATCCTTGCGTAGACGGTCCCCTGTATTTCAAACTCCGAATGAACTAATTTGGTCTTCTCTCCTCCCACAGACACACTTGCAATGAGTGTGGGAAAGCCTTCAAAATTCAGAAGCAGCTATTGAACCACCAGCGACGGCACAAAGAGAACCAGGCCAAAATCCAGGAACTCAACAGCCAGATCCAGGCCCTCATGCAGATGAATGGAACCAGGTCAGATGGAGGAATGCAGCCCTTGACTTCAAATTCCAATCAGGCCTCTACCTCCGCTCGGCGCTCCAGGCGACTACCGGCAGGGGGAACGGCTCAAACAAAGCATGAGACTTCAGTCAAATCTGAGGAAACGGGCGACCCACGACCTTTCGCCTGTGATCAGTGTGGTCGTACGTATCGCCATGCAGGAAGTCTGGTCAACCACAGAAACTCCCATAAAACTGGTGAATATTGCTGCTCTGTGTGTAACAACAGTTACTCCAATCAACTAGCAATGAAAAACCACTTGCGCACCCACTTTGCATTTAAAAAGCACTCTTGCCAAAACTGTGGAAAAGGCTTTAGAGGCAAGAAGCAGCTATCAGCTCACGTCTGTGTGGCCCTCAGAAATGAAGGGGCCAGAAGCAGACGGGGCCTGAAACCCAGAGCCATTAAGTGTAAGGAATGTAAACAGGCCTTTCTCTCCGTTGACCAACTGGCAGCCCACACCTGCGATGGACCTTCAGGCAGCAGTGATGCCCAAACAAATATATTTCCAAGAAAGGAGGAGCGACCGTTCACATGCAACATATGTAATCGCAGTTACCGCCACGCAGGCTCACTGCTGAACCACAAAAATACCCACAAGACCGGACACTTCAGCTGCACCGTCTGCTCTAAGCCCTTCACTAACCCCATGGCTCTGCGCAATCACACGCGCATCCACACGCAGAAGAAAAAGTACGTGTGTCTCACGTGCGGAAAGGCCTTCCGCCTCGCCAGCATCCTGCACAACCACCAGAGGGTCCACAACCGCATGGCAAGTCACTTCAGCTGTGCGGCGTGTGGGAAGAGTTTCCAGGGCAGGTCTGGTCTGAAGAGACACCGCTGCCGCAGAGGTCAGGGGAGCTCGATAAGAGCTGGAGTCCAGCAGTCGGAGAGAGGAGACAAGTGCTTCACGTGAGTTAAAGTTTGATTTTGACCTCAGTGTTAACGTATTGTTCTCATGTATTTTCTCTTTGTTTAAGAAAACTATCCTGACCACACTGATTAGATATATTGGCCAATATTAGTTTATTGCAGATGTAACTGTATGAGAGCATAATTTAGGCTGATAAGTTACCAGAAGTATATAAATAGTTTGCTTATTTTGTTCACCAGAAAGTACTGACAAGTCTATTTTTCACCTGGAAAATGTCCTGTTCAATCCACATTTTGATTTAAGTACTGAAAAAACATATGAACAGATTCCTTATGAATGATGTTTATGTATTTACTGCTACTTTTAAATGAGCAATATTGGCCTAAAAATCTAGTTTTTTACAGTATTGTAATGTTTAATGATAGTAAAGGTATATTAGTAATTTGCTGTTTTAGAAGTAATTTGCTATTGGTTTGAATGATCTGGATTGCAGTTTGTGTTAGGGACTGAACATAAACATATCCCTGCTGCAGGTGTGACCTGTGTGGGCGCTCCTACCGTCACGCCGGCTCCCTCCTCAACCATAAAAAGACACACTCCGAAAACCTCCACCATTGTACCTTGTGTCTCCAGACATTTCCTGATTCTCTCACTCTGCAGATTCACTCTCAGATGAGACGTCATTGCTGCCCCGAGTGTGGCAAGACCTTCTGCCTGGTCGCACACCTGCAGAACCACATGGAGGTGCACTCGAAGGAGCGGGCTGTGGTCTGCAACCTCTGCCAGCAGAGCTTTCCCACCACAGACAGTTACCAGCAGCACCACGACATGCACCACAGGGATCAGGGCCCCTATCAACAAGCTGCGGATGAACCCATAGCTAACAACTTTTGCTGGGACTCAGGAATAAATCCGACCATGGGCATTGACGGCATGCACAAGCCGGTTCCACCACCTTTGTCCCACATTCCAGGAAGCATCCCCGATTCACCGAACGACACCGCTGGCACGGAGGAGAAGAGCCACGTCTGTGAGCACTGTGGCCGCACTTATCGCCACGCCGGCTCCCTGCTCAACCACAAGAACAGCCACAAGACGGGCTCCTTCTTCTGCTCCATCTGCCAGAAGGAGTTCTCCAACCTGATGGCCCTCAAGAACCACCGGCGCATTCACACGGAGCCCAAGCGCTACCAGTGCCTGGATTGTGGAAAGGCGTTCCGCGTGTCCACTCAGCTCATATGTCACCGGAGGATCCACACCAAAGAGAAGCCCTTCGCCTGCCTGCTGTGCGATAAGAGCTTTTCCAGCAAGTCCAACCTGCGGCACCATCAGAAGATGCACCAGAACACGCAGAGCTACGACTCTTCTTTTAGCATGGACGCTGACACGTTTATGGACCTGGACATGGGGTCTTTCCTTTAGAGTAGTGGTGCAGAGTAAACAAGAGACGAGGACAACCGAATCCTCTTATAGATCTCGTATTTGTCCCTCTATCAGTAATTGTAAAACAGTATTTTTTTTTTTTCTTCAGAAAGTGCACCTTGGTCCGGACAGAGGCTCCTTTTTGAAAATGCACATTTCATTACTGATACCCAGTCTTACCTCGGCAACAGATGGCAGCATCACTGAAAAGTCTCCAGAGGGTCATCTTTTAATACGGCCTGAATGTTTTTCTGTGAATACACAGGATCCCAGAATACAGGGCGGGCGATTTAAAAAAAAAAAAACGATCGCCAATCATTCCTCAATGACCAACCAAAGTGAACAGAAAAGTGCAGCCCAGGTCCGTGTAAGAATATTAACACAGATACCATGTTTTTTTGTAAGACTACTGGTGATCTCTCCTCTCTTGCTATGTACAAATGTGTTCAGTGCCTCTGTAAGTTCCTTAGATAACAAAATATACAAACTATATTTATCTTTGAATCCTTTTGTTAGCTTTGCCGTCAATCTCGGAGGACTGCTCGCTTTTCCTCTGGGAGCTCACATAGGGCAAGCCTGTTATTATAAAGTCAAATACCTCTGGGTGTGTCCAAAGGTCAGTGGCAAAGTGATTTACTGAAATCATATTAATAGTTGTACTGCTAATAATAATCAAGTTGAGTGACCTTGTATGCTAAAATTGATGTATTTATTAATTTATTCCTGTTATTTTATGTCCATATTTTATTAGAAAAAAAACCTTTTTATGAATGTTGTACAAAAAAAGAAAATCTGTCTTCTGAAACTCATGTAGCCTGTAAGGAACTTCATCAGTGGATCTCTAACTCCTTAACTCTCATCGGTTACAACAGGCAGGAATGAATTGAGCCAAGGATGGTGTGTTATTGGCAGCACTCAGGGGAAACCTTCAAAAGGAGCATACCTGATGTGTAAAACCTTGTAGATAATCAGTTTGAAGCGAACAGAGCATTTTCTTTGTACTCGTGCCATTTCGACATGTTTATATTTGATCTCGTTTAACGGTTGTCAAAGTCACTCCGTGTAGCTGCAGCTGCAACATGCAGCGCGCACCGTTATCCATGTTAGAATTTTAAAAAGCGTCAGTTATGTAGAAGAGCCAGTGCCTAAAATATAAACAGATTGTAGCAGTTAAATGTAGACAAACCACCTCTCACTCTACTTGTTATACTGTAAAACACAATGTTTTTCTGTTTGTCTGCTACATTTGATTTTTCTTTAATTATTCTGATGATTTATGAATCTTTTCCACCACCAAACATTTAAAATGTCTTAAGCATTTAACAACAGAAAAAGAACATTGAGGGGGAAGTGGTTCCCTTTTCCCCTCGATCGCCATCATTTTATTTTTCGGTCACAAATGCTGTATATGAATCAAATAGAATGACTTTGTATCTGTAAATTCAAACACACATGTGGCCGGGATGCCTAATTTCTGCTAAGCACAAGCGTCACTGCCAACATACCAGAGCTTTGTGGATTTACTGTCTCGATTTCATGAATCACTCATGTTCTATAAAAAAAATGTGCAATTTTTTTTTTTTGCCAAGTTGTCTGAGGTGAATGTTGTTCCTGAAGCGAGTTCTGTTTAAAGAAAACCTGAATCTCCATAAGTGAACACATGGCCTTTTTTTTTTATATAACAATCTGAAATTTGATTTTCTTCATGCCATTAACATTGTATGTCGTGTGTGCGTATGTTTGTTTAGCACTGGTCAGAAGTAAGAAATACCTCATAGAAGGCCCTGCCTATGTAGTTCTGCTACTTACTGCCTCACGCAGCGTAATTGTAGGGGAATACACTGTATCCATACAAACTCAGATAGTTACATATTGTAAGACGTGGAATGAATGAAGCATCAGTTTTAAGGTTTTACTTTTGTCGTTTGCAGAATCTTACTGTGGTTGTTTCTCCCGTTGTTGAGTTGAATTTGCACATGCGTAGTTGCGACGTTTTTAGCTTGAGGAGGACTGGAGGTCGATGACGCGGCCGAGATGTTGTCGTTTGTTGCTGCGTCGACAGGAAACGAGTCGGCCACTTGATGGTTCACCTCCGCTCGTTCAGCGGGTCGTAATATTTAAGCAATATGCTGAAATTGTTTCAGTGCACAGACTGAGTTCATCTCATTTGTCTTCATTGGAGTCGATATTCTGACACAAGCCTTGGAAAAAAAAAAACACATGATAACTTCCCATCTGCCATCTTTGTTACATTATTTAAAAGTTCATCTGTATTAACTGACATTGTCATATGCCATGGTAGCCTACATGTAAAACGACGGATACACATTTCAGTTAAAACTGTAAACTGACTTTATTTTTGTACGAGGTTCACGTTCTAATTCCCTGTGGCACTTAACACATTCACTCCTCTGTCATTGATCACAATCACAGCCTGGTATTTGTGGCGTGTGCGTTAATCTCAGAGCTCTCTGTAAATATTAGAACAAAAATGTCGGCTGGATCTCTGTACATTCAATGCAAGATTTTGTTCAGCGGGAGAAAACTACTAGATTAGCTATTGTGTAATAAAAAAAAACATATACCACATGTTCTGATTGAATGCGTTTTCAGTGCTCGCAAATGTCTGCTCAGTATTTAATTCATATTTATATAACTATTTTGTCACTCAGAAGCGTAGATTTTTACTTATTTGTTAGAGCGTAGTTTAGAATATGAGCAAATTATTGATAAAACTAGTTGACATGAATTAAAAGACTTGGAAAAACCAAATGTGTTTGTTTCTTGTCCATATTCGTCCAACTGATGAAGTCATGAATACACCTCGGATTATTAAATTGTCAGTTTTATTGTGAAAATACTTTAGGTACACAAAGCGGTTTATAGGATTGCATTAAGTAAAAGAAGCCAGTGCATGTACAGTATATACAGTTAGACAGGAAGCATGAGGGATAAGCAGGAAGTGTTAGTTATTGCTCAGTAACATCACTGGCTGGCTGAGTAGAAATTTAATAGAAAAATCTTCACTGGAGTCCCTTTACACATGTGCTTGTCCCTCGCAGTTTGAAACAATGCTACACTGCAAGATACTTACAAATAAATAATATAAACATCTAAACACAAAAATAGAAATGTGGACGTATCTGTATTTGAAGTGATTCCCTAATGTCGCTGCCACAGGGCAAGCATTTCACCCACAAGCAGACAGATCCAGAAAGCAGACCTGAAACATTGTCAGTGACCACATACTGCAAGATGGTCGGAAGATGAAAAAACCCACAAAAAACCACTTTGTACTATAAGAAAAAGTGGAAAACAACAATCCTGCCCCACCATGTTTTTCACTGGTTTCAATGTCCACAAAATTACTGACATCTCGACATGATGCATTGCCTTTTTCTGTTGTTGAGGATCATCAATCGACAAATCCGAGTTAGTTGTGATTGTGTAACTTGCGCCTAAAACACTGTGGGTGTCATTCTCTTCAGTACAGTACATTCTTTGCTCTTGTTAGTTGGCTGGCATTGTGTGTTTCTAGTGTTTCAAGCATCCTGTGCCGCTAACGCTGGGACGGTAACGTGAATTCTGGGGATGTAATAGTAGGAGAATTTAAAAAGTCAGCTAAAAACCTTAAAAAAAATAAACATATTGTTGTGACCTGCAGTAAAGGGTCTGTGTTGGAACAGCTGGAGGTGCAGTCAGGGACAAAGGCTAGAATACATTTCACCTACAAAAAGCTACATTCAAATGGCCTTAATGTGCCAAACAGTTTGTCTTGCTCACATATGGTTTATCTTGAAGAGGCTGTTGTGGTACATAACTAGCAGGGAGACCCCTTGTAACCCTGCAGAATAGCAGGGGATCAGACTGCAGCCCAGCAGACGGCACTAGCTGTGTTACATTCATTGGATTCCTGCTGGAGAACAGCACAACACTAAACAGGAGCGTGGGTTTGTAGGTTAGTCCTGATGCTGAATCAAATATCTATATAAACCCACAAAGGCTATTCTGGATCATGATCTCATTTACATGGAATATAGAGGCACACGTGGTCAGAAAATGATACCACTCTAATATAATGTTACGGTGTGAGAGTTGCTCGTTAAGTCCTGTGGTCGCTATGGGACTGAGTGTGATCCCTTCAACAGTCTAATAAATAAAACTGGTCCGATTCTGGTCAGGAGATACTCTGCGTTCAGAGTACACACTTCATGGTCCAGAGGTTCCTGCGTCCAGCTGTGAGCCGGTCGCTGCTCGGTTCCGTCACATCTGTTTCCAGAGGAAGATGAGGCTGTGGAGGGTATGACAACCGTTCAGTTCTCTTTGCATTCACATCATTTTACCCACATGTACGCAATTACAGTTACAGTCACATTTGTTATCAACCGTATGTTACAATTGAGGTTTGACCGACGTGGACTGATATCTGGTATCAAGTTGTTTCTGAAGTTAATTACATTTCATTTATTTTACATTTTTTATTGATTTATTTAAATTAAGTTAATTTAATCTATTTCAGAAAAGTTACTCAATTAAATTAATTAATTTTGATGAATTTAGTAAATTAAATTAACCCTTAGGAGCCCCCCTGGGCTGATGTTTTTTCAATATAACAAAGAATATTTAGTTAAACGCAACGCTTGCACCATCCTCATCTTGCATACTTTCACTCGTGTGTAAAATAAAATCATATCTCTGTTTTTACTTGGCCTATGAGCACCAAACAAAACTTAGCATAGAGTCTCATGGCAGCACTTTGGACTGAAATTGAAAGCAGCGCTCCATGTGGCTCTGAGTTTACGCTGTTGGCGTCGTGAACCAGCCATGGTTGATCATGCCGGTGTGGTCGGCGACTCTTGAGACCAAAGCATTTGTAAAAGAACACAAGAAAATCCTGCTCGCTGTCGATCACTCGCTCTCACATTATGGACAACTGTTTAGTCATCAAACTGTTGTCAGGTAAAATGAATGTTCTTACTTTTTAAACTTCATATCTTTACTTTTTGCTCTCTAAAAGATGTTCAGGAGCAACTAATCTTAGTGAAAATGAAAATCATACTTACTGAAATGTTTAAGCTTGATAAAGTGGCCCCGCAGTTTCTTCAATGGGTTCTGTAATACAAAATAAAGAAGAAACACATGAGCACTTCCCAGTATGTATTGTGTTTTTAAATACACAACTCGTTTCTAGGCATGAATAGGAACACAATAAGAGTCATTTCATATGTGACACAGCTGCAAAAGGCTTCATAGCAACGCATACAACAAATGTGTGAAATTCACCTCCGCCAGCTATTGTCTTTAGCAGGATTACGCAAAAACTGGGTGGAGGGATATGATATGAGTCAGGGAAGAAGACATAAAATTGTGGTGCGGATTCAAATCAGAATGCAGATCCAGGAATGTTTTTTCAGTGCAAGATAGGTTGTTTTCAGCTTCTTCACCATTTGATCATGATGAAAAAAGAATCACTCATATTTAGGGGTCAGATGTTTATGACTCTGTGCAATTTGGTGCAGATCCAAATAAATATCCCAAAATATTTTCAGAGATTTTAGGTAACTTAACCCCAAAAAGAATCTTTTTCACTAATATCTCCTCCATGTTAGGGTTTAATGCGATGCATCTTATTGTAATATCTTTTACTCTGTGTCTTCACAGATGTATTTACATTGAAATCTCTGATACAGCAGTTTCTTTTCCAGGGAACGCAGTGTAAACCACTTCTAAAATGATCTGTGAATACCAACTAATACGTTATTTCCTGATGCTGTAAAAGAAACTTTACTTTCTTGACTTTCCGGTGAATTTGAGAATTGATTTTAAGATGTTATTGGTGGCTGGTAAGGCCTGTTCTGGACTTGCACAAGAGTACATTTCAGATTTCTTTAATTAACGTATAAATTACAACTTGACACTGCAGAGTTTTATTGAAAAGCGATGGATTACAGCATCGCAGTTAGGGAACACAGGTTTTTGATTAAAAAAACATTTTCAACAATGATGGCTTGAAAGCTAAATATCACATTTCACGTGTTGAGGATCTCACCACGTAGAGGTCGTTTGTGTGACTTGCGTCGATGCACCATGACCCCGATAATCAAGGCAGCGCCGACCAGCACGACGGCGAGCACCGAGAAACTGGTGATGGCCGCAGGTTTCCACACATCCGGTGAGATCTCCGGATCTTTACCTGGGGATAGAACAAACATCAGCTTAACCTGCAACACTGGCAGAAAGTGAACCAATGTATGAATCAGTCATGGCGGAGCCGGTTTCTTACATGTGTTGCACGACGGGGTCTTGGGGTACTGCTTGCACGACGCGCACGGCACACACTTATCCAAATCTGAGTTCCAAAAATCTGAGCTGCCACACTGACCTGCACACACACACACACACACACACACACAGCAGACATAAACAATTGTGACACTTTATAATCCCCAAGACTTTCACTGGGAAACAAGGCTTGGCCCTGGAGGGTTTATGACTTCTTCCAAGGCTAAACATTTCTGTATTTATGCAATTTTCAACACTGTTTTAAGCAAATGAAATATTACGATCTGGGGTAATATTTGAACACATTTAATGCAAAAGCTTCAGAGAGCAACCACAATCCCCACTGCAATAAAATGAAAATGCTTAAATACAATAAACCACAATCTGTTGACTCGCGGGAGACATCCAGCTGCAATCAGTTACTGCAGCTGTGACCTGCAGCGGGACACATGAGGAACTCTGTGGCTGTCTTCTTCTTATAAAATGAAACTGGGAAATTCCTCTGTGTCAGACCGCTGATGCAACCTAACTGCACCAGAGAGGATCACTCAGTGACTCTGGGTGCATGAGCGGGCCGGGCGGTGTGCGAAGAGCAGGATGTGTGTTTTCGAAGAGTGCTTCCGCTGCATTGTTTTTGCCTCTGCGGACGTGTGCGACTTCCAAAGAATAAACGAACGAGCCTATGAGAAAGAGGTCGGCGGTCGGCGGCAGTTGCGCTCGGGGAGAAAATGTCTACCTTCACTGAAACACAGTAGAAAGCTGCTCCTCTCTCTGTGGCAGCTGAACAATTAAAGCTGTGCACACGATGAAGACCCCTGAGGCAGTGACACAGCTAAGAGTGAACTCAGTGCTGCTTTAATAGTGTTTGTGGGTTTCACATCCTTGGCTGGGATAAGAAGGAGCTGATTCCCCCAAGGTCAGGAATGAAGTAGCGAGTGTTGTGACATCAAGCTGAAAAACAAACCTCTGCAAAACAACATTACAACATGAAGTCAGCCTAAAAAGATGACAACACCCGACGTGTCCCAGATAAAGTAACACAGAATCAGATAGTTCAGTAACCGTCCCACATGTGTATTTGCATGAACTTCTGTTGTGTTCAACGTGATAAAGAAGAGCGACACTGAGCCTGATTGGTGTCACAGTTTGTGGTGGCTTTCATGTTCGACGTGCAGCGGCTTTAATCATCACCGAAAGCAACATCAAAACTATCAGGGAGGCGAGTTTGACGTATGAATGAGTGGGACACTGCAGCTGCTTCCATGACAACCGCGGTAAATGAATGTTGTGACGATGAAGCTCGGGAGCCGACAGTGTGGAAGGCTGTGTTATTACACAAGGTCACGTTAAAGGGATAGTCTTAAAAGGAGAATTCACTCATTATCTTCTCACCACTGTGCCGATGGAGGGGCCGGTGTGATTGGATTGGATTCTGCTGCAACAGAGTTTACCCCTAAAACTCCAAAAGTGTTTTGTGGACTCAAACACTTTCACACCCACCCCCTCCATCGGCACAGTGGTGAGAAGATAATGAGTGGATTTTTCATTTTTTGGTGAACTATCCCTTTAATGAGATGGGTGAAAGAACACAAGACGCGACCAATGAAACGAGGAGATGCTGGATGTTTGATGAGATGGTGATCGTCATTCTTTGTTCAAACATTCAGAATTAAAAGAGAGCAATTCATTTAAAATGCTACAAAAACAAGATATTGTCTACTGTAATGGAGTATTTTTCCGTATAAATACTCCATTACTAGTAGAATCTCTGCATTAAAACCCACGTTTAAGTCCTAGTGCAGAAGTATTGTCAGCATTGTACAAATGGCCCCTGTGACTGATATATTTACATAAATTCAATTAATAGATTAACTGATGCAGAACTCTCGGCAGCTTTTCACTGTTGTAGCAGCGTCGCTCTGTTGGGTCACTGAATAAATCTGATGGTAGTGAGGAGGTGAGGGAGGAATGAGGTGATTGATGGTGTCGAGAAGAAAAAACTGTCTGAATGATTAGAAATGATTAGAAAACTATTTGAATGACACGAGTAGTTCGGAGGAGAAATGTTTCGGCTAACAACTCCTGACAACACACCCACACTAGACACTACTCTTCCGTGAGTGTTGAGGATTTTTTGACCATCCTCACACATTACTGTATATGCCACTATATATATTGTATATTATATCTGTACAGGAGAATAGTGTCTGTCTAATTCCACAGATACTCCCTTCTCTCTCTACGCAGTACCAAGGTCAGGTTATAGATAAAGGCCCAACCAACAGTATATTGTAGTGTCTACGTTGAGGGACTTTCATATCTAACTCAGATGCGCCAGACAGAGAGACAGCAACTTCAACTCTTTTGTGTATTTCACCAGTGGCAAGACGTAAGGACACAATGTGATTTAGGTATCCATACTTTAGGCTAAACTATCCAATAGGATGTGAACACCTGCATGTAACATAGAGTGACAGCAATTCTAGCCATTCATGGATGCGCTGTTGGAATGGGTGTCGCAAGTAGAGGAAGATATACTGGGATGCTGTGGGAGACATCTCCAGACTTGGGGGGGTGACAATTGCTCATGTTACTGTGTTAGCGTTTGCATATTGTTCCACCTTCGGGTCTCCTTGATGCATCAAGTATGTGGACCACATAATACTGAGTACCACTGGTTTAATCTAAATATGAGGTGTAAAGTTTTGGTTAAAACAGAAAAGTAAGTAGCTGTTGGGCAGTAGTAGAAGTAACAGGGGCACCACCTCCACCAAGGCCCAACCATATTTAAATCTATTAATTCATTTAACTTGACAGATCCTGATCCAGAGCCGCACCAATCTTTAAAGGGTTCTTTCCTGACCCGTACGGCACCCTTTCTCCAAACTTCCTGGTAATCCGTCAAGTAGTTTTTGCAGTAGTTCCTGCTACATGACACCAAGGCAGACAAATAAACACAGACGAAAACATAACCTCCTTAACCTCACTGGGGAGGTAGAAACAAATCAAAAATCTTAATTACATAGACCGAGATATTCTGATTTCTAGTCACGGCACGATTCATTTCCCATAATGCAACTCAAACACATCTTTCCTTTGACACTCCCTGCCTCTTATGTCCCCTCATCTTTCAGTTATGCCTCTGCTTTCTGTTGAATACTGCTCTGTTGAAAAGGCTCAAGGCCGAGTTGAGATAATCTAGATGACATCCCTGTGACATCATCAGGGTTGTTTATTCAAACCTCAGAGAGGATTCCCTGGAAACATCAATCTGCTGCTTCCAACTGAAAAGGATTTCTTGTGACAAATAAATTGAGCTTCATGTGTAAATTGTTATTTTTTTCCAAATTCTTTACTGTTGGTTGAAAACAAAACAAGCAAGGTTTTGTATATTGTATAGATCAAATGATTGAGAAAACAACGTAATCTGATCAGTGTTGGAAGTATATTTACACTAATTTGCATTTTCTTTATAAATACTGTACTTTCGCTCAATTTTGAGGTACTTGTGCCTGACATGAATATTCCTAGTGAATATTACTTTATACTTCTGCCCCACTACACATCAGAGCTAACAGATATACCTCCGCCAAGAGGTTATGTTTTCACCCCTGTCCGTTTGTTTGTTTGTTTGTTGGTAGGTTTGTTTGTAAACAAGTTTATGCAAAAACTACTGGACGGATTAGCATGAAATTTGGTTTAAGGAAGAGGTATGAGTTTGGTGTGGATTCGGATGAGGGAGCGGTATCAGGATTTCTCTCCGACTTTCCTAAACACAGAAATAAAGTGTCTACAGAGAATAATTGATGGATTTTGATGAAAAAATCAGGCATATTTGAGGGACTGATCCAAATTAAAATGTGGATCTCGTGAAGTTAAATGTGGGTTCATTCGGGGAATGCTGGGCCTTGGTTGACGTATGTTTTCTCTGAGTGTCATTCTAGTTTTAAAATTAGTCTTCTGTGCTT
This sequence comes from Hippoglossus stenolepis, assembly GCF_022539355.2. NCBI lineage: Eukaryota > Metazoa > Chordata > Actinopteri > Pleuronectiformes > Pleuronectidae > Hippoglossus > Hippoglossus stenolepis. The sequence goes on from NC_061503.1 coordinate 9,359,986, forward strand.
TTTAATACTAAACAACTAGAATAACTTTTCAATAGAAGAGGTGGAAAAAGCTTCTTTCTCATGTTGGAGGTTGTGGGACATAAAGAGCCAAATTCACCATTGTGTGAAAAACATTTGGGATTCACTTGGCTTGTGTCATCGCTCACAACCAGAGCATTTTGCATTTTTAAACTTAAATCTAGAAGAATATTTCCATTTCCCATGAGGTCCGGAGCCTACATCACAAATGTACAGGAGGCTGCGCCGTGTGCGTTTCTCACTGGTCACATTCCACAGGATTCATAAGATGTTGACAACCAGTCAGTGCAGGTCATTATTCACCGGCTGCAGTCGAGAAGGCACCTGCTGGAGAAGTCATGTTTGAGGCATTTTGACCTCTACGCCTCTGGATGTGTTGCAGCCCCATGCACAGGCCCCCAGAGACTCTCCGTCCTCCACAGCCCAGCTCGCCTGACTCATTATAAAGCTGCGGTCACGGTACAAAAATGTGTCACAGCTCTTGTGAGCCCGATGGTTTCAGCAGTGCCTCGTCCATCAGATCCAGATGGACTCACACTGGAGGGTTCAAGAAGTCACTGGGAGGAACTGAACCTTGACTCCTGCTTGACATGCAGCCAAAACCCCCAAAAGCCACATCTGGGTCATGGAGGCTTTTTTGTTGTTCAGATCAAACGACAAGAAAGTGCTGATTAAACAGATGAGAAGATGGTAGCCATGTTTGAGCCTGAGCTGAATCTCTGGAGTATCTGTTTCAGTGCAACGTTTGTGGTTTCATTTCTCACTAATTTGTGTATGACAATACAACAGCAGGCATTCGATAAAAAAACAAAAAAAGGAAGCTGCAGAGATGTGGTCACCTGACAGCCACAAAACTTTCTCAAGGCTCAGGATGTAAAAAAATCTGTGAAACACACAGTTTGGAACCATTTATTCCTGTGTGCATGACACGAAGACCTTGGCAGATCTCAGCACCTAGCGTGACAGAGGGTGCTTTTGGGTGTGGGGGTGCTGTATTTTGTCATAATGTGGAAGGGGGTGGGTGGACCAACAGCTGATGTCCAGATGTAGAGATGCTTTCACACGGATGGAGCCTAAATCGAACATGCTTTGAGTTTACCCGTAAAAAAATACATTTGGTGACTGTAATAAATCCGAGGAAATGATCCTGATCCATATAATTATTCCATCTTTTCATGTTCTCACTGCAATCTGACTCTGTGGGATCACGTCCAAACTTCAGATGCCTGTGGAAACAAAGTTCAAAGCCTCCTCTTTCTTCTCCTTTTTTTTTTTTTTTTTTACATTTCTGTGAGATAGTGGAAATGGATCTTGGCGCAAAAACGGACACACGAGGCTGGTCGCCCTCTCTCCATGTGGCCGGTCCCTCTCTCACCCAGGGGCACGGATGGATGGACGGGGTGAAATAAGGCGATCGGAATGCGGAACCGGTGAGAAATGCAGCTGGTTAAGGAAGCGGCTCTGTAAGCAGACCCCTACTATCTGACTCCATTATACAGCCGGACCACACCAGCCCTCTCTGATCCATGTTCACACAAAAACAAGAGACGCGCCAGCATTTGCGCGTAAAACTCGCCAGAAAAAACAGCAGAAGCAACCCCACTTGCGTACACAAACAGAAAGCGGTGATTCTACGTTCAGCTTTTAAAATCCACGTTTTTGTGTGAATAAGAGCGTTTTACTTACTTTTCTGTGCGCTCACGACGTGGAAATTGGCCACGGCCGCGAGGATAAGTCCGCAGAGCGCGCAGAGAGCGTCAGAAGCCATGGTGTGTGCCCGGGGGGAAGCTGCTCTCCGTCGGCTACACGATTCCCGAAAAGTGCATGTGATGCGCAGTCAGTCCGTGCTGGTTCTCAGCATGGAAAAGCGAGCATCAGAGTGAGTCACCCGCAGGAGTCTGCTCCTTGTTTTAATAGCGCACACACCCACGCTCACAGTTCAACTCCTATGAGTCATTTCCTATGTACTGTACTGGCCGGGCTGTGTGCGCGCACTCACAGGAAACTCCACGAGCATAGTATGCGGTTTCATGTGTTTCAGCTCCAGAGGAGAAGTTTCTCTTCAAACCCAGCTCAGGTACACGAAGTGTGTTTTTTCTTTAAAACACACATTGTTATATTTTTCACAGCCACACCCTTTTTGTTTTTCCTCGATCCACAAAGCAGAGAGTCTGGGTAGTCTGGACTTAATAGTGTTCTCATTGTTATTACCACGCCTGTCGACGTCATACCCTCCTCCGTGCCAAAAAACACAAGGCCCTGGCAGGAGTCTGGTCCCATGCACACACACAGGGAGAGAGAGAGGGAGAGGGAGAGAGAGAGAGAGGAACAGCAACTGAGGCAGAAACAGATGACACTCACTAGGAAAAACTTTCTGGCTTCTAAGGCCTTTGGGAAAGTCTGCTCAGAGTTAAAGTCACATAATCTGTGTGTTTATTCTCTAGAACACCGTCTCCTGCAAAAAAGGAGAGCTCTGGTGTTCTTCACTTCTCATCTTATTTTTCTCAGCCAAGGACCCCCCCCTACAAGAAAGGAAAGGTTCCAAGGACCCCCTCATGTGCGTCGCTTGGAATAATTGGACTCTTAATTATGTGTGAGAGAAATGTCTTGAGCCGCTTTCAGACATGCACCAAACTCCAGATAATCTCCTGACATTCTCCAGAGGGGCTGTATGTGAGAACACATGTATCCGAGTGAGAGCCTCCGAGTTGTTCCTGCCAGCGGGATAATTTCCTCTTGAGCCTCTCTTCGCAGGATTCGCCGCGAGCAACATGACGTTTCAAACACTTGGCTAACGCAAAACTAATGAATGAAAAACAAAAAGAACATAAATATCTCGGGGACAAAAAAGCGGTGCCTCACATAGAAGACACCAACGAATATGTCACGATGTCACGAGAGCTTTTGGCGATGAGGGCCGACGCTGGTGTGGATGTAAAATGTTACGTCCCGTCTCTGTATGTGGAGCCTCACTTTAACCATGTGGACATTTCTTTGCTGTGAACACGTCTGACCGGAGAATTCCCTGCTGCATTCTTCATGTGCCAACGACAAACTCAGGAGAAACTCCAGATCCCACCATCCAGACATTCTCGGGAGTTCATGTCTGAAAACGGCTCTTGAAAGTTATTAGACATGTTTTAAAAAAACGTTTGCACCACATCAACACAGAATACTGCTTTTACCTTTAATGGAGGAATCTGGAAACAATCTACAGACCCCCTGGCAGCCGGCCACCGACCCCCAGGGGTCCTCGGGCCGCTGCTTTCGGCGCTTGACGTGTGAATAGCGAGTGTCCGTGACGCATGGTGGTGTTATTGATGTCTGGGGCTGGGTGTAGCCCCGCTGCTGCAGCACAAGTATGCAATAAAAAAAAGAGCAGTGGACGCCTGCCTGCAGCACTATCAGGTCGGCCTCTGTCACACAGCATTGTCTCATACACTAATAAAGACCATCAGTCACTACACAGCACGAGTGGCACACAGAAAATGATCAGTTACAACAAAGTGGAAACTACTCATTTATTTTAGACAGGTTATTATGCACATTCATATGAGTAAACAACCAATGCTCATGAATTATTAACAGTAAAATGATTCTTATCTTTGCCAACAAAAGCCAGATCCTGCAGCGACTCTTCCATAACCGTTACCAAATGCCCCCTTTTTCTTCACATGTCCACTCTTTTTCTCCGCAGCACTGGAACTTTTTTTATGTGCGCTACATGGTGTGAACTGCCTTTCCCACAAGCGCTAACGTCAAACAGACGCGAACCAACCTCCCAGTAAATAGATCACATCATCAGAGCAGAGGGGAAGGGGCTTGCGTTGGCTCAATTAGGTAAGAAGCATGTTGTTAAGCAGATGTTTTTGTACTCTGCTGTCGTAGCGAACCTTTTAGCGGAGCAGTCTGCGAGGACCTGGAGCAGCACAGCCCACTAAGGACACCCATATGAGCTGACTTTCCACTGGAGTGATTTCATCAGTAATGAGGCACTATAAGCTGCAGATGTTGTGTCAAAACTCTCCAGCGGGAACCATGGCAACGAGATGAACACACACAGAGGACCTTGCCCAAGGTGATCCAAACCCTCCTGTATGTGCTGACTGGATGCCAAACTAGCTGATGTCTCTCGGGCATTGTTAATACTATAGCCTAACTGAGGAAGTTAGACAAAGCTGCCTGTTGCACGTCATACATCAGAAACATATTTAGGTTCAGACACGCAACCCTCGAGTCAGTGGAGGATGGCTTCTTTGAATTTTGAAGTTTCTTTTTCTGCTCCACTGATTTTACAAAAGCAGCAGGATAGAAAACCCCATTCAAGGAAACACGTCAGGAAGATCAACCCTGTAGCACTGCAGTTCATGTTCTTCTATACATACAAAAAAAAATGAAATGGTTAAAAGTCGGCTCAGTCTGTTCGAGGAAAGGATGTTTAACTTGGCGAGAACGGCAAAGACGGGAAAACAGCTCAACATGTAAGAACGTCACGGTTTGCACAAACAACTGTGTTTATTAGCTACAGCACAACTCTCAGTAAGATGTGTCACTGTTTGGTCACCACATTAATCAGCGACTGGTAATGACGCAGTAAAAGTCTTTCCAAAGAGAGATTAAAACAGGGAAACAAACTCATCTCAATACCCCCCCCCCTCCTAAAAATGTCTCCCATCTTTGAATAAATCTTCAGTTCTTGTGTCTCTATTCTCTTCTCTCCTTTGGTTGTTTTTTTCTTCTCTACTGTTCCTCCGTCTCCACGTGAATTAGGTAATGTAGATGCGGTGAAAGTCGTTGGCGCCGAAGGCACAGTTGCACTTGGGGCACTTCCTCTGCCGGGTGTCGTAACGCATCTTCAGACATTCGTAGCAGAATACGTGGAAACACTTGGTGAGCACCGTCTCCTTGTCTCGGGTGTTGCAGCAGGGGCAGCGCAGTTTGGCCTGGAGACAGATAAACACGTAGTTTATGGGCCAAATACCGACTTGCTGGCAGTGTTATTACCTCCACTTGTTCTATGGTAATGCGGCTAATACTTGAGGGTGTAACAAGTCTTTGTATCCCCAAAGCACAAAGTGGCTGTAATATTTACAGAGGTTTGAGCTCACTTTCTGGCTCATACTCACAAATGAAAAACTGCCACTGCCAGCCAATCGAACAAATCACCAAGCTTTAGTATTTGTAGCATTACGACGTTACATTTTCACCAGACTGTATTTCTGTCTGCGTCGGATTGTGCCAGGGAGGTGTTGGTGTTTTTTGTAACTCCCTTGTCACCAACTTGAGGTTTATTCAAACAAATTTCTCACCTTGTACTGGTTGATCTCCTCCTGCAGGATCTCATCAGCGTCAGAGTAAACCTCCACCTTCTTCTGTTTCTCCAGCTTCCGCCTCAGCCGGGACAGATCCTCCTGGAGGACACGGAGGGGGGAAGAGTCATGAGAGCTGCAGCCTCGTGTGTTCCTCCCATCTGAACTCCACAAGTAACTTGGACAGAAGACCCCCCCACCCCCCCCAATTCCTGAAATACAACATACCTGTGCTCGTTTCAGGTTGCTGCTCTCCCTCTCCCGGGCCGTGCGGTTCTCTGCCACAGAGACGTGGATCTCCTTAAGCTTGGCCTGCGTGTGCTCCAGCTGCACCTTCAGGTCTTCTGCCAGTTGGGCAGCCTCCACTGCCTGCAGCAGGGAAGGAACCGGACACACTCAATAATAATACAAAAAAACTCAAATCTAATGATGAAATTCCTGAGCTGCAATGTGCTGGGGCTGCAGCAAGCTCTGGGAAAAACTTGATATTCTGAATCTATTCCCTGTGCTTCATTCACCACTGCTGATTTTGTAATTTTCATATTTACTACACGTTGTGTTCGTTTTCCGGCTCTGACGACCATCTTCCACAGCACATGATGCGTTTGTAGAGCTCCATCGCCGCTTCCACGCAATCGCTGGTTCCAGTTCAAGTAAACAGCTGCTTTTGTGTCTTTTCGGTCATGTTTTCAATTTAGTGCCGAGGTTGTTTCTACTTTTAAAAATAAGATTAAATGTGGAAAAAAAGAATTCAAGTGCCTGGCCAATGTTGGCGATGACCAGAAACACGTCACGCGAGCAGGCACTTACAAAACATGGCGGTGTGGGAATGAGGACAGACACTGGGTTTAATTGCTAACAGTGTAGCTCGTTAATACGTTTTGTGGCAGCAACCCCACGCAACTCGGATGTCAGGGTTTTTAACAAGCACCTAAATACAGGAGAATCAAATGAAAAGAGTATAGTTTTACGAACGGGCAATTACCCAGATCCTGCTACAGTGTTTTAATGTTTACATTTAGGACCACAGACATCTGGCAGCAATCTAATCAGTGTAAGAGCCAACAGTATGATGACCGGCATCTCTCTCCTCACCTTCCTCTTGTTGAGCTCTAGTGCTTGCGTCCGGACAGCCAACTCTTTTTCCAGAGTGGCCAGCGCGCTCTGGAGGACGCCCTCTTTCTCTTCCAGCTTCTGCACAACCAGCAGCTGAGCGTCCACCTGACAAGAGGCAGCAGCAAGTTAATATTTCAGTTCCTCGACACTATGGGAGAGCACACACTCTGCAGTTGCACTTCACCTGGGTTTTGAATCTGAGGACTTGTTCTGCCAGCTCCTCTTTCTCCTCTTTCAGCAGCTTGTAGATCTGGTTCGATTTGATTCGCTCGCTCATCAGCTTGAAATTGGCATCGTCCTTCTCCCTTAACTGCTGCAGCAGTCGGCTGTTCTGCTCCTGCATGTCCTCAAAGGCCTGGCCCGTGACGTCCATCTCACTCAGCAGGGCTTCCTCCTCCTCGAGAGACGCACAGGTATCAGTGAACAGATGAGGCAGTATGTGGCTTTGAACAAATGGGGCCTGGTTTCTTCACCAATGGTAAACGTTCATATCAAGTACAGTGTGAGTTGGGGGATTAAGTCATATTCTCCAAATAAGCTAAGCATTTTCACACAATGTTCTGTAATCACAACTAAAAACAACTAAAACAAACCATGTATATAAAACAAATAAATTCAGTCAATTTTTAAAGATTCAAAAAAGAACTGCTAACATCTACATTTCCTACCTGCTTCCAAATAAACAATAAAAAATGTATCATTGGCAAAAACAAGAAAATATGATCAAATCAAAAACTGTGTGAAATCGATGCTGTATTTTTGACAAGATGAGTAACAGATGTGCAGAGTTGTTAAATTTCAATGTGACACCGTCATATAACCTGACATATTTAAATGTTTTACACCTTCACTGGACTGTTTCACTGCACACTAACAAGCCAACTGGGGCCTGTAAACTTAAAGTCACATGATCTCACAGGTTGGTTGTTTATTGGAGAGTTTGGGAAAGTCAGTCATCCTGCAAAAGTGAATTCAGGAAGCTGGGATTAGATAAAACCCAATTCCTGATCAGGAGGCAAAAGTCAAAAGCTGAATTAATCATGATCGGTCCAGACTGTGTCTCTCCTTCCATCAACTCTTTTCTGTGAGACCTGCCAAACATGAGCAGCTTCAGGCTGTCGGGTCTCCACAGCTGTCACAGTTAAACGAGTTATAAATAAAATCTGACCACTACTACATTATTATGTCATTGCCTACATTCGATTGAATTACATTTAAGAGCTAATGAACAGCCATTTTCTTTGCAGAAGAGTGCACACACATGGAGGAACCAAAACCAAACGAGTAAATGATAAAGACTGGGTGACATGGTGAAGATAAATGGATTCATACTAAGTAATAGGACACGTACGACTGATCATTTTCAAGGTGGCACCAAGGGAAACAGCTGGATGATCATTATCAAGTATTACAGTATCCAACATGGGTGTGTCCACCATCTATGCAAACAAGGTTTAGACATTACAATGACACTACTTGACCAACATTTGACCCTGGTCAGATAATGGTTTTATGTTTTCTATCTCAGAGAGCCTGTCCCTGAGTTTTGTGATTTACTAATGAAATTCCCTCTGAGAGCGTCAAGACACAGCCAAGCAAGTGAGCTCAGACCTGACAGGATTTTAAACAGTCCTACTTAGAATGTATCAGAGTAGCTCATACAACATTTTTATAGTTATCGAGTAACATATCCCCCCCCTTAAATGTCAACATGATCATTTCATAGCAACTCCCTCCTTCTGTCTTGTAGTAAATCAGTGTAACAGTGTAGATTCACTCGACAGACATTTTTCATAGTGACTAAAATCTCACTACCTAAAGGAAGGAACAACAATACTGGCATGATTTTAAAAGCTATATTTGTAATATCTTAGCCTGTTTACCATAAAGCCAGCAATAATCACTTAAAGTTTTTTCTGTGCCAGAAGTTGAACACGTAACAGCACAACTATGTTGATGAAAAATGAAACTTGGAAGGAAAGCGGACATTCTTATGAAAATTAGTCTAGCATATGGTGTGTAGGGAGCCTGTTTTATAGTCTATACAATACCATCTTCTTTTAAAATCAGGTTACTATGCTTGAATAGATAGATATTTCTTTAATTGAATTCTCTGCCTTCATTATGCCATAAAAAACAGGGTTTTCAAAAGATTTGCATTAACGTGTTACTAAGAGCAAAATAAAACATTCACAAGAGATTAGCATGAAGTTAACCAGCTGTGAAGATTTAAATGACAGGCCCACAGCTTCAGATTTCAGTTCTTCTTTAGTGTTCTAAGGTCAGGAAACCCCTTTCTTAGGCAAATGCTTGACTCATTGCACTACACTCATTCTATGCACAGATGGATTGTGCAAGTCTTGAGCAGATTTCCAAAGAGTTCGGATTAGTAATGACTAATTTCTCACTAGTCTTTGTTTAGAAAGAGGTTTAAATGTAATCTGTTCAGCCTCTCAGCTTGTTTGAGAGAACGGAACAAATAGCTACCTGCTTAGTTGCAGCAAGTTTCTTCTGCAGATGCTCAATGGTCTCTTCTGCTACTCGGATCTTCCTGAGGGCATCTTCATCAGCCAGCTTCTTGCTTTCCTTCCTTTCCCTCTCCTCCAGCTCTCGTACCCTCATCCTCAGCTCATCCACCTGGATGGTTCAGGAGAGGGGTGGGTAAAGTACTTTGTGGTTACCGGCTAACGAAGAGTAAATAGAAAAGAGACACAGAAGATACCAAAGAACAAACCTCAGCTTTAGATTTGCGTTCAGCTGCCATGAGCTGCACTTTGTCCCTCTGCTCCTTGGGAGCTGACTTGTACATGTCCAACAAGAGCTTCATCTCTTTCTGGGACTCCTGGGCTTTTCTGATGAGTTAGAAAAGAAAAAGGTAATACATTAACATAAGCAATCACATCAATGGGATTAATTTAGTGCTTCTGAGCCCAGGATCCCATTCAACACCTGCTAACTATACTAAAGTGCTTATTTTGTATTTTTAACAATTAATATAATAATTTTGCCTCAAATATTAAATCATGCAAAACTTTTTTATACCAAAGTGTGACTAAGACCATTACTGGAAATACAAATGGGGTGTTAAATAGAAGGGGGGTGTACTTGAGTTCTATTCTGAGCATCTTCAGTGTGTCTGAGTCTTTTCTCTTCAGCTCGTCGCTGCGCTGTCTCTCTCTCTCACGCTCCCTCTCTCGTTCTCGCTCAGCCTCTCTCTCCCTCTCCCTGGCCCGCTGTCTCTCAAGCTCCTTCCTCCTCTCCTCCTCCTCCTCCTCCTGGTCCTCATCGTCCTCTTTCTTCACGTCGACGCTGTCACTCGTCGTCTCCTCGAGAATCAGAACCGGCGTGTCGCCGCTCTGACAACGCAACTGTCGATAAAGCACAATTACCATTATGTACTTGACAACGATGAACAATTACAATAGTTGGAGGAAATGTATCACTACCAAGGTTTCGATTTTGCTTTTGACATCCCGCTGATTCACATTGAAACACTGTAACTGTTCTACCAGACTGTGAATCACATTATCTACCTTATTGATCTCCATCTGTGTTTCCCGCAACTTCCTCTTATAACGCTGCACATCCCCTTTCAACTGGAGGTTGTGGTTCTGAAGGCTGCTGATTAAGTGTCGCATCTCCCTGTTGATTGGACCTAAGAGAGCAGACACCAAGTATCAAAAGTGCAGACACACAAACACACACAGTCAACATGAGGTTTGGTTATGAGTCATTAAATATTATAAAGAGCTGTAAATGATACAATGATGCACATGATAGACTTCATGATAAAATAAAAGTATGCACTCTTCCCACAATACTAACAGATGGTACAGATAACAGATACAAACAAACCTCTTCTCACTTTAAATCAAAAATAAGAGTGTGATTGATTTACTAACTGAGCCTTGAAGTTCAAAATGTACCTGCTTGCTCGTTGGCTGCCAGGTTCTGCTCGAACTCAATGCGCAGCATCTCATACTCTTTGCGCACCTGAGCCAAGGTATCCTCCAGCTGGATGACCTCAGTCCGCAGCTTCTTTTGAAGGGACAGCTCATCACTCTGAACAGTTGAAAACACCAAGACATTGCAGATCATGTTGACTAGTAACGGCAGTAATACACTTGTACAAGTTGAAAATCTATAATAGGACATGTAAAGTCAGCAGTCTTCTGTTTTCTGATGTATAAACCTTGTTTATCTCCATTGGAAAAACTTTTCATATTTGCACAAACATATCCTTTAAGTGTTACCTCCATGTGCTCAATCTGTCGGAGGTGGGCGTTCTTTGCGGTGAGCAGGAGCGCCCGTGCTTCATCCAGCTGGGTTTTGACCCCAAGCGACTCATTGTACAGCACGGAGAACTGAGACTGCAGACATTTATACTCTAGAGTCTCCTTCACAACCTCTTCTGGAATGTTGCGCAAATCAATCTGAAAAATCAGTAAGTGGATTAAGATGATGATTAAGGTTGAACAATGGAACCACGCCACACAGACACAGACACACACAGACACACAGACACACACACACACACACACACACACACACACACACACACACACAGACATTCAAAGCAGAAGGAAATCTTCCCCAAAAATAATCTTTTTAACACACAATCATATTTCATCCCAATTATTTAACTATTTGCACCATGAAAAACACTAAATTGTATTAAAGACACTGTTTTCAAATTGGTCATGTGCATCAGTATCTTGAGTCCCACATTGTCCACAGCTCTGCTTTTATCATATCAATCACAATGTAAAATTGTCAGGTTTCTCACTTCTGCTAAATGTGGTTCTTTACTGGTGTTGTTCAACTGATGCTTCTTTCCTACAATCAACAAACGTTCTTTACCTTGAGCTTCTCGCTCTCTCTCACAGCCTCCTGGAGCTCCGCCTGCAGTTTCTCCAACTCTGCCATGCGGCTGTTTGCTAACTCCTGGTTGTGCTCCAACTCTGCATTGAGACTCTCAAACTAAGATGAGACGAAGGACAATGTGTTATAGGAGAAATTTGCATGGTACAAAAACCATACTTTGCGTTTGAGATATGAAATTAATGACCTGCAAAAAAACATGAATGCTCACCTTCTGAATATTCAGTGTAATCTGACCTCCAGGAAGCCCGCCTGAGCTACCAGTGCTGCTGTATCCAGACTTCAGCTGCAGACAAACAGCAGAACATATAAGGAAAAATGAAAAAGAAAGCAGGACAGAAGAACATAAACAAAAACACACAGCACAACTACACAAATCCTATGAAAATATTCTGTATTTATTTTCATGTTCAGATAACAAATTCAAACAGTACAACTGCATCAATGCATGCATCCAGAACAGGATGTGCATCTGTATGAGACGCTGGCTTGGAACTCTTTGATGGTTAGGACTTTATCAGTGTCACTTCATGTATGCGAGAGAGAGAACAGACAAAAGAAGGTCACAGACACACTGATACACACTTAGCAGACAATAGATCCCATAACTGCACCTGTTCCATGGCCTCTGCCAGATGTTTGTTGAGTTTTTGTTCCCTGTTGCGGAGTTTCTCAATGTCCCACTGCAGGTCCTCCACTGTCGTCTCCATCTCAGACACCTTGGTCTCGGAGCTGGTCACCTTGTCCACCAACTCATTGTACTGCAAGACAGCAAGGCATAGCAGAAAATCAGGGGCCATGTACATGCAATCTTACAACGAATCAACAGTCTCTATCCTTTCTCCGAGTCACACACTCACACCCACACAGATGCGCATTCACCACACACAATGACACAAACAATGCCGAGGACATCGTACCTCCATGGACATCTTGTGGTGACGACCCTGCAGGAGAATGGCCAGGTCTCTCAGTCGACTGTTCTCATCCAGCAGAGTGTGGCTAACATTGATGATGTCAGACTGGCTACTGTCCTCACATGCTGTTAATAAAGATAAAGTTAGCAATGTCCATTTAGAATGGAGCTAATGGGTGTTAAGAAAACCTTGTACACATTTACGTACAACAACAACTACACAATGACATATTTAAATCAAATAGCAGAAGGTAATTAGTTATTTCTCATGCAGGATGGAAAACGTCAATTAAGAGAATGTAACAGTTACCTGAAGCTTGGACGTGCTTGCACATACTGTCAATTCGACTGTGCAGCCTGTCGAAGACACAGACCAAGCAGGCAATCGCTTCCTTGCTGAACTGCATGCGGTCCTGGAGGTGCAGGGTGAGCTCTTCCTCGCTGCTGTGCTCCAGCGTGGTCAGGAAACCCTTGGCATTATCACTTAGTGGAGGAGGAGGTGGTGACGCATCTGAAAATAGCAGGAGGTGGTTACCTATGAGGTTGGTTAAAATCAGTACAGCAGGTTATATCAATGTCACTAAACCTTAATCTTTATCCAGGAAAAAGGAAAGAGTTTGTGCCTACATAAAAAAATCTTGAAAACCTGGAAACTTCATTGGAAATCTCAATGGATCAGACAAATACAGATAAGGAGAGGTTAGCCTTGCTTTATAATAGCCTGAAATTTGACAGGCTGTTTGCCAGAAGGTTGAGCCAAGGCATACAAGGAAGCTATAAAAGTTGATTTTTTTAAAGATACACCTGGAAAATACATGAGAAGACATCTGGATGCTTTTTAGGGATTATAGTTCTGCCTTCAATAACACCCCTCCCATCCAAATTATCAGTGAAGCTCTACTCCCGAGGACACACCAGGCTTTGCAATTGGGCCTTGCACTTTCTGACCAGCAACCCAAGGGCGTTCAGGATGGACAACCTTCAACTAAAGCACCAATGGGAGAGTCTCCACCATAAAAACGTACTTACACCGAACCCTACAGTAAAGACAATCAAAGGCCTCATCTGTACCAGTATATCCCCCTTAACAGATGTTTACAGGAAAAACAGTCTGAGGGCTGAGCATTTTTAAGGATGTCCCCCCCCCAGGAAGACAATTCAGGCGTTTCTGCAGAGGCTGGTTATTTTCAACACTTTAGGTCAAATTCATCGCATTTCCAACAAAAACACAATTGTGCACAAGTAGGATTACATATATAACAAAACTCAATCACGCCCAATCACGAGCTATCAAACTAAAATGTTGATAAAACAACAAAAAACAATGTGGTCTGTTAAAATAAAATAAAAAATTACTTGATATTACATGCCGACCTGCTAAGAAAGCTACTGGATCAATGACATCCTCTGTGTATACATAGACAGAACTTAATAATGTCAAATACATATATGTATAAAATAGACAGATTACAGATTATGTGGTCAAATTATAGAAGTTCATCAAAGCACTCAGCAATTAAGACTTTCTATCTTACCTTTTGTTGAGTTCTGTGACGGCTCTGTCGTTGTCATCAACTCTTCTGACCCCACAGGAGGAGGAGGAGGCTGCTTCTCCTCCTGACGCTCTTCCGGACACTCCTCCTGCTGTTTCTCTGCCTGCTCGCCCTCATTCTGGACTTCTGGAAGGGGAGGAGGAGGAACTGCAGAGGTTGGTGAAGCCAGATTGACGCCATCTTCCTCCATCGGTGTGGGATCAGGGAGAGGGGCAGAGGGCGGGGCCGGGGTAGACGCCACTGGAGCATCTGGCTTTATACGTTTGCGTAGAACATGCACATTCTCTTCCAACTGCAAATTAGAAACACAAGGGTTGAAAGATTGCTGTATTCTCTTGAAAAATCCTTATTATGAGCATATTCTAAAAACTGAGTCCTGCATTTAGAAGGTCTTTTAACTGTCATTGCAGTGACAGTGGCACTTCCACAAACTGACTTTGAACAGAGCAAAATCCTGCTAATTGGCTAATTTTACAACTGTAGATAATTGGGAAATGGAATATGTTTACTCATGCTGCACAATACTAGTATACAATTCATCAGAAAGGGATTAATAGTGTTATAACAGTGTAATATTGAGTGCAGACAGCACCTGTGACCAGTAGCGGTTGACAATCAGCAGGGTGGTGTCATCGGTGGCTTGTCTCTTCTCCAGCTTCTCGATTTTCTCTCGTAACTCATCCTCCATGGTCTGTCTCTGCTCCAGTCGCTCACATAGTTTCTTATTCTTGAACTGGATCACCTTCATGTCCATTTCCTCCTGCAAAAAACAAATACAGACAACAAGAATAAACGTCAGAGATGCTGAACTTTGTTTAGCCAAAAAATGAAACCAGGGACAGCATGCGAGGCATCTTGGTGGAAGCAGAAGTACACAGAAGTCATGGTGACCTGAGGGAGTAAACATTGAATATGACTGACCGTAGAAGAGACCCCAGCTATTCGAATGGGCTCGATGAGTGTGGTGGTGGTCTTCTCCTCCTTCTTGCTTTTCTTCTCAGGTGGGCAAGGGGGGCTGTCCCCCCCTGAGGGACGTTTTCCTCCCCCAACACCTGACATCGTTCCTTCCCCTGAAAGAGATCAAACACGACATGTGATCGTTGTGCTCGTACAGCGGAGCACTTTGGAGAACTCATTCATTAGTTGACAGCTAGCAAACGGCTACAGTCTCATGCTACAAGGACCACTGATTTTAACCGGCTGAAAACACTGATCGCCTGGTGTTTATATGAAAACACGTGTTGCTAAGGGGGTATGCTGAAGGTTGTCGTGTTTATCCCGGACTGAAAAGCAACCAAAACATGTATTTTGGCTTTTCTGATACGATTTACGCAGCATTAGCAATCTTGCTAACGCCAGCTATGCTAATGCTAAACGGATGATTATCCGGGATCTTCCTGACTAAGCGTCGCTCTTTGTCCAGCGTATCTGATAAACAGTGGTGGGTATTTTTATTCAGTGACCATCCCCGTGTATCTAAGATATTCTGTGAGTGAACTCTACATGCACGAGAAAGTACACATCGTTTTCTGACCTAATTCATCGGTACAAACCTGCTCAAGGGACGATGGAGAATGTAGCTGGGGAAGCTACAGGAAGTGACGATAATCTACTTCCGTATTTTTTTTTTTACACATCAAGAAATAATAAAAAATGATAAAGTGAGGGTCAAGATTTTTATAGTGTGGTGGTTTTAATTTGGCTACATGAGAAATAACCTTTTATTCAAGAGAAATAAAATAATACAAATAAATCACCATGCTGCAATTGTCACTCCGGCCTCAGGGGGGCAGTACTGCAGCATCCTGCACCAACGAGCTGTGTCGAGTGAGCAGAATGTAAACAGGCGCTAGCAAAGTGACACTAGCATCAAAGGCAGCTAACTGTGGTCCAGGCGCCGCTGATTCACAGTCATGGCATCACGATAGCTGCGCTGAACGGAAATGGCGCTTGTGAGCTGATTACTTATCAGGCATCTTCCCCTTCTTGTCGTTGTAGCGCGCGCACGGTGAGTAGCTTCCTGGAGGGTCAGTGAACCCGCTGCTGTTACACGGCCAAGCTAAAGACGCTGCGCTAGCTCACGGTCACGATGGACCCAAGGGCACAGGTGTTGTTTGTGGATGCGCGCGTTTAGTTCATCAAGCAAATCACAACAGTGTCCTGCCACGTTCATTTCAACACGAAACAAAACATCGTGCCTGTCATGAGTGAGCTCGGTAGTTCCTGTCACACATCACACAGCAAAGACACGTGACTGACAGTGTGTTGTTGTTGTTGTTGTTTTAGATCCATAAGCTGTCAACATGACTAAAGACATACTTGTCGGAGATGAGTTACCAGACTGGGTGGGAGCGAAGGAGTTTTACCAGAAGTACGACCCCAAAGAAGTGATTGGCAGGTGAGTCCATCAAAGCACCTCTCATACAAGTGAGTGCAGTTTCAAAGTGCTTCACAAATAAGTGATTAGTCAAGAACAGACCAAACAACTACAAATGGCTCCATTAAATTCATTTCAAAAGTGTACAATAAATGGAATAAATAAAAGTAAATTAAGTATAGTAAAAAAAAAACATATTATTAATATTAACAGACAGATAAAATAGAATCAAATTTTAAATGATGATGTACAAAAACCACACGTAATCAACAGCTAAGCTAAAAATACAATAAATACTAATCAGGTCCTCTTGAGTGTTCCTCACCAAAGGTTCCTCTCTTACACTTCGGAGCAGCTAACTGGTCAGTAGCAGCAGACCTGAGAAGCCGTACTGGTTCATACACTTTGATGCACGACCACAAAGTGCTTTGAAACAAGTAAAATCATCTTACAATCAACATGGAAACTGATAGGCAACCAGTGTAAGGACTTTAGACCAGGACTGATGTGATCTGTGGTGTGAGTGATGTGGTGGCAGAATTATCTGTAGCTGATTAATTTCATTTCGGATAGACCAGAAAATAGAGCTCTTCAGTAGACAAGCCTGCTGGGGGAAAAAAGCATGCATCAGTTTTTCTGTGTCACTCAGAGAAAGAGAAAAAAAGTTGCACTTTTGTTATGTTTTTGTTTTTAATTAAGAAAAACTAATATTTTTTCTGTTTGGATGATTAAAAATCAAATCTCTAATCTATGTGTTCTATGTCAATGGTGACTCAGGGGTGTGAGCAGCGTGGTGCGCAGGTGTGTGCACCGACACACGACTCAGGAGCTGGCGGTGAAGATTATTGAGATCACGGCGGAGAAGATGACGGCCCAGCAGCTGGAGGAGGTGAAAACCTCCACACTGAAGGAGATCCATGTCCTCGACATGGTGAAGGGACACTCGTCCATCAGTATGTTGGAATTCTGCTCTTTTGGACTGCAGCACACTTAACATGCTCTTCTCCTGAGTGTTTGATGGTGTTCAAACTATTCTATGTGTCTCTGGTTCCCTTTAGTTACTCTCATTGATTCCTATGAGTCCACAACCTTCATATTTTTGGTGTTTGACCTGTGAGTATGAAATCAAATAGCAAAAGTGTCCGTGTTTCTGATTCCTCCTTAAAATATAGATTTTAACATTCATGAAATCATTCGCAGATATCAGATCCTTGTTTTCCTTTTCAGCATGAGGCGAGGAGAGCTGTTTGACTACCTCACAGAAAAAGTTACTCTGAGCGAGAAGGAAACCAGGTGAGCTCCAACATCAACACACTGCGTCAGCTAAGTGAATTTGTCATAATTTTGACACAGTTCTGTGTTTTATTATGTTGTTTTTGTAGCATTATAGTGATTTGTGCTTTACTGTCTTTCCTACTGAGTATTTAACAGTTTGATGAATGGGGTTTTCTTTTTGCGAAACCTGTTGGTCTGATTTAACTGTAGGAGTATGATGCGAGCTCTGCTGGAAGCGGTGCAGTACCTCCACTCCCTCAACATCGTCCATCGGGATCTGAAACCTGAGAACATTCTCCTGGATGACCAGGGACACATCAAACTGTCCGACTTCGGTTTCTCAGTGCAGCTACAGCCTGGAGAGAAACTTCGAGGTGATATTGTGTGACTGTAGATCACTGTGAGAACATTTATATGGTCAGTTATGTGAATCATATAGTTGTAATTTCTTACGGACAGAGGTAAAAAATCCTATTTTGTTGTCTTTTCTTATTATTAGAGCTTTGTGGGACGCCTGGTTATCTGGCCCCTGAAATACTCAAATGTTCCATGGATGAAATGCACCCGGGCTATGGCCAGGAGGTTGATCTGTGAGTCTTTTCTTTGGTCAATGACGCAACATCAATCTCTGTATAATTACGATGCATGACGCTGGGTGTGATCTCATTCCTGCTCACTTGTGTGTGTTGGTAAGCTGGGCTTGTGGCGTGATCCTGTTCACTTTACTGGCCGGCTCACCGCCGTTCTGGCATCGCAAACAGATGCTGATGCTGAGGATGATCATGGAGGGTCGCTACCAGTTCAGCTCCCCAGAATGGGACGACAGGTCGGACACTGTGAAAGATCTGGTAAGCGGTTAATGACTGCTGACTGCAGAAGTTTGAATAAACATGTCAATTTATTCCAAGTAGTGGCCTTTAATATCTCAT
This sequence comes from Hippoglossus stenolepis, assembly GCF_022539355.2. NCBI lineage: Eukaryota > Metazoa > Chordata > Actinopteri > Pleuronectiformes > Pleuronectidae > Hippoglossus > Hippoglossus stenolepis. The sequence goes on from NC_061503.1 coordinate 9,378,360, forward strand.
TAGTTACTTTCCCCTGAGTCCGATAAAATCCCTTCAGCAAAAACAGAATGTGTGAGGTTATGCAATTCAGCTACATTAGTCCTAATGTTCAGATGCTGTTGGTATTTTTGTGCTAAAACACGATATATTCAAATATCTGTTTCAGTATAATCAGTTGTGTTTATTTTTGCTCGTGACACTCAGATATCCAGGCTGCTGGTGGTGGACCCAGCTGTCCGTCTCACTGCTGAACAAGCCTTAGCTCATCCCTTCTTTAGACTGTACCAGAAGGAGGATGTGCGACACTTCAGCCCCAGAAAGACATTTCGGGTGAGTCACAGTGCCCACCTGACTTACATTTAGATTATTTTAAACAAAAAGCCTCGAAAAACAAATGTCCGTTCAGAAATATGATGAGAGGCAGAAACAGACTAAGCTCGACTTTCTTATCTGTTTTCCTTTCCTTCCTCCTCAGGTGTTGATAGTCAGCGTGCTGGCTTGCATCAGGATGTACAGCCGTTACCGCAAAGCTCGCCCATTGACCCGGGAGGTGCTCGCCAGAGATCCTTACTCCCTCCGCGGCGTGCGCAAACTCATCGATGGCTGCGCCTTCCGTATCTACGGCCACTGGGTGAAGAAAGGGGAGCAGCAGAACCGAGCCGCCCTCTTTCAGAACACAGCTAAGATCATGCTGCTGGGCCTGGAGGACTTTGAAACATGAAAGGTCAACGTAATTCCTAACCAACTTTATTTGTATTCAACCGTTTGCATGTCCTATGACGTCCGTTGTTTTTGTCTTTTTTACTTACTTTAGCTTACCATGTTTAATTTTATGATGAGAAATTCAGGGACCGGGACATTTGTTTGCCTTAATGCGCACAATGGGTTTGAATCGATTAGCATGCACACCCTAATACTCCTCATCTGCCTTTTGACCTAAGTGTGTGGCTGTCTGAAACTCTCGTTCAGGTCATAGTGTTGGCAATCACTAGATAAAACCCATCACATATTATAAGCTGTAGGTACAAAATATATGTATATTCAGAGTTTTACCTGTTGATCGTCAGTAATAACTGAGGACAGGATGCATTTTTAAGCACTGTGTGGCTGAGATGGACTGAAAGCACTGTGGTTAAATATTTAGTAGATGATTATATTAACATATTGAAACAGATTTACAGATATTCCAGTGTTACGTGGACATGTGTGAAACATTCAAGTACAGTATCTGAAGTGTTTTTTGGTAGAGCCTCATTTACCCATAATGCATGCAGTCATTCCTCAATAGGGAACCCACTTACACTTACTGTGAAGACCCTTTGTGGCTTTTTTTTTCCTCCTTAAACACCATTCCCTACTTATTTCATTTCCCAGTGTGCTTAGTAGCACTTTACCTGCAAATTCCTGCCTGAGAAATGTACATTTATGGTACAAATGCAAAAATATGTTGTACTGTAAAAGAAGATAAAGGGTTTTATTGACAATAAAACAAATTACAGTCAGAATTGTCTTGTTTTGCAGGCTGTTACTTTTATCATCTGTTATTTTTTGGCCTTGTGGTTGGGCTGTGGAGAATCTAACGTTTTGTGCTGATCTGCAATTTCCTTCATTCTCTTGTCAAGTTGTCCTGACACGAGCATCATCTGATCTCTGACTTCTGTCTCTACAATTGCCTTCAGTTCCGATGTGTGGCCTGAGTGTGAAGAAAGGAAGCAGTTATAAAACACAGTTTGAGGTGCATTTCACTATAAAAAGGTTATTGCTGCACAGTTGCACTCAGTCCTGCTATCATTTGTAAACCTACCGAGCATGCTTTTCTCTTGCTCTGTGAGGGATGTGTACTGTGTGTCAGTGGAATCCTCTTTCGTCAGCGCATCTTTTGCTCCTATCATCACATTTTTAAAAACAAAAAGAACATTTTAAAGAGTTAGTAAATCTGGTCACAAGACCTTAAAAAAGTCCAGAATATTTTATTCTCTGTGTGAAAAAACAAATGTGTGTATATACGTCATAATGTCATTATTATTTTGAGAACTTTGATGGTACAAAAACTAGCATCATTACCTGCAGCAGAAGAATCCTCAACAGGGATCGCAACGTAAGTCAGTGACAAATCAAGTTTAACCTGAGGGGAAAAAACAACATGATTCCAACACTGAAGCATATCACAAGCTGTTGTAAACAATGTGTGTTGAATAACAAATATTTGGTCTCTCGCCTGTGGAGTGAAGATATATTTATAGAGTTTGCAGTGTCTCATGTAGCTGTTGTAGATGTAGTTCAGGATAAAGTCGGCCTCCTTAGGGCTGAAGAGGTTGATACTAAAGGGGGGTCGCTGGAAGTGTGCAGAGACAGAGATGTGAAGATGGAAAGCAGTAACTTTACAATCATGGAAATCTGTGGCTGTTCAAACGAGTGGAAGTGGAGAAGATTTGTAATTTACTCACCCTGACAGAGTGACAGAGCAGAAGCTCTTTGCAGTAATCGAAACAGTGCTCCATGTTGTTGAGTGGTGTTTCTGTAAGAAAGGAGTTCAAAAGAACATTTCCATGAATCACCAGAACAAATAGAACTAATATTTATCCAGAGGTTGAAGTCGGAGACCTGAACTCAGACTCCAGTGTATTAAAAATTCTAAATTCTAAGCTTTTTGTTTTTAGTTCTTGTCTTAAATGGTAAATGTTTTTTCTCTCCATCTGATACGGTATTCTTTACAATCTTTGCACGACACGAGCGCCAGCTCTTTACTTCAGGCCCAAGGACAGGACGAGATAAGATGACATGAAGTGCTCACCGCCACCAAAATAGATTGTTTTTGTACTCAAAGTGTTGGCAATGCACGACTCAAAGTTAGATAATGTGTGACCCAACTAACGGGCATAAATCACTGATGTTCCTTCAGCACTTTGCTCATTTTCGCATTTCTCATGTACGATATGTGTTGCGACTCCATCTGCAGCTGCTGAATTAAATCCAAACACTTTTATTTGATAGACTTGCCCTGGAAATGTATTAAAACTCCGTATAGACGACAGTTCATACTGCCGTCTCTACTACCACAGAGCAGTGATGATAATCTGACTTTATTACCTATGTTAGCCTCGTGGATGGACTTGATGATGGACAGCAGAGCAGAAGTTTGTTCCTTGTTGAAGCTGAACTTTCTGCAAAAGATCACAGTCTGCACATACAGCTCCAGCACGACTCCTCTTTTGGGTTCAGCGGGGTCAACTCCAAACACTCTGCCTACAACTCTGAGAGGGAGAAGAATTGGTCATGACAAATAAAGTCAGAAATAATGTGTTTTTCCTCGTGGGGGCAGTAAACCTTTCGAGATCAGGAACAGACTGCGTGCTGTCGATCACCTCCATGTCATGGAAGCTTGCATCCGTCCTGAGAACATCGGGAAGCGGATTCATTGTTACACAACACGTTGTCATGGCAAACAACCCAAACAAACATCTTCCCTGCAGATACTCACCATAGCATCACTTTAGCTTTGAGAGCCCGGGGGACCTAGAAAATAAAATAACACTCGTCTTGTATGCGAAACATTTCAAGGCAATACTTACAAAATAGTTGAAACCAATAAAACGAAGAATATGTCAAATGTTTACCTTTATTGTCACGTCCATATTTTCTGTAGCGCGATTACGTGATAAAAAGGCAGTAAGGGCAAACTCAAATCGTGGCAGCGGTGGCTCGTAGAGGCACTTCCGGTGGCAATAGAACCTGCCACTGATAAGCTTCCATTGATGCCACACTGCTTAAAGGCTGCCTTTGTTGTCCCACTGTCTGAGAGCAACTTCAGCTGGTTGTGATTTATTCAATGAGCTATATACTGGTTTATGAAAGTTTATTAGATCGTTGGTTACCTCTGGGGGGGTTGCCTTAAATTCTACATAAGATGGTCAATACCTTCATGACAGCAATGATGCACAGAGATGCCACTGCTCATGTAGCAATGTATTGACTCCAACTGTACCAAAGTAAATGGAAATACCACAAAGTAACAAAGTTTTTAGTAACGGTAGGACCAGGCACACTCTGCATTTACATTTATTCTCTCTAGGCTGAATAAATGTATTCAGAGTTTTTGTGTAACCAGACAGCAAAGACAGACTCTATTTATTTATTTGACACAAAACATAGGCAAAGCATTAACAGCATTTATGCAGAATCGGTAGAAATATGATAAATAAATCAGCCACATAAACGAGCATGTTTCACAATACAGGTGGAGAAATACAGATCAATTATTCTTGGTGCACAGAACAGTAACAAGCTGATAAACATTCATAAGCTACGTATAAATCTCAGGGAATAAGTCACAAACAGCGGTAGTTGCCCTCAAACAGCTGCGGCAACCGGCAGCTGCCTCAAATCGCTGCAACTGCCTTTACAAATCAGTGGCAGTTTCTGTCGCCACCGGAAGTGCCTCTACGAGCTGCCGCTGCCACGATTAGAGCTTGTTGTCTTTCTAAAAACGCAGTAAAAAGTTCTCTCATAAATAAACACACATGTCGAAATATACTTTCTACTTAAAAACGATAAAGCGACCAACCGTCTACTGCGTGAAATTATTTTAAAGTATTAACACACTCCCATCGAGCAAATCAATTTCAGTAAAGCTGAACCATTTCCGGTTTGACCTGTATCCTAGCAACGTTAGCCACGGACTGTGGACAAAAAAAACAAAGTGTTGTTTTGTTTCCTTCTAAATCTTTATTATTCACGAGAGTAGATTAGTTTACGACAACAACAATCTACAAAGGCGAGTAGAAAAATACAAATACTAATAAATTAGAAAATACACAAAAAGAAAATAAAGATACATTTTGATGCAAGAGGATAAATACAAGTAAAATACAATATACCGTATTTATGTAAAAATATGAAATTTATTACAAGCTGTTTACTTTTGATGCCTTTTTGTCTTATTTCATATTGAATCAAATCATCCTCACTCAATGATACAAACGGTTTCCTAATTTACATTAATGAACTGTTATATAAACATGCAATTCTTCCTTATTATATAATAACATACATTATAATGTTAACATTAATCATATAAACGGTGTCTTTCTGTGGACAATCTTCAAGGAGACCAAACAAAACCATTTTCCCATAGAAAGACTAAACCTTTATCGATATATTCAGCAATAAAAGTGCAAACAAGTAAAAACATGGCTACTAAAGCCACAAGATGGCAATAATCAGTAGTATCAGTTGTATGTGAGGTAGAGGAAGCGTTAAAGCAGAGATAGTGGGGTAAGTACAGATGTTAATATCTTTTCTTAACAATTTTATTGAAGTGTACAAAGATAGCAAACACTGAACATAAGTATGATGTAATACATTAAGAATAATATGTAAGAAAACATAAATAAAACACATAAAGGGGTTCTAGGGTTTACTTCTATTCATTTCAGTGATAAGAGGTCATGACACAAATATATGGAAATCAGTTTATGAATCTGTTCTTCCGCAAAAAGAAAATCCAACGATGATAGTTAATATCTTTAGAATACAGGTCTTCTCTCTACTTGAAAAATGGTTGTCATAACAGCAGATGGTCGCTGTATCCATAGCAACGAGATGAAGCCGTTTGAGTGCCCTGCTATTAGCGAACGGAGCTGTCGGTGATTTTAAAGGCTCTCTGGGTGATGTTGTGTGACCACTGACACACACTGGATGACTCTCTGCAGCTTTGTAGAAATGTGCTGCCACTGCAGAGCCTGTGTTTGTCTGCAAACTGGCTGCCGACGGAGAGTGGCAGGGGACAGAGACACACTGCGTTTCATCTGAACGCACCGAGGCCTCAGCATCTCCGCACCGCCGCCACAGGGAGGCTGAGACGACCGACTGAGCTGTGCTCTGCAGTTTAAGAACTTTATCCCCTTTTAATCCACTTTGCCTTCTGCCCCATGCAGGTGAGCAGAGTGTCAGATGGAGCAGGCTGCCACTGTCACACTGCTGCCAATTACTTACTCTGTGTGCTTTTTTCCCTTATAGACACTGAACTTTGAAGCTGGATTTCCTTTGTTGTTATTTTATATATATATTTTCTTGATTGCTTATTGATAACACTGATTATCTTTGCTCAGACATGGAGGAGCCGGATATACGACAACAGAAGCTGGACAACCAGGTAAAGAAGCAAGATACTCTGATGTTGTTTACATATAATAGCGCATGCTGAAGTTTCCTACCAGTGAATTGAATTTATGAACATGGTATTTTTCTATTAATGAGATTAATCATTATTCATTTATTTGTAAAAGGAGACCAAGCAACACATTTATACACAGACTTTACAGCTGAGAAGTGCCAAACAAATGTAGCCTACAACCGATTCTGCACAGTCCTTACAGAAAATACAATTTATATAAATGCCTTGCTTATTGTTTTTATGTTAGATTGACTTTGGCTGGATAAAACTGTATGAATTAATCTGAAATAAATTTCAGCATGTGTTTTTTTGAGTATTTCAAACCGGTGCAATAATTCTAATGCATGTCAAATAACTTTCAATCATAAAGTGATTCTTTGCCGTTTCTCTTTATCATTAACATACGTGACGTGGCAACTATAGTTCACAGTGGAGCAAAGGCCGGAGCTGGAGCAGTTTGAAGGGGTTTAAATAGAGACAGAGCTTTGCAAAAACATAGAGCTTCATTTAGTCCAATGACATCATGGCTGCTTGTGTCAGAACCACCTGCTGTTCAGAGCTACTATACTCCACCGTATGTCAGCTACTGGCTTATATCCTTTAGAGTGCCGTAATAATACCTTACACCAGAAAGCAGATACTCACTAATGCAAGTAGTAGCTGTGGTAACTTAATGTTATTCATCCTCAATTAACATTAGGACTAACAATGGTATTAAAAGAAACAAGGACGTCCCTGCATTATAAATCTAGCTTCCATGATCAGTTGTTTCTTTTACAGTTGTGAGACTGATATGAGTGTGTGCAATTTGGTGCATATGCAACAACAACAAAAATCCAGATCTAGTGAATTTAAAAGTGGGGACTGTTGGGCCTTGGCAGTATCTTCAAATACAATGAACGTTTCTATAGCTTATATCCAACACTTTAAACAAGTATGAGAAACACTGCCCTGAAAAATGCCCTGAAAGAGGAAATATCACACATTAAAAGTTTAACTGCACATTGTCTGTTCTGAAATCAAAGTTTTTTTAGAGAAAAATACATTTAAGATGTTGCTGTTGTGCTGAATGCAAAGAGATAAAATTACACAGTTTTCCTCGTGTGGAGACAAGAGTTTGAATGAAATCTAATCTTCATTCTGCCACAGCGAACCCTTCTAATCAAAAAGCAGCAAAAGAAGAGGACGGACTCTCAAATGGTGACGGCCAACTGGGACACTCGCAAAAAGAACCTAAAGCTCAAAGCCTCCCAATCTGATGAAACCCCTCTGTTGATCAGCCAATCCCTGAGCAACGCTTCACTGAGTGGTTGGTATTTAATTAATTTATCTAGCAGATCAATATCGGGCATTTTTTATAAATTACCGCTCAGTAATGTTCACTTTCTTTAACAATATTAAAATGTTTTTTCTTTGTTTCTTTTTATTCTGTAGATCAAGTTGAGCACGCCCATGATAACCCAATGGATGTGATCACGTTGGGTGAATGCAACTTGACAGCAAGTGAGACGTTAGAGGAAACGCCTTCAGAGATGCCGGCTACTCCGCAAAAAATGAACTTGGAAACCGACAAAGAGTCTGAGCTGAAGTGTGAGGGGGAGAACGATGCCCAGGCGGAGGGGAAAAAGACAAAGAAGAAAGATGTGAAAAAAGAAAAAGCGAAACGAACTACAGGTACGTGATAACTTTGGCGCTCAGATGGTCGGGAAATGACATCAATCACTCAATGATTAATCTGCAAATCACTGCTATTTCCAGAGGTGGAACAGAACGACGAGAAGGAGAAAGAAAAGGACAAAGACCACGAGAAAAAGGAGAAAAAAACAAAGACGAAGGACAAAGTGAAAGAATCTGAAGACTCGCAGAAGACAAACAGGACGAGCAAAGAACCAAAAAGTAACATCAGTGTTTGTGAATTTATCATTAAGACGTCAACAATGTCAAGGTTCTTAAAGACGAAAAACTAATTTTCACTCATTTAGGGCTCTACATTAAGATCTCATGTCTTTTGCAGAGACGCATTTGCAGGAGGCCTCGACTCAAGAGGCAGAGTCTGTGGTGGAGGAGGCAAAGCCGAAGAAGAAGAAATGTGATGAAAGTGACGATGAAGAGGACGACAGGTCAAACAGGCCGGTCCCTCAGTCGTCCAAGAGGAAAAAACAACTGGACACATGTGAGTCTGGCCCCATTGTTCTTGTGATCAACTGAACAGTAAAGTCGTGGTAAAGAACATCACTGCATGTTTGACCTCCACAGCCCGGTGCCAAATAAGTGACGAGAGGAGAGACGACGAAGTCCAGGAAAAGGAGAAAAAAGAGAAAAGGGAGAAAAAGACAAAGGAAACGGAGAAAACTACGCCGAGTCTGGCGTCGCTGAACTCCAACTACAGGGGGAGCTCATCTTCAGGCAGCGAATCGAATGAAAGAGTGAGTCGTTATTTGGGAGAAACTTTTTTTAGAGTATCATATTGTGTTTGTTTTGTGAAGTCATTGTTACTTTTTCTCATTTCAGTCAACCTCTCCAATGTCAGTGGAGGATCTGGAGAAGTTTGCTTTGCGTCCTGCTCCCAGAGACGTAACCATCCAGTGCAGGGTCACCAGGGACAGGAGGGGCATGGAGAAGGGCATTTACCCGACGTACTACCTCCACATGGAGAAGGAGGATGGAAAGAGGGTAAGTGCGCTCACACAATCCGAGCAAAATCATTGTGCATGTAGATTTGAGCGCTGATAATATGAGCATCCTGTCATTTCTCGATCAAACTTCCTTTCTGCTTCTTGCACAATTTGTTTTTCCCCCGCGCTGCCACCTCCAAGGTTTTTCTAATGGCGGGTAGAAAACGGAAGAAGTGTAAAACATCCAACTACCTCATTTCCACGGATCCGACAAATCTGTCCAGAGACACAAACTGCTACATAGGAAAACTAAGGTATGATAATTGAATTTCTACCCTGTGAAAATATTCAGTTTGCGATGCTCATTTGTTCCTGGTTTAATCTCAAACAAATGGCCTCCCTTTGTGGCATCCTAGACAGAATTAAAAATACACCCTCAACAGGCCTAAAGTTTCTGTTCCCCTTGTCCCTGAGTAAACACAACCAAGACCCTGACCCCTAACTTTTCAATTTCAACATTTGTAACCAACATTCCTCATCATACTACACACAACGTTTCATTCTGGTAGGAAATTCATGCTGAAGTAAAGCATATGTACAGCAGCATTGAATGGAGAGAAAAGACAAGGGAACAAGGGAGGAGAACCTTCTTTAAATAAACTACAATTGGAAACATATTCTTTTGACAGAAGTCATAATTTGATTTAGAAATGAATAGAGTCCGACAGATTTTGCTGGACCGGTTCAGGTAGTAGGGTATTAGGATATTAAGATTTTAGGAATTATTATATTAAGATTTTAGGTGTTATTATATTATGCAGTAAAAGAAAGTCCAGCACCGAGATGTTGGCCGATGCTAAATTTGGCATTGATTATCTGCCCCTTATACAAAATAAATCTAATTGAGGTTTATTATTTTATGGATCTTACTTTAGCATAAATAATTATGAGTGAAAAGAAAACACAAATACAACCCAATTTTTAAAACTTGAATTTAGAAGATCTTTACATTTCTGCTTTGCTTATTCTGTAAAATAAAGGTTTTCACATCAGCAAATACAGATACTGATACTGATATGTCTATGAAAGGCTCATATGGGCTGATATTATTGGCCAAACGCTGGAGAAATAAATACACCCCAAAGCTTCTTATCTTTATCCAGCTTTCACCCCAGCATCATGTATCTTAAAGAACTAATAAGATCAGTCTGTCTACAGGTCCAATGTCCTGGGTACAAAGTTCACAGTCTATGACGGAGGAGAAAACCCAGAGAAAAAGCCTTTCATTAAAGAGAGTGAATCTGTGCGGGAAGAGCTGGCAGCAATTTGCTATGTGAGTCCTAATACACATCCCATGTTTAGGTTCCAAGGTCATATCCAAAATAATTTAACACACTTTGTTTATCGCGTTCCAGGAGACGAATGTGCTGGGTTTCAAGGGTCCAAGGAAAATGACAGTGATCATCCCCGGCATGCTCGTAAATGATGAACGAGTGTCCGTCTGTCCAAAGAATGTACGATAATAAAAAAAAGATCCTAAACTTTTAAAAACCTGTGATGAAAGTTTGAACTACTTGTGATTTTTAATCCCCTCAGGAGCTCGACACTCTTCTGGGCTGCCACGCCAACGGCAACACGGACAAACTGGTCACGCTGGTGAACAAATCCCCGAGCTGGAAGGAAGAGACTCAGTCGTACGTGCTCAACTTCCATGGGCGTGTCACCCAGGCCTCAGTGAAAAACTTCCAGATCATCCACCCTGACAACGGTAAACGATGAGACTCACTTATCCTCTCTCTCTCCTCTGAACAACCAGGAGATGAACAGCTGTCTTTGTTTTCCATCTCCTTCCTCTCTGCTATCTCTCCCAGACGATTACATAGTGATGCAGTTTGGCCGTGTGGCCGAGGACGTCTTCTCCATGGACTACAGTTTCCCCGTGTGTGCCCTGCAAGCCTTTGCCATCACCCTGTCGTCGTTCGATGGCAAACTGGCCTGTGAGTGACCGGCGCTGGTGTGTGCCTCAAGAGCTCAACTAGATTCTCCATCTACGTAGAGTTCTACACTAAAACTTTACCCATCGTTTTCCCGCGGGATCACTTTTCACGTGTCCACCTTGTGTACAATAAATAAATAGACTTGGATTTCTGAGGAGAACAGAATTATTTAACCACTCACTTTATATTGAAGTGGAGTAAGTTAGTACAAGTGAATTTAACAGTCTTTTTTATATTTGCGTAAAGGAGTCGTGCAATAAAATATTGAGGACAACTGTGTCAACACTACCAGTGAAACATTAAACGATAATGATTAATATGATAAGAAGTTTTGTCTCTGAGTTGTTATTTCTTAAAAACTCAAAGGTGGCTCAGTTCTGTGTGTTCCTCTGCTCAACTTATTGAATTTCAATATACATTCATATTCATGCAGCTGCAATCTTCATCAGATTTCTTTGAAACTAAAGTAACATATCTCGCTGTTTCCTATATCTTCAGATATTCACTGGTATCAGAGGAATCAGATGCAGATAAAGCTGCCAGCCGCATCAGGATGTTTGCTCTTGCACAATATAGAAACTTCACCACAAGTTCAAACTGGTTCACACTGAGTGGGGTTCAGTTACAACTCATGAAAATAGGCCTCTGAGGTGAGCATTGTTAATAGATCTCAAGTGCACAGATATTTTTGATCTCAAAAACCCACTGAAACCTCTATTATCACATTGACAGGACCACCTACGTTTACTTCTTTCTTATATGTTTCTTTGCCCGGCCTCACAGTTACACACTGCACAAGTGAGGAAAAGTAATGCATCACGCTCTTGAACCACAAGTGAACAGTCTTGCAAATTGGACTTAAATGCGATTTGTGTTTTCTCCTAAAAAGACTGCAAAAAGCCTGAGCAACACCAAACTGACACGGCGCCAACTTCCTCTTTATCTGTTGCTGCATGACTTCATGCACTGATCGAACATCAGCGAGCATGCACATTAGTGTGTTTACAAACTCTTTATCAACCAAATCACAAACCTCAGAGGAAGACAAAGACTTAACTTTCAAACGCTTATCTTTGGATAGAATCACTGTAGCACTCTCCTGTTGGTACACAACACATTGCACAACCCACCTGTTGACTGCACAGTGAAGAGTTTATTCTAGTTTGAGGTTTCTCACCTGTGTATTTTTTAGACAAATTGGACAACATGGAATCACTTGAAGAGCCATAAAGACATGTACATGCTTACTTACTAAAAGTATGTAAATCATACTCAATTTAATTCAAAGAGGAAACTCCTGGACTGGTGAAGCAAAATCTTTATTCCTAAAAACCTAATAATAATATTTTTTTTGGTAATAGTTAACAATGTGATATTTTGGACACTTGAGTGCAATTGTTGTTTATGAATTTCAAATTAGTTTGACATTTAGCAGACATATAATAAATAGAATAGGCCTAAACTGCAGATTTATTTTAGCTGAGTGATTATAAAGGATGTATAGAACAGGAGCAGAGTGTGTTTGTCACTATCGAGAAAGGAGTTTCCATTACAACCTTTCCTTCACCGTTGCAAATGTGTATTTGCACGTGTTTTTGGTGTCTTACCAACCAATCCAAATGAATCCCACAACAGTGCTGATATGAATGTCTTCCAGCTTTGTGCCTGTAAATACAAGTTCATGAAATGAATTTGCATGCACCTCAGTTTTATTATGACTCATCTACAGACTCGCACATTTCAGATGTATTGCAAGTGGTATTTAAAACGGGGTCAACTAATGGTGAAAGTGTTCTATTGCTTAACCACGTTTTATAAAAAGACACCAGAGACTGTTGTGCTGTGAGACTACTTTTGTGAAACTGCAGCCTTAACCCCACCTGTTCTTAAAAAAGCACATCCTCTATCACCAACATGAGAGTGATAGCTATCAGTGTAAGAAAAAAAAACGGAAAAAAAACTCTGGCTCTCTCAGTCGTCATTAAACACCAGAGCGTCCTGACAAGTCGACTCAGTTCAGACGTCTCAGGGCTGAGGTGATGTGATGGATCGGAGCTCGACATTGAGACTGAGGCTGATTCGGCTGAACGTGGTTCTGCTCGTGTCTGCCAGCATCATCTGTCTGCATGGAAATCCTATCGCAGGTGATTTCTCTTCCAATATTCTTTAAAATTTGAACATCTCTTTCGCTGACTCTGATTTTGAAGGACCTCAGCTATGGCATGGTATGGTTACATGACCTTGGACCTTCGGGCACAGGCTGACAAGCCTTCAAATTGTGGGGAAAGTCTTTGTATTGATGTCCTTTTATCAGTATTTGTAACTAGTGAATTCATGGTGTATTCTAATGTGTAGAAAACTGAAACAATCTTTTATTCAAAGTTTAAAATCTTATAACAAACAAACAGTTTAAGTTAAGTAATGATAATAACAGTAATGCATCTTGGACTGGAAGGTGTAAAGTCATCTTCTGGAACAAAGTCGAACAGCAACAAAAATATACAAAGAAAAAGATTTAGCGGACAGTAAATGGACAGTGGTTATTGACCACCCAAGCACTTTACAATACAAGTCACATTCACACTCACGTTCATGCAACACTTCTAAAAACAGCGCTAATTGGAGCCAGTCACTTTCACTCAGATTAACGCAGTTCAAAGTGTTTCATAATTGGGTAGATTTGAAATAGATTTGAAAAGCTAAAAAACAATTAAAGAGATAATAGAACGATTCAATAGCTAGAAGAAAAAAGTCAATAAAAAGTAATATTATATAATATTAAAAACATAATCTAATAATAATAAAATTGAATTAATGCGATAAAATAATGTAAAGAAAACCTCAATCAAAAGCCAGGCTAGTGCGTTGAAGCGGCTTGGAGCATAAACGCTAAAAGCTGCCTCACCGAAGGTTTTTGTTTTGCACTTTGGAACAACTAACTGGATCGGCCCCCGATCAGGATCCACACTAAAACTCGATGGGCCTTCCCGACCCACACCACATCCTTTGGTGGAAATCCATCCAGTAGTTGTTGAGCAATCTCACAAACAAACAAAGACACCAAACAACAAACATAGGGACAGGGGTGAAATCGTGTTGGTAGAGGTAACAAAAGTGGATATTCACCAGCTAAGGGAATACAAGTGGGCATTTTAAAATCTTGTCACTGACATCTAACACCTTAAGGAATTATTTATTAACCATGAATAAGTACAAAGTCTGCTTAGAAGTCATTTTGGGGTTATGACCTGTTCTCAAAGCGACACACTATAGGTAAAAATCATTCATGGCACCTGACAGACCAAATACAACACATGCTTCTATATTTACTTGTGTGCTTGTCTAATTACTTTGTAGGGGACCACGATCTTCACTGTGTGAACGATTACTTGTTCACCGTCAACTGCACCCTGAGCCTCAAACCATCAGAAAACACCTCTGGCAGCAACAGCTCCTACTGGCTCGATTTCACAGAAACATTTGAACCGTGAGTCACTTTCATTTTAAAATTTGTTTTTTTTTCAACTGAAACATAATAATGATAAATGACCATAAAGCAACACTGTGCAACTCCTTTACCTTCAAATATAAGCTTCAAAATGAGTTTGATAGTTCAATGAATTGTAACAGGGAGAATGGAGCTGCTTTTATTCCAACTCCTCACCCCTGACGTCTGTTCTTGCTCTTTATAACTTCGGGTACAATCTCCTTTGGACTGACTGTAGTCGCAGCTTCAACTGTCAGAATCAGGACCTGTGAGTTCAAGGGTGATGCTGAACTGTAGATCAGTTAAAAAGATATAGAAGTCAATAAAAAACAGTGTTTATCTCCAATATTCACTTTTAAATGATCAAAAATTCTACAGTTCTCCTCTGGTTCAGAAAGCCGGGGAATCATGGATGAGATCCAGTGTGTTTCACTGCAGTGAGTGGGACGACACAGTCAGAGATCCGGTCTGGCTTTTTATTTTTCTCTACATGACCAGTTCAGTGTTTCTTATTAATTATTTCACAAATGTATCCCCCTAATGAACCATTTTTTTTTACACTTCTAATAATAACATAAGAGTTCTCTAACTTGTGCAGCGCTATTTGTTGCGTGCTTCCGCGAGCTTGGCGCTATCATCCGTCCTATTTGAACTGTCCACGCAGAAAGTCAGAGCTCACACTTTCACCTGTAATGCAGTTCTGTCTCTCCTGCAAGAACTTATCTTCCACTCTTCAGCCTGTGGGCCCTGCGGGCGCGTGCCCTTCGTGGGCGTGCACCCCCCGTCCTGTTCCCCCATTGAGTCCAACAGAATTAATCCCCACGGGTTTCTGCAGAGGGCGCTGTTGCTCTGTAAAAGTTACATAGTGTGGCTTTAATTTAAATGAGACGAGGCTGTCTCTCGTTTCTGATTCTCCTCTCCTCCTCCTGCAGAAAGACGTTTCAGTGCATGCTGACAAACACTGACAGGGATTGTTTCTGCTCTGTTAAAACATCTGATCTGACGCCTGACAGCGAATATCCAGAGATGTTCACAGACACAGATACTTTTAAAATCTCACTCTGTCACAACCAGACTGATGGATCTAAAATGTGCGAGGAGCTGGATGGCGAATACACACCTCAAACCAACAGTAAGGACCACACGAATTTTGGCCTGTTGTCATATGCGTGTGTGTGTGTGGTGTGTGTGTGTGTGTTTTGGTGCATGATGTTTGTCTGTGACGTGTCCTCTCCACAGTTAAACCAAACGCACCGTGCGGCCTCACGTTCAGCAACAACTCAGGTCAACACCACTTCACCTGGAGCAGCACCTATGAGGAATATGAGCCTTACACGGGTCTGGTCAACAGCTTCAAGTATCAGCTTCATTATTTTAGAAGAGGAGACGAACATGACGACAATGAGGTAAACATAGAGAACAATGAATGGCTTCTTTCTTGGCAGATATAAGACGAATATTGTCAAATGTGAAATTATTATTGTAGAATTTTGTAGGATTCACATTTTTTCCAATCAAATTATTGATTCAGTCATACAGTTTTACTCACTAATCCTCTCATGTTATTTGTGAGTAAAATGAATTAATCTCCAATTTTCAATAATAATAATAGCCTGTCAGATCTGAAAAACAAAAGGTACAATGCAAGTAGTACAATCCAAAACAGAAAATATAACAAGATAAAATACTATAGTTTCAAGCGTACTAATAGTTTAGTATATGCTATACAATAAAGTATTAACAAGAGATTTAAAATAAGGTTGTAGGGCCCTGTGCATGACATTTATCTCCTTTCCATAGTTTAATAAGATCCTACCCGCTTCATCTTTTCTTGCAGGTGATCTCACGTGATATCTACACAGAAAGAACAAACTATTCTGTGGACGATCACGTGTTTGTGCCGGACTCAGACTACGCTGCCAGTGTACGGTCCAGTCCCAACATGGTTTTTTACCAAGGAGAGTGGAGCGACTGGTCCGATGAGGTTCACTGGAGGTCGGCCATGAATGGTGAGTCCCATTGTCACCAACATAACCTCTGCAAAGCACAGAGTATATTGTCTTCTTTTTTTTTACCAGTGAGTTTCTTTGTTGCCATCATTTTGGAGGAAACCTGGTGAGAAAGCTGCATTTCCAATTTTGCGTTTCGAGTATTCTAACCTTTAAAATGTCTCTACGTGCATTTCAACCAACTACTTCCCCTCCTTTCCCTGTCTTACTGCAGATCTCCCCAGAAACACATTTATTACGGGGCTGGGGATGAAGGTGTTCATCACCTTATGTGTGCTGGTGCCACTCATCCTACTTATGTGCTATGCTCCTGTAAAGATGCAAGTCCCTCTTTAAGCTCCTCCTCCTCAAATCCTGAACCACAGTATAGCAAATGACACTTTCTGAGATCAATAAACTAAATATTATCTTTATATCCCTCATACTTACAGATGGAGGCAGAGTGCCTTCATCCCAACTCCAGCTCCCTATTTCCACACCCTGTACTCCAACTGTCAAGGAGATTTTAAGGTAAATTAAGCTTGCCATATGTAATAATAGTATTCATGTCATGAGATTGTGCTTAAAGGTGCAGTGTGTAGAATCTATTGACACCTAGTGGTGAAGTTGCATGTTGCAGCTGAATACCCCTCACCTCACAACCCCCTTCCTAACATGACAGAGAACCTGTGGAAGCCTTCAGTTGTCAGAAAAACTCAAAAGGTGTTTAGTCTGTAAAAAACATGGCCGCTTCCGTAGAGAGGATTCACTCCTGATGTAAATATAAAGTATTTGAATATAAAGGGTCCATTCTAGGATAAAGAAAACAATTCATACAATTTAGATGAAACACACTAGTAAAAACATCACTAGGATTGTTTCATATTCAATTTCTGCCAATAGATCCCTTTAGCCTAAATCTCACACACTGGACCTTTAACTATGATTTTAACCGCAGAGCTGGGTGATCACACAAGAAGGCACAGCAGACATGCTGAAAGCAGAGGCCATGCTCCAAATCGACACCCTGACCCCGTGTGCAGACGTCCCAGAGGACAAGCTTCAGCCCCACTTTCACCACCGGCTGATGGAGGGCAGCGTGTACAGTAACTTAATCAACACAGAGTGTGATACCTCACACCTCGTCCCTTATGCTGTGAACACCATGGAGCCACTGTCAGCTCCAGGGAGTCTGACCCTCAGTTCTCAGCCGGGTAGCCCAGCTGAGGGGGACTCTGGGTGCTGGCTCTGCAGCGACTCCTCCCTGGAGAAGGACTCTCCTTGGTACTTTAGTAAATACTGCACCCTGAGCAGCCTCACGCAGACTAGTCCATTCACAGCAGAGCATCATGGGAGCTTGTCAACAAAATGTTCCTCACAGCAGATCATCAGCATGGATGCCACTGGGGAAACACAGTGATTAGTGTGTATGAAGTAACTAGGGCAGGATAATAGTTAGAAATGTAGCTGTAAACAAGTTTAAACTCCAGACATGTAGAGCTTCGCAATACTGCAAACGGCTACTGTAAATGCTTTACAACTTTTCATAGTCCAGTGGTGAGAAGCCATTATGACGCTCAGCAAACTATAAGATGTTACAGCATTATGTTAAATGTAAATGATATCAATGTATAACCTTTGTTACGCACTTGCAAAAATAAATAGCCGTCAGATTTGAGGGAAAAAAATATTTTAGACTAATTGTACATGAGTGAATATTTTGCTTTGATCCTACCTGCAACGATCTTATTGTATTTTCCTCGTGTAATAAAGAAAATGCAAACATTTTGTAGAAAGTTTTATTTACGCCAACACATACATGAACAAAGCACCATATAACCTTAAAGTCTGATACAGAAGTAAGCCTACCTGCCTCAGTCATTGTGGCCATTTTTATTTATTCCATAGCAAACACTCTGAATAACAAAAAGACAGCCAAGGCAGCAGATTCTATCATATATTACAGCATGCTGAATAGAAAACCTGGGAAAGAGAATTAGACAGAGCCATCTAGAGACACTAGTGAGATACAACAGTATAAAAGTGCCATTCATTATACAGCAGTTGAAATACTGACAATGAAAGAAGCTAATTTTACATTAATTTGATGGGAAATAAAAGGGGGAAACAAAGGAATAGACCCTGTGAAAGAGCAAAATAAACAAGAAACATTTTCTTCCTTGAACACTGATGACAGCCAGCTTGCATTGTGTTGATGAAACTGGTACCGAGCTGTGTCCCTTGCACCACATAAGACAATTATTGTTTAAAAAGAAATAACCAGGGTGCTGAAGCACCCATCCCCTCCCAGCATTATGCGCCAACCGGCAATTAAGAACAAAAAAATGATAGGTCAGAAGAGAGCGGATGGCACAGAATGTGTGGAGTTTAAATAGAAGTCTTTAAGCAAGTCCCGGTGTGAGAGGAGCACATTCATCGAGAGACTGAGAGGGGAGGTGATTCTTGTTAAACCCATTCCTTCTGCTGCAGCGGAGCAAGTCTTCTCCTTTACGATGGGGAGAATTTTTTGGCTTGTGCTCGAACTCTTTTTTCATATTCTACTCTGTTTTGGCTGCAAAGGAGTTTAAAAAAATGTATGTTACAATGGTGTGATCATCTTTTACTCAAAATCACATATGAGATATTCTTATATTTATACAAAAAATAAAACACATTTTAGACAGATGTTAAACAGTGAAAGACTAAAGATATTGAACACACAAAATAAAAACATCCTCAGGTTCAGACACACATACACAGGCTCTGTAGGTTTTAAATGTGAAGCATTTTTAAGACTCTCGTCAAACTGATTACTAATCATCCTGGTCACATTTACCGATGTGTTCTCATCAGGCAGGAGATTCATTGTAATGGCAACGAGGAAAAAACATTTCAAGTGACATAGAAATAAATGTACTTCAGTAATGATAAAAGTAGATCTGCAAGTTTAAGACAATCCAAGTTATTAACTTATATAACTTTCCTAATTTAGCCTGGTTTGGGGATTTAATCTTCACCTTATAGATTTGAACTCTGTCTTCATCAGGTCTCTGACATGCAGTACACTGCGCACACAGTATATTCTAACGGGGTACTGTCTAAATTCAGACATGGTCGTGTCCCAAATCACACAATTTTTATGCACTCACCAGAAATGTTGTTCAAAACATGACCGTCGCCCGCAATAATATCTACCAGCGTTCAGTCAGTGTTCACTTGACTGAATGAATGTTTTACTATATTTGCCTACTGTCATGCAACATCATGCCGCATATGTTTCTCTCTATAACTGTGAGCTCTCCACCTTAAAGATGTTGCATGTTTTGATTCGACACTGTACAAATACAATTGAATTGTGTCTGTGTGGTACTGTACACAAAAGATCAGCAGTTCACACACACTTCACTTCGTCAGCACTATGTTTGAAAAGATATGAGCTCCAGCGTCACTTACCAGTAGATTGTGTAAGCCTCTGCTTGAGCTGGATCCTGGATATTTGGCTCATTTAGGAGTTCCTGGATACCTAATAAGATCTAAAGGATACATGAACCAAAGAGATACATTTATTTCATAATAAAAAAATATTTAACTGTTCTGCATCACTTTAAAAAGGTTTATTTTGTTATGGGGGGTCAGGTCTCATTTAGAAAATGTGTCCTTTATTTTCCAGTAGGTTACATTAAAGAGTTAAATAAATGGAATGATAAGCTGAAAATAATAATCAATGTTTCACTTGAACGTATTTCAAGTTGAATATCAATAAATGTAGTTTACTGCTTAATATATCATGTATTCAGTCATTTCTTCTAAGATTTAGCGGATTATGACAAGATAAATGAAAAAATCCAAAACTATTTATAAACACTAAACTGTATTTTTCAATCTTTCTACAAGAATGGCTGAAGTGTGTGTTGTGGGCATCCAGAAATACAAGTGGGTGTTTAGATTTGATTTAGGGATGGAGAGTGAAACCACAGAAGAAAAGACTGTTAAGAAAAGCAGAGTGATGTAAATAAGGTGTGCTTGGCAATCCAAACCTGCTTTATTGTGATGGCCGGTCTCCAGTCTTTGTCCTCCTCTAGAATAGATAGGCATACTGTGCCTGATGGATACACATTTGGATGGAAGAGCGGAGGCTCAAATTTACCTGAAACACAATAACAAAAAGCATTCAGGTCCATTAGAAATTATCCATCCATCTCTACAAATCAAGCAACAATGAGTTAAGGAAAATGATTTGCTACTACAATGAAAAGGAGCAGATCCAACACTGCTCAGGTTAATTATGAAATCCTAAACACAGACAATTATTACTACAGTTTGACCTCATTATTATTATAGTAACCCTTTAGCACAATCTATTAAAGCCGTGGATATACATTTTGTTCATCATTTCCAACAATATTACATGTTTGAAGAGATTTAGGATTCAGTTTGCCACGGACCATCTCATTCAGCCATTAGAGTTAGGGTCTGTGGTGACAGGGTTGACTGTACCTGGGCCATTTCAAACTGCAGTTCTGCTCATTTTCATTAATGTGATTGTCAGTTAGCAAACAAACAAACTAGATTGTTAATCGTTCAATCTGAAGGATAGAGATTAAAAAATGCTAAATGTTGTGATAACGGTGGACAGAGGTCCGGCAGTGCAACTCACATTTCGGCGGTGAAGAAGGATAGTCATCCTTGAACAACATGCGGAGTTTGAACAGGCCTCCTTCCCACGGAGTCTGAGGAAACACACAATTGCTAGATCAGAGGGTCAAGTCACATTCACAGACGTCCCCATCAAAGATTACCTTGTTGTTATACCAACCTGTTTAACTTAAACATGAAATATCAATCTCTTCTGTTCCTTATAAATTTGAATTGGTTTTCTATTTCACTACCTATGTTGCTGACACATTAAGAAATGCAAGACAGACCTCTAACAGCTGTTATTGTTCTGTACTAGAACCGGTTTAAAACCATACATACTCCTTTGCATCAGCTGCAGGAAAGTCATTGTCTTATCAAGCTCATTTAGCTGTCGCTGCTCTGCAAGACAAATATGTTCCTAATGCAAACATATTCAAAAACACATTACCCCCTTCTTGCCAGGAATAGCACATTCCCAATTCATGAGATTCATGGTTCCATCTGGATTTTTTGTTGGTACAGCAACAAATCCCTGAAAAATTAAACAGAAGAGTGCAAACAGTTAGGACACCGGTATTTATAGAGAAATGGAAGTAGGAAGAAGACTTTCGCAGAGAAGCCAGAAATACACCACTTACAAAAGGATGGTCCTTCCGCCATGCCTTGCGCTCCTGGGCAAGCCGGCTCAATGCAATGCCTGACATGATGTGTGGACTCCTGTGACGACAAAGGATACCAAGTCAATTCAATGGAAACACTGGTCAGTTAAAGCAAAAAAGAAAACAAAATCCTAAACATTTGCCGGCCACAGTTTCATTCATATAAATGTTTGGGGCTTTTCTCTGCATTATATCAATGAAAGAGAAACATTTGGGCTTTTTGATCATTAATAACAAATGTAACTGGGAGCAGCAGTGCACGATTTCATTTTCACTATAGACAATCGCAGTTTTGATTTGTGGAGAAGTTCCCAGACAAGAGGTTTGGCTTTTGCTATAACAGTGGAAAGTAGGCGCCTTCTTCTTTACTGTGACAGAAGTAGTGATTTGATGTGGTGATATGACATGAGGATGAAAACCTGACATGATCCTTGTGAGACACATGTAAACAATAAAGATCTTCATCTACACGTATCTACAAGTAAATCAAATACACGATCCTCGAGTATATGGAACTTTATTATGAACTCTCTGTGATGATAAAGATCTCCACAGTAACGATGCTCTGGATGTGATGTCCGAGTGGAAACAACAAAACAAGCAACAACTAGTTACTGGTCCCTCATTAACCAACTTTACAACAGGAGGGTTGCAGCTTTGATTTGGACACATTGTTATATTCAGGGCGGAATGCGAACTACTGTCCATCAACCAGGTTGTGAATGCGGCTTTAAGTGTGTTTGTAGCGACATTTCTGCAAAGCTATGAGGGCTAATCAAGCTAGCAAGCGGTGATTACCATGTCCACACAAGCCGCTCGGTCCGCTCTTTACGCGCCCCTTTTAAAACTCACATGGGCCCGGGAGGCGACACCGTTAGCATCGGGTTTGTATCGTGTTCTCTGGGCGTCTGGCGTAAACTCGCTGTCAACGCAAACGCCCGCACACTTAACTACCAAAGCTACCCGGTCGGCGAGCTAGCCGGTTAGCCGGGCGAGCTAACTCATGTGCGCCAGAATCGTGCTACATCCCGACAGGCGCTGGCGCTGTTAGCGGCGGACACGGCCTGATGCAGCACAAAACTGCGCAAATGCACTTGATTTGAACGCAGTTTTTTGGGGGGGTTGAGAAAAGGTGATGGCTGCTTTCCTCCGGACGCTTCACGGTGAATCTTCCGAAACAACAACCGAGGGTGTGAGATGCGGCTCGGGGGTGACCCAGACCACAAGCCATTAAAGAATAGAGACAAAGAACGCCACAGCTAAAAGGCGCACATTTGTGCATTACCAAACTAGCGAAAATGGCGCAAACTGAAGCGGGTAAAATATCCCAATACACGACAAAATGGGCCCGCTGCGCTGCGGAGGGGCGCTCCTACCTTTCAGTATGGCTGCACTTGCTCTGGTAAGTAAGCGAAATGAATTAATCGTGCTCAGATCCCGTTAAACCTCGTAAAGTTTCCCTCCTGAAAAACCAGCCGCTCCGACTCCAGCTAGACACACAAACAACGCAGCGACATGGTCATCCGTCCTTCACTTCCGTCTTCGCTTAAATACCCATAGGAAGAGCAGGCTGCGCGTCGATCGTCGGGTTTCTGGCTGAATCTCTCCAGCTGTCGTGGATTCAGCAGAAAGACTCCACCTGCTAAACCGTTCATTAGTTTCTATGCTGGTAGATTAGCATAGCCTCTGCTAAAAGCACCCAGCTCGTTGAAAACACCCGTGAATCTTGCCTTTGCGGTTGTTGCTCATCGCGCATGCGCCCCGTGGCTAAGTGGGTTGCGTGTTCAGAAAACGAAACAATTTGTATTTACGTGTTAGAAATTCACTTGAGGCGCGTTGTGTTTATTTCTCGATTTGTCCCCCCCCGTTTATTCAAAATCTTTTCAAAGATGATGTGAAATAAGTTTGATTTCATACAACAGGAAGGCCGGGAGATTTCTATCTTGTTGTATGAAACATCTTTGGCCAGACTGAAGGCCGTTAACCCAAACGGCTACGTTAAACGAATAAAAAAAAGTTTTGTGCAAAATTACAAAAGAACTCAAATCAACCCGACATTAGGTTTTTGGCTGTAAAACACATGTACATTTTTTTTTTGTCATAATCCAATGAGGGGGAAAATGCAGAATTTTAAGAGTATATTTAAACAGGCATTTTTTCAGGCAACTACGTCGTAGCATGGAGTTAACACAAGAGGTCGCGATTTAACAAAAAATAATATTTGCTGTCACGACTCAAGTCTCTACAGGTGTAAACGTGTGTTATTCACGTCACATATGGTTAATATTGAAACTTCTTATAATAAACCTAATCTTTTACTATTCTGTATCAACCAAAACATGTTATATAATAACAAAATTCAAACTTCTCGAAAAAAATAAATATACACAGAAATGCTATTTGATAAAAAATGTAAACTTCTCAAAAAATAAATATACACAGAGGCTTGAATGACAACATTTTTATTGTGTTTACCTTATGCATGACCATATAGATCTATCCCCTTAATCTCATACTTAGTTTGTACATTTCTAACATTGCATAAGATCGTATAGAAGTGATCCATGTGTGATATGAGAATCTTATTCATTGATGTATCTGTTAGATTGAGGAAAAATGACACATTCATTCCCTCTGATTACAAGTGTGATCATCTTCAATCATGCATTACAGTGGTCTGTGGCTAGTAACTTGATTGGAAAACAAACTGGGCACTTTAAAAAGTATTAGGCTACAGTTTTGATAAGTTTGTCCATCACGTGAAATGATTACCAATGCCGAATGCTCATCCAGACAACTTGTTTTTACCAATAAAACAAGCAAATTAAACATGTAACAATTAAAATCCCATTGCAGGAAAATAAAAAGTCTAAACAAGACCCAGATAAATCTTAGCTGTGAAACAACACAGGGAAAGTTTCATCCTATTAAAAGTGAGCAACTTTGCCGTCGGAGAGGGCGAAAAAGCAAGATTGTCTGCAACGCTCAAGCACAGGCTGTCAGAACTGGATGGAGTATCTTTAAAAATGTCTGCGTGGGTATCAGTTCACGTGGAGCGGGGTGCACGAGTTGCCCCCTGGTGCGGTCACACAAGTATGTTAACGTGTGTGAGGGAGTGCAAGACGGTACATATTTGGAAGGCTTTAAAATACCATAGCAAATGTAAACATAGCCTAGCTCTGGCAGGAAATCCAGTCTACTCTCTTTGCAGATCTCAAATTTTGCACTTTAAAAGCCCTTGTGTGTGTGTGTGTGTGTGTGAGTGAGTCTATATCAAAAACATGCATCCATACTTGTTTACCCGACAATATAAAAATCGTTTTTAGTCAAGTGTATATGTGAGTAAATGGAGGTTTGTGTGTCGTTAACAAGTCTATATGTACAAAGTGTGCCAGCATTAAGAAAAGTTTACTCGTCCCTGACACTAAGATCAATGTGTGCAATACACATAAGACATTGGATTTTGGTCATCGGGATAAAGGCAACACTAAATGATTATTTGTGAATGAAATATCCAACCTATCAAAAAAAAGAAAATAATAAAAACACATCAAACCTGAAAACAGCTTTCTATATAAAAAAAAGAAGTGTTCTAAAATGCAGTATTTACATTAACATTACAGGCTGTAAGCAGTGTGCACAGTGGGGTTTCTCACTGTAGTGAATGTAATGCTGTGTACGAAATCTACACAATTCAAAATGCTTAGAAGAATCTATACCACTGCAGGAAAAAAAAAAATACATGTTTTTCTTTTTTTTTTTTTAAATGTAACAGTCAACTTCATAGCCAGCCAAGTATAGCTTTGTTATTGGTTATCAAACATGTTCCAGGCATGTTCTCAGTGAAAGACACCGTAGTCAGCATCAGCCGTTTCAACCCTAAACTTGGAAATCTCTAGTGCTGTACAAACAATGCAAAACAGAAGTTAATATTATTCAGATTCTCCAATTTTTTTTTTTTTTTAAAGATCCAGTATAAACAACTTCCATTGTGAAGTTGTGTTTTCTATACAGTGTACAAAACGTGCAGTTTTTCTGTTAAGAGTTAAATATTAATATTGAATTTGGATTATTTACATCAAAACAAGAAAAGTCCTCTGGATATGAACAGAAAGTCCTTCGCCACTGCCGTCAAACAGTTCCAGTCCCCAAACCTCAAACACAACAAATACTTCCCCTCGGAAAAGAAAAAGAAATCATAAACAAGATGTTCCCCAAACATACGAAACAAGCCATTAAAAGGAAAACTCGGAGGTCAGTGGGAAAAATTTAAATGTTAAGATGTTTTTTTCCCCACACAGTAAACAGGAAATTATTGGTGGACACTTGTGTTTAAAAAAATTGTTTGTATATCAAACACCCTTTGATATTGTTTTTTTGGCAGTTAACTTTAGATTTATGAACATGAGGTCTCAAACCAAACTACAAGTTCGGAACGTTGACATAAACTTGCACTTTTACAACATTAAATCTTTCGTTCTTTACACGACCAAAATTCCACATTTGCAGAAGCTGAAACAATATTTAGAATTTGTGTCTCCAATACAAAAAAAAAGTTCGACCCTTATAATACAATAAGTGGACTTCCTGGAAATGTAATAATTAGTTGACCTCACAATGACCATATCAGCGGGTAGTTGGGTTACTAAGGTGGCGAGATTCAGTGCACGGTGCCACAAGCAGCTACAGTAGCAAATGCATTTGCTTCTCAAGCCAAGAAAGTGAATGAAAAAAAGTGTCCTGCATCTGCCGTCTCCCTCAGGTGAGCTTATTTAGTCTGTGGAAACAGGACGTCTCTTCATTAAAGGTCCTTTTCTCATCACCAATAAAAGGACCTGTACGTGATAAATTACCTAATGCCCCTTCAGCATTGCAGTCAGATCAGTGACAATTTGTTTTTGTTCCTTTTCTGACCATTAACAGTTACTATTAACATTTATATTCCAATTCAAAGTAAAATGCCACCTCTCGACTACATCTGACAAAATGCGTGATGTGTGGCTGGGATCCTCATGATCACAAATCTCAGTGTAACGGTTTAAAATCTCTGGAAAAGACATATGTCGACTGGTTTTTCGGGGTGAAGTTCACATTTAATAGCACGACTCTCAAACATGCACTAAAGAAATGCACAATTCCCTTCTTAACATCTTTAAACAATGAATTTTGAGTTGATACTTTTGAGTTATAAAGACCATACTGATCCCTTACCAGACCCTCGAGCTGGAGAGTAGAATTAATTCAACAGATGACCCTGAGTGAATCATTGGCCTTATATGATGACGGCCATTTTTATAGCAAAAAAAAATTGTAGATTGCTATTTCTTAATCTCAATTAGAAAAGAACCAAAAAAAAAAAAAACTTGCTGCAAATTCATAAAGGTCCAGTTTAAGTGTACAGGCACAAATTGTCAGTAAACAGACTTATTTACATCAAGAAATAAAAATAAAGATGGAGGGGAAAACAACATAAATGTACACCCCCCCCCTTTAAATCTCCATTGTGCCCGACGTTCTTCCACAGAGGTGATATGTTTGCCTCATAACACCAGGAGCTCATAATACTAAGTCCTCTTCACATCCGGGAACCCCTTTCCTGAAGAATCTGCAGAGACAAACACATGATAGAATGAACAACAACACAACATACAACGGGCTTAGAAAGTCATTTGCTCTCCACACTCTCTACAGCTCCCTGTGCCTTAGGAGCCGACATTTTTCTTTTACTAAAGTTCCCACATACTCAGTCAGTCGCACTCATACATTTTAAGTCTATGTGCTGGTTCAAACACACGGAATGCAGAGTAGAGAAAAGGGGAAATGCTTGCACGGGTAAAGAAAACAAAAAGCAGTGCTAGAAACTACGCAGTATGTGACTGTTGAGCAAATTGTGGGTGAGCTCACATGAACGGTTGGGGCCACACTGGATGAGTGAGCGGCAGGGGTGCGTCACGGAACGTCTTGCTTTGCATTTCTGCACAGAGTTCTCAGGTAAGAGCAACCACACTGCCTGATTGAGACGCATGTCTCAGGCGCGTTTCCTGCATGCGAGACGCAATGCTTATCTAGAGAGTCGGGGTCTCGCCTATTTCCTCCACGCATTGGTTCACAGCAAATCAGACAGTGGAAATTATCTTTCACCACAGTTTCAATGCTTTTATCTGTCGAGTACGTCACAAACAAATATTTGCAACACTTCCTGTATCCGCTTCAAAGTAAATGCACTCCATTTATAGGTTTGTATTATCATTGCAGGATTTGGAGAATGCTCAGCTTCATAGAGTTCTGGCTCTATTTTCTGGCATTTCTGCCGTAGCAGCTCCGCAGAAGGCACCCAGCCGACCCCTCACACCCCTCAGATGTTGCACACATGCACCCAGTGTTGCCATAAACCTTGATACAGAAAAGTCATGTTGCTGAAGCCAACCACAGAGCCCTCTATGACCCTGAACTCTCAGAGACACGAGGAAGAGCAAAGTTCAACCTGAGAGTCTTATCAGGGCAACACGATGGAATTATGATGGAGACTTTTATGTTTTCTTTTCATGCCACTTTTTTATCTGGGTTTTCCAAAACACTCATCATTGCATGCTTTTTTCCTCAGTTGTTTATTGCTAGCTCTGGTTCACATATACTCATTTACTTTTGTGGCAATCACATACAGACAATAAAGGAGTCGACAGCAGAGTACTGATGCCCCGCTAGAAAAAAAGAAAACGGATAAATATCCTGTTTTTACCTGAAAAGGTTTTTGTAACAAGAGGTTTTAAATACAATTTAAATCTTGCAAATGAGCCATATTCCTCAATTAATTTATTTTAAGTTTACTATTTTCAAATGGAAATAATATTATTGGTTCCTAAACATAATAGCTAATGAATTAGAAACAAAAGCTACATCTACCAGGACCTGAGTGCACCACTACGTCATGCATCAATGCAACGGTGTGTTCGAGCTACATGCATGGCTCATGTCACAGCCGTGTGAAAGATGGACCTTGAGAGAGAGAAGATAAAAGAAAGAGGGATAGAAGAAAAGAATGAGGGTAGAGAAAGGGGGACAGGATGCATTGAATGTGATCACGCTTAAGCTTCAGTTTGGGCTGAAAACATTATTACTTTATTAACTGTATCGTGCATCTGAAAATCTGTGCAGCTGTCCACTCGTCCACATCTGTCGAAGGGTTTTACTTTAATACTTTACTACAAATTACAGTCCACACAAGCTGCCTGTGTTTAATACTCCCTCACTCAAAAGACAGTTAATTTCATATTGCATGCGCTCCTTCTCTTTGCTTTTATCCATTAGTCACTGGCACGCATGCACGCACACAATAACTAAATAGTAACTACTATTTTAGCATCAGCTAATTCTTGCACTGATCTAACTGGAATAGCAGCAACTCAGTTTAATTTATTTAAAACACAAAAAGGTTTTTTTTACCTATGTTGTTTGGTGTAAGTTTATATTTTGTCCCATTATCAAAATAAGAAAAAAAACTCTGTTGGTGCTAAATGGCATTAATTTGAGCTCAAACTAAACAAATGATGCATGTTATATAATTTGTAGAAGCTAGATTCTAGTTGATATTGCATCAATTTTATCACTATTGTCCAGCAAAACTACAACTACTACTACTTCTAACAATAGCCGAGTGGTGTACCCCTCCCTTCCTTTACAATGTCACTGAATGAAGAACAATGGTCAAACTGCAGCAACTGATGATTCAGCATTGCCCTCCATTAACTAAGGCTGTGAGCATGAAAATAATTGCACAGGGCTTATTTACACTACTGAAGCAAAGTGAGTTTGTCTCATCTAGTTTCAAAGAGGCAGCAGCACTTGCAAAGACATCTGGATTTTCATCTGGCTTTGGCTAGTAGATTCTAGCTTAATGCAGCAAGGAGGCACGGGAGAGGAAGAGGAGGACAAGCTCGGGAGGTGTGGAAGAGGCACTACGAGCAGTTGAGCGCTCACCAGTGAGTCATAAGTGCTCAACCCTAATCAGAGTCATTCATTTCATAATCCGTCTCTTCGTCCTCGCTCTGAGCAACATGCAGCATGCAGACGGCACAGAAGAAGACAAGAAAGGCACGTTGTAA
The DNA here is from genome assembly GCF_022539355.2 of Hippoglossus stenolepis. Classification (NCBI taxonomy): domain Eukaryota; kingdom Metazoa; phylum Chordata; class Actinopteri; order Pleuronectiformes; family Pleuronectidae; genus Hippoglossus; species Hippoglossus stenolepis. The sequence continues at coordinate 9,408,000 of NC_061503.1, forward strand.
AATGATGGAAATGAATGGAGGAGAAGAATTAGAACAGAAGGGGAGAAAATTAAAACTACTGGGTCATATTCAGAGGGGATTTACATCATCTAGTGCAGAATACAGAAAAACAAGCAAGTGTTATCCAAGGGCACCTTTCTCATGCACTACAATCCTCTATAACATCTAAATAACATATACGAAGGACTAAGACAATTTAGAATTCAATTCTTTTTTGTAGTAAAGCTAGAAATTAGTGTGTTTGGGGATGGTGCCGCTGGAAACAAAAACAAAGTCCTCACTTCAAAAGATGCACTGGTAACGTTTCATCTTCCTCTTAAAATAAACAGCAGAGTGAATATAGGTTTAGCGGTGTGCTTCTTCATGTGTAGCTGCCTTCAAGGAGTGAGGCCCCCGCAGGGACACGCTGATGGGAGTTTGAATTCCTCAGGGCGTGCCTCCCGCTTCGCTCCCAAAGCCCTGGAGAAAATGACAGACCGTACTCCGCTAATATGCAGACCTGGGCTCTTCTAACACTCCTAGCTTGGTTTATACTGAGTTTTTTTCCCCCTTTCCCACCCTCTTTTTATATCACTCGTGGTACAAGCCGTCTAGTTTTTAACCAAAGCTCTAAATATTTACAATGTTCTCCTTCATAGAGATTTCTCATCAATAAACTAGAGGTGCTCTCAGTCCCCTGGTGGCATGTTCATAAATGCAGCAATTTTAAAACCTCCAGCACAGGCCATCATTCACACATTTGCTGTGGCTAGATTTTCAAACGGCCTCTGCACACCCTCACTCTGACTCTGACACACACACACGCACACGCACACACACACACTTACCTTAGCCTTCTCACTGGGCTCACTGTTTGTCCCGTATGATTGATTGTGCAGCTCCTTGGAGACTACACACAGGAACTCGGCTTGGTCTTCGTTTCCGTAGTTGTAAGAGGAGCCTATGCTGACCAGCTACGGAGAAACGAGAGCAGAGTACATGGGGAGATTTAGCCTTGGACTGAGGGGAGTAGAAGCTAAACGGTTTGTTGTGGTGGGAAAACAGGTAGGGAGATGTTTAAAGTAAAGAGGTTAAAGACCAAACAAGGGGCACAGAGAGTCTACAGGTTCCTGCTAATTATATTTCGTATTAAATTACAAATGGCCTTTTACAAAGATCCATCTAATTATTGGCTGTATATATTTAACTTGGAAGTTTTTTTCCCTTTTGAACATGTTACGTCACATGTTTTTGCCATGATTGGATAGACAGCATTTAAATGAGGCCACTAGGCAAACAGGGAGCCCCACCTTAACAAAATCAACCAGAATATTTCGTGGAGGTGTGCTACAAAATGGCTGTGTTTTTTCAGGACCTGCAGACATGTCAGCATGCAAATCCAAAGTCAAAACGCTGATTTAAATTACTGAGAAAACTCCAAAGGTTGACCGAGGTAAAGACACAGATAAAATAATCTGGGGTCGACACAAATAAACAAATTAATAAAAGAAAGAGTACAAAGACCCTATAGAAAGAAAAATACATGTTCAGCAGATAGTCACTGACAGATTACAAGTGCAGGGACAACAGGAAGCATACATGCTGGTTGAAAATCAACAGGGACTGGTGGATTTGACTTGTTTAACACAAAAAAAGTAAAAGTGAGAACAGTACCTTCTACAAAGCAAATAACGGAGCAAACCACAAAGTACGGCACATCCATTCATTGTTTAAGTTCAGTGTTACCATGACACAGAGGGAATGTGTAGGATTTTCTCCAATGCTTCAATTACGACATAATTTGAGATCAATATAACTGGCTTGGTATTGATGCAGCTGAAATTTCTTTTTGTGTGCACCTACTGTTTAACTACCAGTATATCATAAGTGTTTACATGAAATGGGGGCAATGTCAGACACAAAAGAGGAGTGGTGTGAGAAGATCCAACAAATGTCGTTGGGAAAATAATCAAAGTAGCTTCTACTCTTCCTGTTGCCAGTCAAATCACCAAATCAAAAAGACGCAGAGCACACAAGTTTATAAATAATCTGCATGCACACCTTCAAAAGAAAACAGTAATTCCTCTTCCTGCTTTTATGGCTGAATGTTAAGTGCGTGTGTACATACTGCAGGCTGGATGTATACCCTCAGTAGCCAGGTGTGCATGTTCAGACACGCATGGCCTCATTAGCCACTGCTGCCGGAGACTTGTTGTTGTTAAATGATTTCTTACATTATCAACGCAGCAAAAAAAAAGAAATAAGTTCAACTGGCTACCGTGGATTCTACACTGTCACACTGCAGAGGATTCAAAACACACACACTATGACTTTCAACTGAATATACTCATGGATAAATGGTCTTTATTAAGTCCTTAAGACGACGGTAGGTCATTAAAGCGTATCTTCTCTGGTCCGTGCTTTAGGCTTTGCAGGAGTGTTTCTCTGAGTTTCCCCATCGGACTTGTGTAAGGAGATTAATGCGGTTCCTCGTCTCAGAAAGAAAGATTTAAATCACACATTCAAGACACACTCCCAACATCCAAACAAGTGTGTTCTCATTAGAAAATGTACCTGCTTGATAGATCAAAAAAACATTTCTCTCAAAAAAGAACCACCACTATATTACAGCACAGCCCCCAAAACAGCCAAGTGGCGACATCACAGCAGAACACAGAAAGCTTACAAACTGTGAATGCGGTATGAATAAAAATATAATATAATCATCAATTCACAAACAAGAAAAAGGTGTCATGTTCTTTAAGCCTCACTGGTGAGCAAGCAGTACAAATGAACACTGAAAAGAATCAAATCAAAAGAAAATGATAAACAGCTAAGTGTCTACTTGGGATAAAAAATGGCCAACGGGGTGTGTATGGACGACATGGGGACCATGCAGTGACCAGCCCGTGGACAGAAATTTGTGGGACACACCTCTCCGCTGTTGTTTGGCAAAGCAGACTCCTCTCCCTTCACCTCCCTTGACACAATCAGCAGAAACTCTGACTGGTGGGCCCGCCCGTAACCTATACTGACAAGCTGTAACAACCAATCAGAGCACAGAAGGGATTTGCCCGGATCACGTATGCGGACATTGAGAAAGATGTGATTTGCTGTTTGCTGGCTTTTTTTAGCCATTTCCAACATTTTGGATTGGACCTCCTGCGTCATTGTAAGCATAGCGGAGTGGGTGAAGCACATGAATAGGAGGACTGCTGCTGTGAGCTTGCAGGAAGAAAATTTACCTGTTCAAACTTCCAGCCGTCCGACATGGTAGAAACCATCTGTGTCAGCTCCTCCTCCTGGCACTGCAGCACCCGATACACATGTTTCACCGGAACCTGCGAGGACAAACGAACACATGAGAGAAATGAGATGGAAAGAGAAGACAAACCGTTCCCAAAATACATGGAGCAGATATGAAGAAAAAGAAGAAATCCATCATCTTCACACAATAATACCTGTGATGTTTTGCAGTCGCGTTCCCTGATCTTGTCCTTGAGGAGCTTTATTAATGATGTAATGTTGTAGAATTCGGCTTCTTCCAACACACCTTGAAATGGTTAGAAAATAAACAATTATGCTTTTTTGGAGGGTATATATCCTGCTGCTGCTTCAAATACCAGTAAAGATTAAATGAAAACAATGGCATCAACTTTAGAGTTTCACAGAGATACTAATGGAAAACATATATAAAATATGTCATCTATGTTATTTATATTGCACTTATGTTCTGGTAAAACTGAACTATGGATGGACATGTTAGCAAAATTCCCTTACAATTATTGCAATCACAGTCTTTTCAGATATTAAAGCATCAATCAGAAGATGTTAACAGATTTCTAATGGATTAAAAACATGCTAAGTATTTTGATTTGGAATAATTTCTTAAAGACACTACCTTCCTCTGCCAAGTCCCTGTTGAGCACCAGTTTGCCATGCCTCAAGTAGTTAAGCACTGGCCCAAAGTATGTTGGGTCTCTGTCTATGAGATAGGCACCAGTTTCATCCTGAAAAACAAAAGAGGATGAAAATAATAATTTATTTCCTGACCTTGATCCTCTCAACCGACTCAGATGATTCCTTTAAAACAAGAAGGTCAATGAGCAGGCGTATACTTTCATCGAAACATAACCTGGGGACAAAAAACCAACACTGTGCATCCATGAATAATACTCAGGGGAAGATAATTATGAGGTCAGCTCCTATGCCGATAATCTCTACAGAGGTTGACAAGAGATGTGCACACGGAGTCTCTCACACACACACGCACGCACGCACGCACGCACGCACGCAAGCTCTGGGAGATCATCTCACTACTCCCACAGGCCTTGGGTTTGATCTTGATTCTATCACAACCGCTGGGTATTCCCCTATTTCTATAAGTACTGTGATTAGACCGCCTTCGTCTCATGGGGAAACAGGAGGATATAACAATTAGACCAGAACAGAAAAAGATTTGGAACAGTAGGCTGAATCCACCAAGGGGAACAGGAGAAAGCACCTTGGCTTACAACTGATGTTGAGCCTCGTCGGCTCTGTTACATAGTTGGCCTCGTACATACAATTCAGTCAATTTCAGCATTAGTTTGAAGTGTTTCTTTGGCCTTTGCTTTTACTTGAATCTAAATAGTAAAGTAGAGACTGAAAATAAGGGGACTTGCTGGGGAATAACACATAATAAATGGTGCAACAGCCAGGAATTGAACCAGGGACCTGCTGCTCAAAGCAAACAGCTTTACCATGTGGTATGAGCCCAACAGCATTTTAACCAATCTAAAGTAGATTGGAATAATTTCATATTGGTATCAAACCTTTGATAAAGAAATGTAACTGAGGCTTGATATTTTACAGTTTAACCATATACTTTATTATAAATAACTGCAAGTAAAAATAAAACAAATACAACAAAATAAATATAGAACTTGACTCAAGAAAATACATTTTTTACTATAAATGTGAGCCTAAATGTTTTCTGTATCGTTTAGTCTGTCAAATAAAGTTTTGTAGTTTTCATACCAGTGCATATTGGCAAATATTAACACGGATACTGACGATGAGTGTAAAGAGCTCATATTTGACAGGATGTTTAACTTTGCATGAGTGTTTTGCTACCGGTGCAATCTTGGTAAAATAGCAGCATTGCTTTTTGGTGCAATGTCTGACAATATTTACACAGGAACAGAGCAGTATTGTCACACACTCCAGGCCATGACTAAAACTAAACAGAAAGCTTAGTCTTCACAGACAACCATATGTGCATTCATACAGCTCCCCTTCGCAAGTTAGATGATGGATTCCACTCAAAACCCATTAATGTTTCCAATAATGAGAGAAGCTCCCAGTGCATTTCTTTTGTGATGAATTTCAGAAACCTTTTGGCTGGTTGACCTCCTTTCTGAGGCAAAAATACTAAACTGGAGCCCAGTGGAGGACTATTCTGGTCTCATTGCCCTGTGTCAGTTCCTTACACTTCTATAGTTGCTAGAGTTTAGGGACAGGTGCAGGTGGGCCTGCATGAGGAGACAGACAAAGCTGCATAACTCTGGCAGTCAAATGTCAGTCCTCCAAATATCAGCTCTCTAAATATGCCTGATTTTGTTTGTAATTAAGATCCATGAATTTCTGGGAAATTGGTGAAAATGTCTGGGGAAAAAAGCCCTGGCGAGCCATTATAGAGTGAAAAAAAACAACATCCTGGATCTGCCTCATTGTCCAGACACATGTCAAAATTTAATGGTTTCTTTCATGGTCCTTGCCCCATCCCTCAATCAGTTTTCTGAGAAATCTGTTCAATAGTTTTTGCGAAAAGCACTAACACACACACACACACACACACACACACACACACACACACACACACACACACACACACACACACACACACACACACACACACACACACACACACACACACACACACACACACACACACACACACACACACGTCATTGTTTGTGTTATTATTAACATCTTTGCTCATCCTACTACAATAATAAAAGTCAAAATGTCAGCTGTGAAAAAGATAAATTGCACTACGTAAATATAATTATATATACTGCTTCAAAAAAACCTCCCACTGAACAAACACAGAAAGCTACCGTCTTTAAACTGTACACTTCTGTAAACTTTCTACCTCCTGCCTTGTTGTGCTAACAAGCCTGTAGCTGGTCCTCTGGGCTCATATGGGGAACTTGGGGCGACAGTCCCTCGTTTACAGAGAGATGATTGTGGGGGCTCTGATGTGGACTCACATGCACAAAGGGAACAGTGTATTTAATTAAAAACAAAAGGCTATGTCTCTAGGGGCCCCAGCTGGGAAGCACTGGGCAACAGACAAGTGGGGACAGTCAGGGAATAAGAGAAGGGCCGCTGCTGGGATTAACCGTAGACAGCAAAGGGACAACAAAACTACTTAATAAGCTGTTCTCAGATACGAACTCCGGACAATGTTACACTTTTGCCTTTCACACATCCGATTGTTCAAGAGATGGGTGCAGCATGCAGGAGGCAACATATAAATTGTTTTGTTTTTTGTTTACAGCACATAACACTGGCCACAGCTGTTACCACTAAAAGCTCTTGAATCTCATCTTCCCAAGTTGACATCTTAGTTGGCGTCCCAAGGCTCACACATGCACCTCCTCCAGAGAAAATACAGAGGAACTGGGGAGTTCAGTGCATGTCTGAAAGCAGCTATCATCACACAACGTAGACTGCGTGAAGACATAATTTGGTCTTCATGAACACAAATGTTGTGTTTAGTTGCACACAGGTCAGTGATGTGAGATCCCATCACAAGTGGACACAGCTCTTCCAGAATTGCATCAGCCGATACTGGTGTGGGCCCCTGCGCATGCGTGGGTGAACTTATCGTCAATCTGCGGTTGTTGGGCTGATGGTGGCCGAATGAAAACATTTCAGCATATCGCCCAAACCTACAATCTAGGAATATTAATTTTGTGACGAGTAACAAAACAGGTCTACAGCACCTTGAAATTGAAAAGCAACAAACTATTATTACAGACAAAAAATACATAGAAAAGTTTCAACACTGCCTACAATGACCACCAGAAGTAGGTCAGTTCAGTGTCAGTCAGGCTTGCTACATGGCGTATTGCCGTTTGGTCTTATTCAAATTTTCCAAAGCATTCCGTACACAGTCACTAGAACGACGTAAACCTCAGGCCTAGGCACGACTGAGTTTAAACTGAGGACAACTATAAATCTACATAAACAAAAGCAAACTAGAAGGGCGGCCTTCACAACAGAGGAAAGAGCAGTGAATTAACGTTATCTTCCTTCTCCTACATGCAATACATATCCTCCAACAGGAAATACCATGGCGACCCACCCTCCAAGCACATGACGTCCAATGAGGCTGTCTGCAGTCACATTAACACTGAAAGTCAATCCTTAATTCAACAAAATTGACAAGATGTAGCACGCTTCCTTCTGATTACAACAAAAGGTGTACAACAGAACATTGCAAAAATGTCATAGTCTCTCTTATAGTGGGACAGATGGCTATTAGTAATTATCAAGCAAACGACAACAACATGACACAAAAACAATTGACACTATCACGCGAGGGCATTCCAATTTGCTCAGGCCAAGGAGAAAAAGAATGAGAGCTTTATCCAGTGCAGCTCGGCCTTCACTGCAGACGAGCCGGAACACAAGCCCCCTGCAGAAACAGTGCTTAAAGATGTTGCAGTAGATCTTCGAAGTCACATGACTGTAGCTACTTAGCCAAGTGGAAGTCTGATCCTCGTAGAGTGGGAGCCAGGAGTCTCTCTGGAGTACAGGCAGTAATGGCATAGTCAAACAGGCCTTCATCTTTTAAATAATACACACATCACAGCAGGGCTATATTGTGTGAAAACTATCTCGTATTTCACAATATTTAACACCGTCATTTGAACGTGTGCCTGACCTTTCACTGAGGCTGAGAGGAACTACTCGCCTTTCTACCATTTTCAGCCCGGCAAGGCAGCATCATTGGTGAGTTTCGTAGAACACAGTGTTTCGGTTGCTAAATGAACAGCTCATTTTCAAAGTCCCCTAAAAGCTTTGCTGTCATGATGAGAAGCAGTTAGGTAGCTAAGCTGACAAGTCACTGCAACCTGGAGCTCTCTGATGGCAGAAGGAGAAATGTGACGGGAAATAGAGAAACAGAAGTTTGAAGTGAAAGATATGCACTCACTGATTAATTAGATTTGTGCAGAATAAAATTCAAGCCAGCATCATTTTAATGTATTGCAACTAGGCAATAATCAATTGTAGGTTCCTGGCTTGTGTGAGCAAAGTTTCTTTAGAATGATAAAGGCTTAAATCGCATCTAATTTGCCAGCAGCACTCTGCAGTGCCCTGTTGAGCACTTACTGCAAGAAGAGCAGTAGGAGACGATATTACCGTTAAATATTTACGTTGCCTCCCACAGTGTGCTCAGGCATGACATACAACCTGAATCCGGCATTAAATATGGCCATATTTTTTTCACACATGCTGCGGAGAGGTTTGGGCAGCAAATGGATATGAATATGAAAAGAATAAGTTGAGGAAACAAGAATTCTTTGTGATGGGAGCGCTTGAAAAATTGATGCGGCTCTGAGAGCTGGAAAGCCGGGTCTATACTTGAGTGGCCCAGAGTTGAGTAGTTTGAGAGCAGAAGTCTGCCAAAGGGATAAATGCCCACTGGTGTGCATCTCTCAAGCTTGGTGACTTGACAGCTGACAATTTTAAGAGCAATTCCAGCTTATGAATTAGTGACCAAACCTTTGTAAACCTACAAACAATATCACTCGCACAACAGCAGTAGTAGCATTAGTCAATTTTAGGATAACCAACCTAGAGAGACTTATAAGCGGTTAAGGCTGTGCACGTGACAGCACTTCCTCCACTTTCGCCCTGGTCTACCCCAATGTGCAAAACAGGCTCCAGTCAACAGCATGAATAATGCAGTTCTCCTCAAGAGTCCTGCTGAAGCACGTCAGCCTGCGTGACTGAGAGCTGAACCACTCGTTTCTTTGGCTGGGAAACACAACACTGCATCCCCCCAAAACAGAGCTCTCCACTGATCTGTCACTCTGCTGAGCTTCCTATTCACATGCAGTGTTAAATGAAAAAACATGGCTCACTTGCAAATAAGATGAAATAAGGTCAAAGTATATACTTTGAGACCCAGGGACAAGAAATATAATGCCCAATAATAACCTGTCCTTTACTGGGATAAATCCTAAACCCGGCTGTCTGCAGGAGAAAGGTACAGTAATGGCTTGAGTGACTGATGCGTACTTAAGACAAGGGATTGAGATGGACTGATCCGTTGCTCACGGGAGGATAAACCGGCAAAAAAGCAAGCTGATTATTCAGAGATTAAGATATTTGCATGGAAATATGAGATGAGCCTTGCTTTCAGCTTAACGTGAAGGGGTGGCAGGGGTGAAGATTAAGTAGATGAGAAAACAATGAATAATGGGGCAGTGAAATGAGCCGTGAAAACCAGGGCACGTTCCACTATGTATACAGACACTAACAAATTGTTTTTGACAGAGCTGGGGGGGGGGGCCTTGCAGCAGGCACGCTGCTTTTAAGAGAGGCAGATGGACGAACAGAGAGACGTCTGATTCTGGAGATATTGAGGCCGTTCACAGGGAGATGAGTGACTTCACCAACCTCCCCCAGCTCTCAGTTGTCAGCAGCAGCTCACCCCACTTGGCAATGACTTATGTACTCATTAGGGGAGCCTCATCACCAGCACAGAGGCCGATTACTACACAACAAACCGAGCCAAGAAACAGACTAACCTCAGGAGATGGAGGGAAACACACACACACAAATTGATCGAGCAACACAATATTATTATGCGAAGGTTGTTTGGTTGGTTGATTATTGGAATAAGGCTTGTAGATGCTATAATCAGTGGAATAAGAGATATAGATGGACAAACTTCATATGATATAATAGCGAGGTGTTTTTTGGGAGATTTTGTTTATTGGTATACAGCCAAAGTAAAGTTGAAGCTACAATTGTAAACTGTTAAAGCTGAATAAATTAACCAACCCATAGTTTAAATATTGAAAAACTATTTACACAGAAGTGGACAGTAACTAGTTGGAAGTTGTTTTTATCATTTATACGCTGATAATGAGGATTGTTTTTACTGTCACTATCTGACAACTCGCATTTAATCGGTTTTGAGATGGGGAAAGTTTCCAATTACTCTGGCTACTTGCTAATGACATACAAAACAAATGTTAAATAAAAGACAATAGTTATTTTTCCACGAATTTACACTTTAAATACCCGACTCGGGTGACCACAACAACTGGTATCTTATATAATTAAAACATAAAGAGTAAGCAACGCTCACCAGGCTAGCAGCAACATCGCATGTCATGTGGTGACTGTCGGAATCTAGCTAGCTTAGAGGGCTAATGCTAGCTAGCGACAAAAAAAAAAAAACGAGTTAACGCTGAATATTTGAATAAACGCTTATTTTCACAAGGGTCGTTCTGTTGCTAAACTAGCTGGTAGACGCAGTTATTGACAAGTCCAGTCGCTTAATGGACGAGATGAGGTATTAAAAGCTGGTTTCACGGAAGATAAAATGCAGTTAACTTAGTAAGGCTCCCAACTACCGTGCTAACTAGCTTAGCATTTACCTTGTCGGAGTCGAGCTCGGGGTCAGCCTGGCTCAGTCTGTACAGAAAGGATTTGGGATCCCGACACAGCGTCTGTCTCGTCGTTAGAAAATACGTGCCCCCGACGTTCAGGCGGATCCACTTCGATGCCCCGACGCCGGGTGAAATGTTCCTCTCCGCCGACGCCGAGGAATGGGCCACACATCTCCGGTGAACGGAGCCGCTCGTCTCGGAGCTACTCTCTGCCATCCCTCACTCTCTCTCCTCCGCCCTTGCCTCGGCTCGGCTCGGATCTGTCTGACAGGAAATATCCGAGCTGCAGCCGCTAACTTGGGGAGTCCACGGTTCATGCAAAGCAGGCAGCCAGCGCCTGGGCCACTCCTACTAACACACTCCACCAGCACTGACAGATGCATAAATTATTCCAGCAGAAACGGGTCCTCCCTGGATTGAGCCACTTCTATGTGGAGCACTGATCCCCTGCTGCTGAGACCATTATGTTGAGTGTGAAGGGTTTTATGATTGTTATACAGATCATGGATTTAGACCACGCAGGGTTAAAGTGCATTTTAAGTCATTTCCACGACACGAGCACTGAGAACGGGCCGGTACTTTATTTACATGCTGCAAAAAAAAAAAACGTGAGATGCCATTGCCACTGATTTCCCTGTGTCATTGACTGTGGTTGTTAACAGAAGACAGGACACATGGCTTTATTTGTATGCCTAAATCCCTACATGCTTTAATTACTGGACTACCAAGCATTAAGTGGAAAATTCATCATTCAACATCTACTGACCTAGCGCACAAATAATCAGAGAGAGAATGAACAGATTCATTAAATTATCAGAATATGATTAAATCACTGAGCAAATAGAAAATGTATGATATAGTAAGAAAAAAGCTGTAAAATATTATAGTTTACAATAATTATTCACATTCAAAGGCTTTACATCTCAATACATACACAACATGGCCCCTGAACATGACTTCAATCCAAATATGATTCATATATTAGAATTTAAATAACACAGAATGAACTAGAGGCTAAACAATAGCCATCAAATAACCTTATACAAGAATAAAAATACAAAAACTGTATCCTAATATCATTGCATTACTTGCTTCAGATTTTAATAATACATCATCTGTACATCACAGTTCTAGTCAGTTACAAGCCAGGTAGAGTTTTCCATACACAATGTAACCGACTGCCATCAACTTGATTCAAACAATTTCTCTAACTAGAGGAAAACACTTCTCTAGTGCTTTCTCAACTTTATAGACAGATACAGCAATTTTCATCGGTTATTTGGATCAGATAGATATCCTTTAACTGACATCCAACCACATCGAGCCCCGGGCCCCAGGGCCTGAGGGTCCTATTCACCTATACTCCAGTCACACACTGCACAAACAGACTCAGCTGAAGGAAGAGGACCTTTGGGAAGGACCTTAAGGTATTATGTCAAAAATTAAAAGCATCATGATAATACATATTGCTAAAACAAGAGCACAAGTTAAATCAATCGCTTTAATTTCTATTGGGCCAAACGTCAGAATGAAAACAAAAACAAAACAAAAATATGGGCTAATAAGCCCAACGAGGCAGTTCTGCCACCTTGTCCAGGGACGACAGCTTTATTGTGATTGCTTCCGAGAATGATAGTATGTGTATGTATCTCTGTTGATGAAAGTTTTCTGTTCAGCATGGGGTGGTCAGCACATAAGATTTTGTTTTCAATAGGACGTACTGAAGATGAGCCGACTATCCCACCGAAAAAAAAAAGGAAATTGAAAGAATTCACACCACAAAGAAATAGCCAGTGAATGGTACAGAACAGCCAAATCATCCAATAATATTCGCAATGGTTGCCAATGCAGTCAAAAATACCCACCTTTAAACTTGAATAACCTATAACTCCAGTGCCCTAGGAGAGAGAAGCGGACAAAGCTGAGCTACAAAACTGGCCATGCAGGAAAGATAAGCAAGTTATGATTAGAAAGTACAAGCTAGTGGCATGTTTACCCACCCCCTGTTAGCAATACATCCTCAGTAACAGCTACGGAAGGCTCACACTTGTACAGAGACTTATTCAGACCCATGTCTCACTGCAGACCAGCACTCTGCTTTGTTACATAGAGACCTTAACTGGACTGCAATAAGCAAGTACCAAGAGACAAAAAAAACAACTCAAATACCGTGGGAACATTTGGGCTCTGACAAAAAAATATATATATGTATATGTGTAGGATTTGAGTTTGGTAAACGTGTGAGACTGAATCAGCTTACACTATTAGTTACAACTATGGAGTATATGCACTAGAAGTGGGGCCTGACTACAGCTTGCACATACGATGTAGGATTAGGATATGGTTTAATTAAGATAACAGGATAGGCTCTGGTTCACAAAAGCTAGATTTTGTGTTATGGTATCATTGAAGCAGGAAACCAGTCCTTGCATTTGAGATAGTCCTAGCAGTACCCAAGCTTGTTTCACTCTACAGGACAAGCTTGCCCTTCTTATTCCTCCTGCAGACTGTACAAAAAGCAGATGTGCATGGTGGCAGTCTTATCATCCATACATGGAAAAAATGCAATAGAAGCCTCACAGAGAGCACAAAGAACAAGCAAAGCAACCCTGAATCCAAAGTTGTATTTTTCCCATGGTTCTACTCAGGAAAACAAACAAGGTCTAGATGCCAGCGTCTCTAAGAGTTTGTTTACACTGCGGTGATGAAGGGCACTAAAGAGGGTGTTACTCTGCTCAGTGATTGGCCTCAGAGCTAAAGAGGAGTGGCCACAGGAGGAACTGTACTCCTATAGGCCAGGGTTTTGGTGCCTTTGATAGATCTTTCTCCACACTTCCTGGATCTTCTTGCACCATCTGTCAGCATTTCCGCTGGGGTCCATCAAATAGTATGTTCGGTTAGGCTGCAAACATGAAGAAGAGGAAGACAAATATTTTAAAAACTGATCTTAACGTGATAATTTTTTAAAGGGGGAAGTGTCAACATATCGCAGGAGGGAAGTGTAAAGCACAGAAATAAACAGTCAATTACCGTGTGAACAAAGAAGGTTTTGAAGTTCTTGGCCTCAGGGCGTAACTCTAAGGACCAGGGAATCTCCCCTTTCAGGACCTTGTTAACAGGATCCACGTAGTACAGGTGTGGTCCCTCCGTGAGAAGCAGCTGTCTCCGCCGAGCAAACAGACCCTGCAATGGAATGCCACACAGAACAGAACATTATATCACCAACAGAGGGGGCTGTTAGTCCAAAGAGACTTTCCACACCACAGCAGGGAATTCCCCTTTACTTCTTGAATGCTACCAGGCTGAGCAATGTTATAAGAAGTCACTCCGCTGGGAAATACAGTTACCTCATACAAAGGTTGGACGGATTTGATCTTCTAAGAAAATGTAAATTTTATTACTTATGACTACAGTGGGGTCCAAACATCTGAGATGACTTTGTCCATTCACTAAGGTGAATGATTTTGGACTGCTGTATAACACTACAATAATGCAATATAAAACTAATACAGGCTTGATTTTACACACCTTTCGTTTATCGACTGGACCCATTTTGAGGATCAGGTTATTCTCCACAAACTGGTGCCTGAGTAAGGAAGCAAAACCAGATTAGTGACAACTTTTCTTTCAGATACTAAACATGAGCCACTAATACATACATGTAAACAGGTAGATAAGGGTGAAACATGTAGAGGGGGGTTTACCAGAGGTTGCCAGTGGTCTGTTTATCCAGCAGTAGTTGCTTCTCCTCCTCAGTGAACTGCAGGTCCAGCTCAAAGGAGTTGTTGTCCAGGTCGTGGATGTACTGCTCGATGTTGCTGCTGGACCTCTTTGGGGGCGTGGATTCATGTGGCGACAGGGAGTGTGATGAGCTGGACTGGGCCACCTGCATGTTGCTGAACTGGCTCAGGAGATCATCGTACTAAGGTTGGAAATGAGATCAGAGAGAGAAGATAAAGTGGGTTTGTACGAGGTTTCACACCTAAGGCGTCAATCATGACAATCATAAAAAAATAACACTGGTATCTTACATTTCCATAGCAGTCCTCATCATCCTCGGACATGGCTGGCAGATAGGGGGTGAGCTTGGGGGGCGTCTGTAGGTGTAGGTCACTCCAGGAGATGGTATCGAAAAAAGGGTGCTGATTCAAAGGGTCGTACCCTCCCATCTCTTCGCAGCCAATCCGCTTGGAAGGGTCCAGTGACTGATCGTAAGAGAAACAAATGGTTTCATTCAATAGAAAAACCCTGCTCTATAAATTACACGACCAGCAAAGCGTTTACATAGAGTATTTGACAACTTACCAAAAGCTGTCTGACGAGATCCTTGGCTTTGGGGAAGAATTTCTCTGGAAATTCATACTCCAGCTTGATTATCTTCTGGAATATTAGGTACTCATTTCTACAATAAACAAAACACAAGAGGAAAATAACATTAACAAGACTGTAGGGAAGTGTGCCATAAGTGAGATATTGTTTGCTGAGGCAAGGTTATTCTCTCACTTAGCATTTGTTGCACTTGAAATAATCATTAACAGTGAACTTAAATGGGGAAAAACAGCAATGGAACATGATCCGCCATTATTGAAGCAGGAATTAATGAGAATTAACTGAACTGTGAAAGCAACATCCCCTCAGTACTTACCCAGCTCTGAACGGTGGTAAACCAGCCACCAGTTGATAGATAATACATCCCAAAGCCCAGAGGTCAGAGCTACGAGAAGAAAAAGATAAATAAAGTTAAGACGTAAAGCCATCTTTATCTGACAAACATTAAAACAGAACAGTGAATAGCAAGTGTATGAGCTGCATGATGATCAATTCTAGTTACCTCTTGCAGGCGGATTTCTCTGTTAGCAGCTCTGGAGACACATACTGTGCTGTTCCAACAAAGGAGTTTGCTCTTGCTGCCAAACAATGCAATAAATCATTTTAAGACATGAATACATTTATACTGCTCACAGAGAGTAAACTGCCAACTCATGGCATAAATAAAATCAGTGACGTGAATATACCTTGTTTACTGTCTGATGATAACTGTTTTGCTGTCCCAAAATCTGTTATCTGGATGTGCATCTCTTCACTCAGAAGAATATTCTCTGGTTTCAGATCTCTGAAAGGATTAGGTTATGGTGGGAAAACAAACAGTTAATATTGTTTGAACAACTATATTAGGGAAACAACAAGCAGGACATAACTATCATTACAGATGAACACAAAGAGAAAGTCTTACCTGTGTATTATCCCCTTATTGTGCAAGTATTCTAGAGCACAAACTATTTCAGCCGAGTAGAATCTAGTACAGGTTTCATCAAATGAACCAATTTTGCGAATGTATTTCAGGAGCTCTCCATTCTTGGCGTAGCTGAGACCAAAATCTAAGAACAGCGAGTTAAGGATCACTTTAATCACTGGAAATAAAATGTTGGAACACAACTTTTTCATATTCAAACAGTTATGTTGCTTATATAAAAACACAACTTGTCAAATTGAACATGTTAAAAGGATACACAACTTCTCATCATCTTGAAATGTGAAGTAGAGTTTGACGAAGAATGGGTGATCTAGATTTGACATCAAATCCCTTTCTCTTTTCACGTACTGGGCTTTGTTCTCCTTCATAATATGGCGCTTCTCTAAAATCTTAACTGGAGGAGACAAAAGAGAATTTCAGTATATTAGTAAAACAAAAACAGTAACTTTTTTCATATTGTGTAATTAACTGCATTCATTGAAAACTGCTGCAGCGTTACTTACTTGCATATTCTTTCCCTGTTACCTGCTCTCTTGCCAGGACAACCTTAGGATAAAAGAACAGAAAACACACAGCATGTTACTTAAGCTGTTTTCAGACATGACCTGCGGGTAAAATCCGGAGAATTGGCAACAGAGTTTACCCACAGTCTGCCTTTCACACATGCACAACACAGTGGGAGGTTCTCAGCACAGACGTGTTCACAACAGCAACAAATCCTCTGCATTTTTTCAGACAAGGGGTGGT
Source organism: Hippoglossus stenolepis (assembly GCF_022539355.2). Taxonomy (NCBI): domain Eukaryota; kingdom Metazoa; phylum Chordata; class Actinopteri; order Pleuronectiformes; family Pleuronectidae; genus Hippoglossus; species Hippoglossus stenolepis. The sequence continues at coordinate 9,424,659 of NC_061503.1, forward strand.
GCAGCAGGAGGCGACGTATTAAGTCCGCTGCAGCGATCACTTGATTTTCTCGACAACAGACACCGGTGTGAGCTCTTGTCACCACAAACTCTCTTGACACATTTGTCAGTGTTTTCCACGTGTTTGTCACCAAATTTTTCACCGGGAGATATTTGTTTTCTTTTTGTTTTGATTTTTTCATTTTTACCTCTGTCGCATGTTAGAAGCGTCATCAACCCCCCTACTCACACGCGGTGAATCCTGCAGGGATCCCCTACTGTGTTCTTACATAGACTTCTACTGAATTTCAACAGACATTATACTAGGAGGCGCGGTGGATAAAATCCACAGAAACTGGAGTGTCTCACTCAGACATTTGCTTTCACACAAGCACCTCCTGCAGAGAAAATACGGAAGATCTTGCGGAGTTCAGTGCATGTCTAAAAGCAGCTTATGTCAGAATCTAGTAAATCTTAGGCCCTGTTTTGTCATTACACCTCAACTGAACGGAGGATGACTCATCCATGTATATTAATAAAAAGAATGCTAGCATGTAGCAACATCTACCCAAGTATAATTCAAACACTAAATGGAATGCAAGTTACATACCGTTGAGAAGGAGCCCTCTCCCAGTATCTTGCCGAATCTGAAGTCCTCTGGCTTCTTCTTGCGTGGCTGAGGGGTCTGCACAGCCGGCTGTGCGCGGAGGTCTGAGACCTGGCTGCTGGCAGACGCTCCTACAGCTCGAGCCTCTGAGGCTGAGCCCTCCATGCTGGGACAGTGGCTACTGCTTGCGCCTGGGATAGCAAGTGGCGAGCAGGAGTCAGGGTGGTTTCTTACCATTGATGGATGCGAGCAGGAACAGATGACAACACTGGGCTGAATGGGCACAACATCATACTGAAACAAGAAAGGAAGCATTGAGAATATATTAGTGAGAGTATTGCGGTTTTAGCTTGTTTCAAAAAAGAAAGAAAGAAAAAAAGCCACATCCATATGTGGTTTAAATAGTTTCTTCAAATCTGGGTACTTCCTAGTCTAAAACTGTCAAAACACACCTTTTAATGAACTTGAAACTACAAGTCAGGATACTTTTCTTTCACAAAGTTTAGCAATAGATATGCTGGCAAGTTTAGGCCTAAGTGTGTCAGTGAGAACTATTGATGACAATTTGTTTAAAGAATTTCTGTTTGGCACTTTAAACTGCGAGCAGTTGTTTGGTTATACTACACCACATTTCTAACTTCCTAAAACAAGAGAAGACAATAATACTCGGAAAAAGACCAGCAAATGTTGATACAATGAAAAGCTCAAACTATAGAATATGATCAACAAAACAAAAAGTTACAAAAACTCTTCCATACAATGAGTAAATGACTCTAGAAGAGATGGAACAGAGGATCTGTGTCATGTAGGTTAAATTCACTTTCCAAGGTCGACCAATATAAATTAAGTGCTGCCATACTTTGTAGGATATAATGACTTAAATAAATAATTTCAAGGGAGACCACTTGAGGAGCAAAGTCTGGAATTGATAAGGACATGGAACAACCATAGGAAGAAGCAGCTCCTGAGCCTGGTGGTCCCACCCACCAGGGCTAAAGTAGTAAAAACAGCGTCAAAGTTACAGCCTTCATGTGACAGGTGTACTCACTGAACTCAATCTGATTTGTATGTAAATGATCCAGTTGCCAAACAAACACTGACGAGACACCCACCGAATTATTGCTTAGGTCTCAAACATAACACACAGCGACAGGTTGGACTTTCGTATAGTTAGTGGCTTCTACCAACCTTCGTTGTTTTAACTTATTGGACTATTTACACAGTCAGCGATTATGTTATTAAGCTTACAACTCAGTTAGCGTTAGTTAGTACAGTTGGCCTAGCTTCTTCTCATTCAAAACCAAGGTGTGGCCATTTAGCTGCCTTATCCGGACTAGACTGTAGGGTTGACAACTCGCCACATAACTATCTACTGATCCATTGCCATTGGTAAAACATGGAATTGCTGACAGAAAACCATACGTAGCATTAACCCGATCGCCCGTACTCGGGGAACAACAGGCCCGAGCGAACTTTCCTAGCTAACTAAGGGATGCTAGCAGGCTAACGCTAGCTCCTGCTGCCTTGTCAAATAATGCCGGCCATCGCTGACAGCGAGTTACAAACTTACCGCTAACAGCCAGGCAATTAGCTAACGTTAGCAAGCCAGGTAACATAAGTCACTTCAAAACATGCTGCAGTTCCCACGGCACATCACTTGGTCTCGTTCAAAGTCTGTGCGCTGAGGTTAATGTCACAATGTGAGAGTTAATGGGTTGACAGTCGAGCCACAGCACGTTAACCTTAAAATGCTACCTACCAACTAAAGGTGGAACGCGATGAAGCTAAAGCTAGCTCGTTAGCAAGTAGCATCATCGTTCGAAAGCGCGAACCCGTGTAGCTAACGTTAGCCAACAGATGCTGGCCATGGGGAATGGCTCTGCGGAACATAAAACTGACAGCAAGTGTGTTTAAATAACAAGCCAGCGGCAAATGTTCCCGATGAGCAGCAATCGCGAAACAAGCCAAGTGTTAGACAGACCCGATCAACGCAGCAAACATTTGGTGTTGTGTTAGCAAACATTAGCGAGCTAGCGCTGCTGGCTAGTGAGTCGTAACGCTGAAGGGTCCTCTGCGGCTAGCACCGCTCTCCAGATGAAGGCCCCGCCGAACTATTTGTTGTCAAACAGCCGCCGCGCTCCACATTTTCAACACCGGCTTCGAATCGTCGTTCGCGTCAAAGCTGCAACACTCACCAACTGACTTGTAGCTCTTGCCATGGGAGTTTCCCTCGAGTATTTATTTGGAATAAAATAATTAGAGAAGCTCCAGTAATGGCTGCCTCTGCGCCTTCATTTTCGAGCTGTGACGTCGTTCCACAACAATGTTAACGCAGGACAGCAGAGGAGAGTCCCGCTGTGTCCGCCCCCCTCGCCACATTTACAACCGACTCAACTTCTCCTCCTCGGAGACCTGGAGCCGCACGGCCGCACTTCTTCACGTTCAAATGCAACAAGGCTGCGTTTGCGCCAGTGTTTTTAGATTTGAATCTTAATTCACCACAGAGAGATTTATCTACACATCTTTTATAGCATTTTAACTTAAGCGTGGAAAAAAAAAAGAATCCATGCACCTTAAATTGAATGAAGACTGCAGGCACTCATTTGATTCCATGAAACACATTTATTTAGATTATTTTCATGTTTTTATACAAAACTGACACAAAATTGCAATCAATTAATTTAGGAGTAAAACAAGTTTTGCCAGTTCTTGTGTTAGAAAGAATCCCCCATGGTTCAAAGATGCTTTATTGTGATGAGCCTGATTCTCTCTTCTCCACTTCTTTATGATGCGAGGAGGCTCCTGACTCGTCGTTGCTTTCCTTTTTCTCATCTTCCGCCTCATCTTCCGCCTCATCTTTAGCCTCATCTTCAGCTTCATCTTCCTCAGAGGCGTCCGTGTCCTCATCAGAATCATCATCTTCAGGTTCACTGAAAACAGACATGACAGGTCCATAAGCTAAGTAAACATACTCATGGGAAACCAGCAATATCTTATAGTTTATAGATTTTTTATTTTTGGTCACTTTCTGTTGTAAATTAGAAGTTGTGTCACGTAAGAAAAAACTGTTTGACAGCTTTAAAATGACAATGATAATTTAAAAGCATGTACATTACGACAAGAGTTTGCAGTAAGTATGAGGGGTTGCCTCTTTCTGATAGATGTTATACATTTAATGCCTTCATGAGAAATACTCAGCACTTACCACTGGTGTCTGTTGAGATTCCTACACTCTACTCCTGAATCAACATCGAAAGGATCTGTGGACAAGAGATGATTTCATTCAAGAAGAAAATTGTGTCAACATTAAGCAATAGCATGCAGCTTTCTCCGTGTGGGGCAATTCTCCAGACATGAAGGAAACAGTCACCCTTGTCCCAGACTCCTGAATCACTGCCCACGTCTCTGATTTGTTCAGCAATTCAAATAGAATCACGTTAATCAAAAACAAATGAAAGAAGTACAGCATAAAAGTTAAGTACATCTGATTATTGATCATCGGTAGAGGAAACAATGCAAGGATCACATTAGTGTTGATAAAATCATGAGTCAGATGCTGCAACTAACAATGACCTTTAGTTTTTAATTAATTATTTTACTCACAGATAATTGAAATTAACTGAAATTGTGTTTTAGGATTGTACATCCCTAAAAGGAATGAAACCAGGGTTTTTCCCAAAAATAATTTTACAGTGGTGAGTCACTACAGTAAAAAAAAAAAAAAAACTACAACCAATGTTGGAGAACCTTCAAAATAAATAGACTGAGTTAGTACGCTCAGTTTCCGTAAAATGCAATTACTCATGGTTCAGCTGTAATTGTCCTGAGAGACAGCTTTCATTATTATAATGTTTTGAAAAAGGGCTACAGATTTTACATGAAGAAAAAACAACACAAAAACACAGCAGATATTGGGTAAAAAAAAAGAAAAAAAGAAATACAGCTGCCACTGCAACATAAATATGGAAATCAATATATTTATTCCTGATTTTACCAAAGTCCTCCTCCTCTGGTTTGGATGTGAGATAATCCTTCTCCACAGAGAGCAGCTCTTCCTCTGACTGGCAAGCAGCATAGCGCTCCAGCAGAACTTTATTCAGCTCCAGGAACCCTCTCCCCCACTTGAATTTCTGCAATAAGAGCACTGCAAGTTCTTCAAAACCTGCAAAATCAAAAACAGTTAGGCTGAGTTTCACCGTCAAAACTGAATACAGAAAGCTGTCAATGCAGAACAGAAATCCCAGTTAAGAGAAGCCACACACTCACCTACAATGCAGAATGTTGCAGCAAAAGCCTCAACACAAGATAACTTGCAAGGCTTGCCGTAGTTGACGGGGTTTGCAGCTACGAGAAACGGCAGTAACCTGGGGTGAGTTCCGACCATCTTGCTGAAGGGCGTCTCATCCAGTTTGGCCCAGGAGCAGTCAATCACCGCTAAACCATTTTGAGCCACAATCGCTCTGTGCATAAAGGGCAACATGGTTTCTTTTAAATCACATTCATATTATCACAAGTATAAAGAATTGTTTTTGGGATCAATTATCTATTTTCTGGCTTGACTGTTGACCTTATATATCATACTCATGTGTTATTACTATAATAAACCATACAGATCATTTGCAGGCCTGCATTTATTTTGATCAGTGTAGTTGATGCAGTAGAAGACTAAACACACCTGTCTGCCGGCGTAACATACTTTGTGCCCATCGGACTAAGTACCAGTCCATTAAACCTCTGGTTGAGGCGCAGGTTGCGTACAAACCCTTTGCGTACCAACTTTCTGCCAGTGCAACGTTTAGGATCACAGTGACCCAACTCCCACATGGCGAGTGGACATGGCAGTTTCACCTGAGGGGCCTCCGCTCCTTCCTCTACGTGAAGACTCGCTGGGAAAAAACGAGAGGGACAGAGGACACAGGGCACATTATGATGTGAATGTCAACAAGCTCACTCAAGTTCAAGGTGTCTATACGAGCAGCTCTCCTTCAACCACACCAATCTTCAACTATACAATTACCATTATTTATTGTATATCACCATAGCAGAGGTTGACAACATTGGTGTGCGATCATTTGACATTGAAAAGAGCATGAAAGGCGAGTATTATTCCAAATATAGATCATAAAAAAAAATCCACTTAAATACATTTGTCATGGACCAATTGTTATTAATACATAAAGTAAACACATTGACGACACACCCTCAAATGATCAGTTATCAAATAAAAAACACTAATTGCAGGTAACAGAGTTGAGTGTGATCCTCTTTCACATCGGCAAAAAAAAAAATCATGAATGGCAATTATTATTTTAAACAGTTCCTTTTTTTCATTTTTATTATTTCAAACATGTAAATAAAAAAAAGTGTAATATACAAACAAGTGAAACAAAAAAATAAACAGAAAAAAGTATTATTTACAGACAGTGATGAGGGAGAAAAAATCAAACACTTAACGACTTAATCTACATATTCGAAAAGGAGTGAGAAGTTTGCATAAGTCATTAATTAATAATTAGCTTATACTTCTATAAATATGTTGTTCGCCTGTGCTCTATATTGTATATAATGTAATAAAAATAAGGCTTTATATATTTGTACATATATAGACAAACTCATACACCTACATACCCAAAATCATTTAGACATAACCTTAGAAGTTGAATAGATTAAGATCGTGTGTCTCCACATTAAAACACATGAATGCCATGTAAATGATCCATAGTAGAAACTTAGGCAGAGTTTTTTTTACAAGTATGTATCCTTCAGTATTTCATCAAGCATTTTGGACATATTGCACTTGCCAACACATAAAAACAGAAGACGAGCACAAATCAGCTGAGACGTGAATTTGATTTATAAATAGCTACCTTCAAAAGCTGTGTGCATCTCTTCTGTGAAGGCCTCCAAGGTCTTCCCCTTCATTTTGTGTCGTTTGTCTTTGCCCTTGTTGTCAGGATTCACAAACTTGCCCTGTTTCTTCCTCCCCATGTTGCCCCAGATTACAGTCAGATTACAGCCTGTGTTAAAACGACCCAGCTGCTTGTTTACCTGCTTTCACGTTAGCTAGCTAACCACACCACCAACATATCTGACAATAAAACTAATGTTTCGTATTGAATCCGTCTGTATATCCTTTACTAGCTCACAGGCGATGTCACCACACAAGTAGCCTTCGTCTTCAATGAGCCTGAGCTACATTTAATAACGTTTTAAATCCGGGTTAGTTTGTTATGCTCGTATCGTGGAGAACACGCCGTAGCCCAACGAGCTACCTGCGCATGCTCAGATCTCCCATGTGACGCGCCACGTGACGAGCGACCAGCAAAGGAGGAAGTGCAGCGAGAAAACGAACCGATGTGAGATTTTAAACGTTCAGAAACTAACTATGCGCGGTTTGTGTAACGGAACATACAGTTTAATAAAGCTGTGGACAATCTGGGTGTCTCTCTTCAGTAAGTACCTGGATATATTTATTATATTACTGAATATATTTCGTTTTATAGGAGTAAAACCGAGCCAGATGTGCCAGACGCCGCTGCCGTGCTGCTGTGTGTTTATTAAACTGAGTCTGTTTTCACACAGTTAACCATGTGTCCGCCGGTAAAATGAAGATAGTCGAGGAGCCAAACACATTTGGGTTCGTTAAGCAGAATATACTTTTATATTGTGTTGTTGATTTGAGCTCCTGTGTGACTGAGCTTCTTCTGTGTGCAGCTTGAACAATCATTTTCTGGCCCAAGGAAGCAGACTTCAACCCAAAGTGACCCCTTCTCCAGTGGCTGGTAATTCAGTGTGACTCGGCATAAACCCTGCATTTAATGTAATCACTGACTTCTCTCATCATGTCAACATTAATGTTTTATCCTCTAGGCCCACTGCATTTCCATGGGCTCGCTGGAAAGTGCTTCAGTCTCACAGAGTCGACGTGAGTATGTTACAAATCATCTGAGGTTGGCATTTGTGTTTTCCTCAGGCTTTCTCCTACTAACTATTCAGGACGCTGATTGCTGGATTGTTGCAATAAACTGGACTGTCTGTCTCACTTTACAGGTATAAATATGAATTCTGTCCATTTCACAACGTCACCCAGCACGAGCAGACCTTCAGGTGGAATGCCTATAGTGGAATACTGGGGTAAGAGGCTGTTACCTTAAGAGATGCTCCGATACCCTTTTTCCCTTCGATACCTGGACTTTGAGTTTATTTAAAAATATAGTATATATAATTATATATGATATATTTTAATAGCTGTATGCTACTAACCCTATATGAAAGGGATCATTGCTATCATTGCTGTATGGCCTGGCTTGGGCTAAACACTTTGAAATACAAATAAATACAGAGAACTGCTGTTTGGAAAATTGCAGTTTTATCTGAGTGAAACTAAAATACTTTTAAGACGTAGTATCAGATCGGTACGTAGATTTCAGTGCTCGTCGATTAGCATCTTTAGTTACCTTGCCCTTACCCAGAGGCACCTTTTATTGCAGATATCACGATGTGAATAATTGGCAGTGTGCAGTGGGTTTGTTGTGAGAGCATCATATGTTGTGATCCTCACAGGATCTGGCACGAGTGGGAAATGGCAAACAACACTTTTACAGGAATGTGGATGAGAAACGGGGACACTTGTGGAACCAGAAACAGAGAAACACAGGTAAGTGTGGTTAAAAGAAATTTAAGCATATTCTGGTCATCATGTAGCAGGATGTAGGAGCTCCTGTTGGCCTCTTTCAGTGTCTGTGTTTCTCCTTGAATACAAGACTAATAAAGTAACAGTTGTGGAGATAATGACTGAAATTATTTAATATTAACCTACAATTCTACAGGTTTAATTTCCCACTACTAAACAGTCCCCCCTGGGACATATGACTAACAACACATCAACTCAAAGTCATCGTCATGATTAAATCAACTGCATGATTTGTTTAACTACGTCTTTGACATTGTTTTGTAGGTGGTTTTCGTCTGCAGTGCAAGTAGCAAGCTTGCTCAAGTCTCAGAGCCGAGTACTTGTGTTTACCTGCTGACCTTTGAGACACCGCTTGTTTGCCATCCACATTCTCTTTTAGGTAAGACTCTAGAACAATCCTACAGCAGAAATCATTGGAGTAAATCAGTGATAAGTGATTTTTTTTTTCATCATTCTGACTGCTTTTTTTAAAAGTGTATCCAACACTGACTGAGAAACTGCAGCGGGAGTGGGATGAAACTGAGCAGGCTCGGTACGAAGGTCTCATTACTGAGCAGGTAAGGAGCAGTTTGGCTGAGAGGGGACACAACATGATTGGTTTGATCCTTGTCACTGACAGTTTAGGTCACGTGAAAGATGATGATATAGATGCATATTCCAAAAACCCCAGAGTTTCTTTCTGAAATATCTGCTTATTTGAAATGTACTTGTTTACCTGTCTATTCCAGTTTGAGTAATTTATCTAAAAGTCGAGAACATAAATGCAATGTGTATGTTTGCTGCAGGGTTATAACAATCTTTTGAGGGACATTTTTGAAAATGCTGGTCTCCTGAAAAGCCACAAAGTGAAGGTCAAGCTGCCAGAGGCTGCAGCCAATTCAGACACGCACAACTCCTTACAGAAATGCACTGAGGTATGTGCATTTATACAGAGATTTACACACTCTTCTAAATGATAGCTTACAGAAAAGTAATATTAAAAAACTACTTTGTATACATCAGGACTTTGAAAAACAGAGAGAAGAGATGGAGCGACTGCGTGCTCTCCTCACTCTACACAACATTCCCTTTGATTCTGAGTCAAGTAAGTTGACCCCACGAACTTCACGCGTTTACATTTTAAACACCCTATAGTTACAAAGTCCTGTGTGTAATATTTGCTGTCTACATCTATTACAGATGAAGCAAAAGCCACAGTGAGTGTGACAGTTAAGGATCAACAACTAAGAGGAGACCACGGCCCCATCGACCTGCAGTAAAATCATCACCTGGAGCAAGTTGTGGCTTCGTGGCATTTACAAGCACCCGGCTGGATTTTATTGAGCGGCAGAGACACTATGACTATTGCTGTCACCGGTGACGGCACTAAAGGTTTATTTAAATAAGTGACTCTATGAAAAGAAACAAACTCATATGGACCACAAACTTGTCATATTTTTTACACTCTTGCAAAACTCAAATTCTGTAAATAAATGTTTTTTAAAAATATATATTTAAGGCTAAACACTTCAGCAACATTGCAAATTTAACAAGGGAAGAGTGAGTCCCTTTAAAAACTATTACAGTTGAAAACATATTCAGATTATAGTGAATGAGTAAGTCTTCTCACCCCACTCCATTGTTTGTTTGTAAGCATGATAACACAAAAACAAGTAAATAGATTTTCACAAACTTGGTGGAAAAGTGTGATATGGGTCAGGGAAGAAGCCATTCAATTTTAGGATGGATCTGGATTAGGGTCAGATCTAGGATTTCCCCCCAACTTTCTTGAACATTGTAAGACAGGAGGTTTTATAACATTCCCACTATTTCCCCAGGGAATAATGCAAGGATCTTTAGGGAGCTGATCTCTGAGTTTGTGTGTAATTTGGTGAAGCTTGATTGAGTTTGAGTGGACTGTTGGTCTTTGGAAGCGATAAGCACTGCACTGAGTGCCAGTCTAGTTTATATATGTGGCTGGATAAAGTGGGAGAAAAGCATTTCAATGTCAATCGTACTGTATTTGGGTGTAATGTTATACATTTAGAAAAGGTTTTACATCATTGGAAAAAAAATAACAAACCTCAAATGCACAAACTTTGAACAGGAACTACAGGCACAGATTTTTAGTTACAGGAGATTTGTAAAAACATAACATGCTCATTATGTTTATACCAAGTGTGTGTAAGAAGTTACTCTCATCAGTGGGAGTCTCAGCATGCAAAAACATGTCTTGACTACCAACATTCCTGAGACAATAACTCCTGAGGTTTCTCAGCTTTTTGTTTCATCCTCTGTGGTTTACACCTGTACGCACTCGTGAAACTGAAAAACAATAAACTTTGGCCCCCCAGGGTATAATTGTACTTTAAGTACTTAACTTGAACTTATGGGATTTCTTATTTCCAAATACAAACGATTGATGTGCTTAAATCAAAACTTTCCCCTTAAGGACAATTACAAATTTATACATGTAAAGCAACAGTCCAAGGCAATCATCAGTCCACAGATCAACAGACTTGAGTCTTATCTCTGTTTAATGTGAGTAGTCCCGGGTCAGGTGAGTAGCTGGATAGCTTCTCTGGCTCTGTGCGCCCTCTGCTGGACAGCCTTGTCCTCTGGTGCTTGTCCCGACTCCTCGACCAGGGCTAAGGCCTTCTTCACGGTCATGTCCTTCGATCCTCCACGAAGCCCCTCCAGGTACTGAAGCAGCACGGAGAAATTCTCATCTGGAATCTGAGGACGAGTGTTTACAAGGGAATGTGTCATTTTTCTCTTTTCTGTCCAGTAATGTACATATCTGAGAGTAGTAGTAATGTATTTTGTAATTCTATGATCAAGTAATTTTAAAAGAGCCCTTAGAGCGGGTATCTCTCTGTACCTTTTCACAATGTATTTCACAAAATACAAAAAAAAAAAAGGTTTTCAAACCGTGCTGTAAAACTTTTAAAACGGAGATTAAAGAGTTGATGTAACTCACAAACTGAGTTAAAGTAAAGAGCTCAACACTTCCTTCACTCTGAAACCTCATGAAACAATCAACACCGCTTAATTTTACCTTGTCGGAGTCGAACATGTGCTGCAGCAGCCACGTCTGCCTGGTCTTCTGGAACTTCCACTCTGCTCGCCTCTCAGCCCAGCTGCAAATACAAAGACAGAGTGTGCCGTAGGTGTGGGCTGCAGCATGACCGCAGTGAACGACTGCAAAAAGCCGACATTGTGTGTACGGGGGTGGAAAATAATAAATAAAAAAATAATTAAAAAAATCTTGTAATGCTCAAAAGGGGGTATTTGTTTCCTAATGATTGCTGTATGTTGTCCTTCTATACACAAAGCAACAAACGAATTGAAACACCATTGATAGGTACTCTAGTATATAGTACAACCATAAAAATGTGTTACTATTTATTTTGATTTCTACTTATAGAAATCAAGAAGATCCCTTATATAGGAATATCTCAGAAACACTACACACAACACTTCCCATGATGCAACCTAGGCCTTGTATTTGACCCTGCCCACCTGATGAAACACAAACTCGTTGTTCTAAATTTTTTGTCTCAAGCTGAGATGAGCCCGATGACCACACCAGGGTTATTTTTCTCACACAGAGAAAAGTCCAGAGGGGAAACTATATAACTGTTTTCACAGAGTTAAGTCGTGCTCCTTATGACAAGTGGACTCAGCATGATGTGGGAAATCTGTGGTTTTCCTCTAAGATAGAATTCAACTCACCACCCATCAAGAAAAACTGCAGCCTCATCAACGAGCAAAGAGTTCCAGCCTCACAACTAACACCAAGGTATGATTTATTAGCTCCACCAAGGAGGTTATGTTTTCACCCGTTTGTCCAATTGTTTATTTGATTATGCAAAAACTACGCAACAGACTTTCACGAAACTTGGTTGAAGAAAGGAACATGGGCCAAGAAAGCACACCTTTAATTTAATTTCAGATCTAGGATTTGGTTTTCAGCCAAATTCGCAGGAAAGAATAATGGATCTTTGTTTTTGATCCTTTGGATACAAACAATGGGTGAAATGCCTGAAGAGAAAATGTAAAAACTGCCTGTGTGTATTGTTTTCAGCCATTTACTCCTCGCTTCCTTGTTATGAGGACAGAGATATGGGGATGGTTTGGACTTAGAATCTCTGATGCATGTGGATTCATCTGTCCGGTACCAAATGAGAGTGGCTCTTACCAGGTGAGGTAAACTAAAGCTTGCTGAGGAGCCGTGGGTCCAGATTCTTCACTTCTCTTCTCGGTCTCTCCCTCAGCTTTCAGCTTCTTCTTCTCCTCCTTTTTCAGGATCTTCTTCATCTTCCTCTCCATCACCCGCTTCTCTTCGGGGCTCAGGTCCTCCTCACCCTCCAGCTCAAGTGTCGGCTCGGGGAGACTGGGTGGATCTGAAATCTGTCATACCGGAGCAAAAACAAAGGATCATGGGAGTTATCTACATTAGCAGAGCTTCCTTTTTAGACCCTTATTATAGTCGGTGTTTGTATAAAACGATTCTCAATCATCCATAAATAGCCAAGACTGAATGTTAAGAGAAGTTGAAACAATGATTTAACTTTTTGTTATGTTAACTGCCGTTTCCTGCCACTTTTCTATTTATACAATTTTCTGTTTCTGTTATCGTTGCCCCAGTTTGAATTTTACAGTGTAAAATAAACGTAACATTTTGTTTTGCTACAAGACAAAGGAAAGCTACATGCATTTTGTGGTTGTATCACTTCCTGTTGTGCTGCATCCTTACAGGGCTGTGTTCGAGGTGCACGCTCTGTCTACAGAACATGCTTGCATGTTTTCAAAATAACCACCTATTCATTTAGTTTCCTGTCAGGAGTTAGAAAAAAAACAAGTGACATGAGTGACTTTAGAATCGAAAAACAATTTTATGGGTTCCTCCCAAACCCATTCCACATCCATCCACTAAGTTTCGAGGTAATGTGTTGTGTAGTTTTTGTGTCATCTTGCTTACAAACACACAACAAACGGACAGGACCTCCATGATGGAGGTAATGAAGTATCTACCTCCACATTTGTCTGCAGAATAAATAGTACCTTTAACCAAAACTTAGAATTTAAAGTCATTATAGAAGCCTTTTCATTCCAGGAGCCACAGCACCGCCTCAGTGCTGCACTTAAAACTCTTGGGGGAAGTTAAACAAGGGACACAGTATGTTCTCTGATTTAACGGTGCCAGTCAGCACAGTGATGAAGAAAAAAAAAAAAAGAGGGAGGGGAGGAAAAGATTTTGGTCACATGGCCACGCAGTCATTCTGAAAGTATGCTGGTGGGGGTACTGCCCACAGAAATGTGAAAGCCCTTCACAGTGAGCGGCCGTGTCCACGCAGCGAGCATCGTTTTCAGAGCTTGGAGTCAATCTGCAACATCTGGCCGGTGGATTCGAAACAGGAGGCGAGCGGGTGACGACAGCAGAAATGGTACGTGGAGATGTGTGTGTGTGAGTTTTTTTTTTTACTGAGCAGGCGGGTTTTTTTTCAAATTGAAGCAAACAAAGAGGGAATAACAGGGACATGCAGTTCAGGCAAATACTTAGAAACACAAACATAACCGTTAGTGCTTCGTGCTCCCTCTCGCTCTCTCTTTATACATATTTCAAGAGTCCTACAGATAAGTTGAGACTTCAGTTCAACTTCTGAGTTACTTTAGGAAGGAAGTGCAGTGTGTGCTGTCACAGTTTGTTCCTGCGGAAAACCCATTTAATAATGCGTCGGCTGAGCAACAGTAAGGGGCTGGGCAATACAGACAAAAATAATACGGATGAAAAAGTTTCATATGAGCCATTAGATAATGACCACGGTACATTTTTATGATTTCATCATTTCTTTCAAGTTTAAAGACTGATCATGGAAATAATTGATAAACAGAAAAAACATTTTGTAATTCTGAGGTGGATCAAGTACGTCTGCACAATGCATAGGCAATATATCGATATACATGGAATTTTTGATGTATTGCTATTAATTAACTCATACTGTGATAATTATTATTGTTTGATCAGCCCTACTGATAATTACCAAAGCAAGGCAGCTGTGAACAGTGTTTCTCTACTTGCTTTTAAACATGAACATTTTAAACATCAACTGATCTAACCTTTGCTGATAGTTTACTCAGTTCCTCTTTATCCTCCGATGTGAGGAAACTCTTGACTAACAGCAGAGAGTGATGCTCAAGAGGACAACAATTCATCAGTGGGTGTTTTCTCTTTTCTTTTCCAGTCTAAAAGTACAGCCTCCACTGAGGAAAGCACCTCATCGCCATTTTCCAACAGCTCTGCCATCCCAATGGACAGCTTCACCACCGTGGACCCTTCCTCTCTGCTGGAAGAAATCGCAGCCAGCGACATAACATCCAGAGCGAACTACGTCTACAGTTTCTTTGCAAGTCTGGGATTTGTGGCCGGCTGCTTTCTGCTCTACAGCTTGGTCCAGACGTACAGGGCGCAGAGGCGGCTGGCCTGGCTCGACTGGCTGCTCTGGGCCTTTTGTGGCTTCCAGCTGCTGCTCCTGCTCCTCTCTCTCCATGCTGTGGCCTACAGACCCCACTCCCTGAGGACCACGGCTCTGGGCTGCGCTGCTCTCTCCTTTGTCATCAACACGGTCTCTCTGTGCGGCCTGTTTGTGTTAGTGCTCATGGCCTATGTGCTAACCCTCGATCCGCCATCCCACGCCCTGCTGCGGAAGCCTGGGGTCTGTGCGGCTCTGGTGATCCTGACTTCTGTCCTCATCTCCCTGATGCTGGCTGCGATTCGAGGGCCTAGCGAGGGCCTGCAGGAAACAACAAAGTGTTTTATGGATCCAGTCCAAGATGGTGTTTCGTATGCAGCCTCTAAGGTGTGTCTGGCTTTTCTGATTCCCTACATCCTCCAGTTAGGACTTCTGATATGCGGCTGTGTCCGGCAGTGGAAATCTAAAGGTCGCTTCCTCTCCGGCTCTGAGGAGGGTCCCGTGTTCCTGGCTGTCACTGTGGTCATGTTTCTCTGCCTGCTGTTCCACAGTGTGGTGCTAGTCAGGGGAGCACGGCTGCAGAGCGAGGTGGAGATAAGCTACCATGAGCAGGCGTTTCTGAACGTGGCTGAGTTTGTGCTGTTCTCAGGGAGCAGTGCCAGCCTGCTGCTCGTGCTCTTCATGCACCGGCCCTGTCGGGAGAGTCTCCACGGGGTGTTGAGGCAGCTCAAGGACTGCTGTCGAAACCCAGGGCGCACGCAGCCCAACAGAAACATCATTGCGCCACACATAGAGATCACAGACACCCTGCAGGACATTGAGTCATAGACGACAAGAAGTCTTCTCTTCTGCATCAAACGAATGACCTCTGATATGATGTATTAGACATTTTCTTTCTTTACTTCCACCAGGGAGGTTTCTAACCCTGTCCGTTTGTTGGAAGACATTTCCATGAAACTTGGTGGAAGAATGTGTTATGGATCAGGGAGTAACAAATTAACTTTTAAGTGCTTTTTTTGGGACATTTTCATCATCAGGTATATTCAGGGAACTGATAGCTATGAGTGTGTATAAATTTGTTCAGCTTGATTTGAGGGGACTGTTGGGCCTTGGCAGACGTATGCACTCTACTGAGGGCCATTGTAGTTTGGCATTGTAATTGTGCGACTATGTACATGCATGTGTTTACAAAGCTATTTTTTGTACATTTGTATTTTACAAAAAAATAAATGTTTTGCTATACATCCTTAGAACTATGAAACATATTTGCATTTTATACAGTTTACTCTTTAAAAAAAAAGGAAAAAAAGAAATTAAAATGCCATCCAATGCGTGCTCGTGTTTGACCTAATAACAAACTTCAACGAGTCTCGCCACCAAGCCTGATGAGTTTGTTTTCAGATTACACACAACCATGCCAGGGTAATAAAGGCACAATAAAGGCATTTAACTTTTCTTTTTAAAGAAAATTCCTTGCAGTATTCTTCAGTTTATATGTTTTCATGAGTCGGATCCAAAGAGCAACTGAAAAGAAAACTCAATTTGAGTCCAGGATGCACTTCAACCCAGTAGGTTTTTGTGTTTATATAGTTTTTCTAAATCAACAACCCTGAATGAGACAATCTACCCTCTTGAAAACAGCCTCTGCTCACATACACATGATTTGCACAGAGGCCCATTTAGACAAGCTCTCTGGAAAAACCTCCTCCCACAGAGGAATTATTAAGTCTTGGAAAATACAAGTCAGATGCAAAATTCATTGCTAATATTCTGCAAGTTTTTTTTTTATGTATAAATCTGTTAAAGTACAAAGGACACAGACCAGTACCTTTCCACCTCTTTCCAATGAACCTGACACCAGTTCTACGAATAACTGACCTGCATTGTGTCAGTGCCAACACAGAGTGGCACCAAAACCAGGCACCAGCAGGAAAACGAATACAGGAGCTGTGTTGCATAAGTCGGCGTCATGTGAAATGTCAGACCTGAGCTACACTGAGGTAAAAATCACAGTAACAACACGTAAAGTAAATCTAAAATGCATTTTCACTCTTTAAGAGAAAGTCAGAAAGTCGTGGTTGTAAACTCAAACAAAAGGGCAGAGGTGTAAAAACAAAGATGTGAGACTATCCCCGTCTGTCCTTTGTCTTGTTTTGTGTAAATATGCCGTTAAAGTTGTTGTGCGAGCCACCGCCACACTTCGCCAGATTTACTTTGACATCTGCTTTCATAGTCGCAACCGAAGGACAGAGACGATTTGACAGACTACGTGCAGTGAAAAGAAACTGACGGTAAGTTTGAGCCATTTTACATTTGTTATTACAATTCAGTTTAGGACAGACTTGCATTGTCTTTTAGTTTTTCGAATAAAGCCATTATTTCTGTCAAACGTACCATTAATTTGAGTGACAGAAGAAGCATGAAAAATATCAGATATACTAGAACTTAAACACTGTACTAAAACAGCAAATTTCCAGTAGTTCATAGACAACATTAAGTTGACACCAGAGACATCCCAGAAGGAATTCCAGCATTACAATTGTATATCTGTATCCGTTTCTGTTAAGGCGCCTGCGAGATGCAACAAACACCCTGTAGAGATTAGACTGACTGACTCCTTATCCTCTAAAAGACTCTTAAAGACTTTATTTTATAAATGTGCTTTTACTGGGCTTGGGATCTTCTTTTTTTTTAAATTCACCTTACATTGCTATACCATTTTATATAATGGCATTCTTGTAACCCCTAGTTTATTTTATTTTGTTTGCTTTAATAAGGTTCTATTTTATTTATTTAGATTCTTTTCAGTACATTATTATTATTATTTCCTCACATTGAACAATGCTACTAAAGTCATAAAGTCTCTTCACTTTCATTTCACATTCAATCTTGATCTTTAACTGAACTCATTTTCAAAACAGCAGCAAAAAATTTACAAAAGCTAATTTCTGAGGTTACTTCCAAACTGACGATCAATTGATGCATTTTCAACGTTGTCAAATGTATTGTTGTTTTTTATTATTCTTCCCTGTACAGAAATTTAAACATTAAATCTGGAAGTTGAAATGCTGAACTCAAGCCGTTCTCTTCTCTCTTTAAAGACCAGATTAGGCACCAACTCCACTACACGGCCAAGAAGACCAGAGAGAAGAAGCAGATGGCACCACAGACTCCACATGGGCCAAACAACCTCGGACAACAAAGGACTATGACAAAATAATGGTTAACAACCACCAACACCACCAGCGGCTCAAAACAGAAGTGTAATATGGACATGACAATGTACATGGGCTTCAGCTTCATCCCCGAGTATAACATCACTGTAAATGACACACAGGCAGTCGTCTCGGATTTTCTGCAGACGGCCCCAGAGAATAACCGGCGTTACATCATCAGCCTCGTCCTCTCCTGCCTTTACACCATTTTCCTCTTCCCCGTCGGCTTCATCGGGAACATCCTCATCTTAGTCATCAACCTGGAACACAGGGGCCGCTTGACAGCCCCGGACCTCTACTTTGTGAACCTGGCCGTGGCCGACCTCTTCCTCGTGGCCGACTCTCTGATCGAGGTGTTCAACCTGAAGAAGGGCTACTATGACAAGGCCGGCCTCTGCACCTTCATGAACCTGTTCCAGCAGGTTAACATGTACAGCAGTGTCTTCTTCTTGACGTGGATGAGCTTCGATCGGTTCGTGGCACTGACCAGCAGCGTGGGTCGCAGCATGACGCACGCGCGCCTCAGCTGCTGCTTCGTCTGGGTGTCCTCCTCCATGCTCACCCTGCTGCCTTTCGTCATCGCTCAAGCTCAGCACGCCGGCGAACTCACTTTCTGTTTCGCTAATGTGACCCAGATCCAGTGGCTGGAGGTGATGCTGGGTTTCCTTCTGCCTTTCTGCACCCTGGGCCTGTGCTACTGGAGAATAGCAAAGGTTCTCCGGAGCAGCCAGAAAGACCAAAGGGGCCGACAGCGGAGGCCTCGCAGGCAGAAAGCCCTGCGGATGATCTCGGCGGCGGTGTTAGTCTTCTTCCTCTGCTGGCTCCCAGAGAACGCCTTCATATGCGTCCACCTGCTGAGAGGGGACACAAGCGGGGACACGCTCTGGCAGGACTACCCGCTGACGGGTCACACTGTCAGGCTGGCAGCCTTCTCTAACAGCTGCCTGAACCCGCTCATCTACAGCTTCCTCGGGGAGACATTCCAGGATAAAATGAGAGTTTTCCTCCAGCAGAAGAGCAAATGGGTCCAGCTGCAAAGGTCACCCACAGAAAGGTCCATCTATGTTCCCGCTGCAAACGACTGCGGCCATGCAACGTGTGACAGACCACGCCGGTCAACTAGCTCTGACATCTTCTCACAAACTGTTATAAACTGTCCCTTCAAATCAAAACCAGCTGCACATGGTAGCTTCACAGACATTTGTGCTGCATTCAAAGACATTAATTGATGGACATTGTACAAAGAAGAAAACGAGGACCGGGGTGTTCAACTATAATGCATAAAATATAACTTTTCATTTCATTATAAAAATTCACTTGAGTTGTTTTCTTCAATGCAGCTTTTTTTAAAAATCGTATTTATAAGTTTCCTTCAGATTTCATCCTTCAAGACGTTTTTACCAGGAGATGATTGTCCACAGAGGTTTCCTCCTCTCCACAACAAACCGACCAGAGAATTAAAACCAGTAAAAACAATGAATAAATCAGTTTCACATAAAAATTCTGTTTCTTCTGCAGTCGGGGGCGGTAAGGTTATAAAAAGAAGTTATAAAAAGTGACGGTGACGTGACTTGGAACTGTTAGAAAGTAGTCGTCTGGAATTTTTTTCAATTCAGGCCGTTACTTGTGGAAAATCCCAACGCAGAACCACATAATGACGCTTGGAAATCTGGTATCAGTTATTTTTACATGGTGTCTTGTCAAATGAAAACTTAGATCTCCGATTTTAACATTGATCTCTTTTGTCATTAGATTGAAAATAAAAAGCTCTATGCACTGAACAACGTTTTCCAAAAATCTTGGCTCCTTGTTTGAAATGATTACAAACTTTTAGGATAAATATTCAGTTATCAGCAAAAAAAATCAGCTGTCCCAGTTCAGCTGACCCCTCACAGACACATCTACAGGACACATCTTCAGCAGTAAACCTTCTTACCTCAGTTGTATTGGCCTGTGTTTCCTCGGCCGCTCGTTTCTTTTTGCGTTTCTTCTCCTTCTTCTGTTTTTTCTCATCTGTGCTGGTTTCCTGCGGAATCTCTACCGGAGCCTCCTGGGTGAAATAAACACGTTCAGTATTTTGTGAGTCCTTTCGGGTTGTGTCATCTCACACACAGTACAAGAGACTGTGCCACTCACCTCTACCTCCTTCTTTCTTCTTTTCCCCTTTACCTCAGCCTCCATTGTGTCTTCTATATTTACATTGACGTCATTTGAACCCAGCTTCTTCTTCTTCTTCTCAGGAAGATTTGATGCTGATTTCAGAGATTTATCTTTGGCCATGATCCGATTTACTGCAACAAACTAAAAACCCTTTGCATGTTAGAAAGAACAGGAACACAGTCAAACAGATAAACAGTCATGCTGTATGAAGTTATAACTGCATGGATCATGAGCCTTAGAGACCGACACCTGTTTGTAGTAAACATTACATGGCACTAACACTGAGAAATAGATGAACACACTCAAGTAGAACTGTGGAAGAATGTCTAACTGGGCTGCGTTTATCCTGCGACCTGTGCAACTGATTAAGACAAGATAAAGACACACGCTTAGTTTCTTATGGTAAAACTTGTTCAAAGCTTTTAGACCCGAAAATAATTGTATCACATTGTTCTTTTATTAAATACACATCTGTAAAAACTTACTTGAAATGCGACAGGGACGTGTTGGCCTCCCGAAGAACCCCAAAACAAGCATGGGAACTCAAACGGGAAGTGAAGTCGCCAAGGTGACGCGTGATTGGACGGATATCTGTCCGTGCTGTTTGATTGGTCGATGGCGGTGAGGGATTCACGGACCCTGGGAGATATGAAGCCTTTCAGATCTCAAACTGTGTGTAATTTCCAACATTATGATCATTCATGTATTTCTATTAAATTATTTAAGTTGAAAATATTATGATAATTCATTTATTTCTATTAAATTATTTAAGTTATAGGGATTTGGAATCATGAGATTTCAGCTATATCGCAAAAAATAAATGTAATGTAGGATCCTACATTGTTATTATACAAAGTAAAACTATGTTAGTAAAACAAGGTGATTATCTACTAGAAGAAAAAGCATTATATATTTTAAGGGTTCAAATCTATTCAATGACATCAATAGTGCATTTACTAACTCTGAGAAAAAGTATTAAAATCTACATTTCCATAACAAGCTCCTTCTGTTTATAAATATTGTGTGGTACAATGAAAACTAAAAAGTAGCAACTAGGGATGTAAATAATTAATATTTTACATGATATATTAATGTGCTCATTATTTTCGAGGTACCTAAATAGGTTGAGAGGTAAAAATGTTGTGTCGAAAGACGTCTTATTGTTTGTTTGTTTTGTTTGTCTGCATATTATTAAAATAATAGTATAAAATAATGATGATATTAACATGTGAGAGTAAAACATCCTAATCTGTACGTGACGTCGGGTCCCTCGTCCTCAAACGTTTTAGCGGAACGTTCCCCACCAGCGTTCCGCGGCTGCGCCGGAGTGAAATGAAGGTTGCACACCGCCGTGTTACATGACCTAACTAAAGAGTGTTTGGTAATGAAACTTCCAGATTCACTGACCTGACGATCGTGTGCTGTAAGATGGTCATTCGCTCGAGATGTCTACAGCAGCAGGACGAGTTCTCTCCGGTGTGACACGCGTGTTTTTCAGCCACAGTTCCGGTGTGAGGTGAGTGTCGGTGTGTGGAGGATGGAGAGAAAGACAGCGTGTTGACTCTGGGGCTCAATGACACTGTTTAAAATCTCACAGGCAACAGCGCGTAAACTGGGGCAGGACTCAGATTTAATGTGTTGATTTATGAACTAGTTAACAGCCTGTTACAGCTTGAAGAGAAGCTGCTTTCTGCACCAGGACCTGATTTAACCTCTAACTCACTTCCTCTTGTCCAGCTGATCTGGTCACTGAACGCAACACCAACTACCCATAGAGACATGTATCCCTGAAACTGGAGTTTGATGGAATTATCACTATGTTTATTTAATATGTGTGTGTTTTTTATTTTATTTTTATTGTGTAGCATTTGTCTATATGACCACTGTGCCCTGTCCTTTTTATATATTAGTGAATGGTCCTGTCTACTTCCTGGCCAACTACAGGAGAAGACAGATCAATACTATAGTAGAATAGTGGTAGATAGTTTTTAAGAGATAATAGCCATCAGAGCCCTCGTCAGTACTTTTTTGGTGCCTATATAAACATTTGAGAGTTAGAAAATTTTTCAATTTAAATGTGATTTCAGTGGATTTTTCAAATTTAGATTGGATTATGAATAAAATGTTGTTGTGGGACATTATATATTTCTAAAGATGAGACACTGTTTCCGAATGTAACACATCTTTGCCTGTTTCAGTGCTGCAATTTCTTGCATCAAGTGTAATATCTGCCATTATTGTATAGCAATAGTGATGGTTTTATTTAAACTCTTATTTTAATAAAAGTACAATAAGAGTACACTACAGGGTCTGCAGAACCCCAGTCTCCTCTCTGACACGCTCTTTGGGGATTCAGTGTCACTGGTTGGTCCACATTTACACACATTCTGATTGGTCTAATTCTAAAGCAGTGCAGAGTCACTACTTTATAGTGACAGTGTGAAAAACCCCAGATTAACCGAGCTGCGCCTCCATATTAAGAGTAGAATCTGGCTCCACTTCAGTTCACCTTGAAAGATGATTTTTTTTTTTCTCAATGCCATTTTCTCTTTGCCAGTCAGTTTTTTTTATTTATTTTATGAGGAAATAAATACTTAGCTGATGCCATTTTATTTTTCTTTGACAGAGTGAACAGTGTGCGGTCAATAGCTCTGAGCTCCCAGAGGCCAGCCAAATCCCAGATGCCCACAGACGAAGACGAGGTGAAAAATGAGCCCATCAAGTTCTCTACCAGTAAAGCCAGTCACAGGACCTGGAAGGTCGACCGCTCCCTGGGCAGTCAGTATGAGCGGCCCTGGTGGAAGGTCCTTCCCATCAGCCTGGTTTTAACCGGCTTTCTCCTGTGGTGTGTTCTGAGGGAGG
The DNA here is from genome assembly GCF_022539355.2 of Hippoglossus stenolepis. Lineage (NCBI taxonomy): Eukaryota > Metazoa > Chordata > Actinopteri > Pleuronectiformes > Pleuronectidae > Hippoglossus > Hippoglossus stenolepis. The sequence goes on from NC_061503.1 coordinate 9,447,629, forward strand.
AGACGGACATTGATGTACAGCTGGAGAAGCAGCTGTATGAGCACCTACCTGGTTTGCTTTCAGATGAGGAGGAGGAGGAAGAGGAAGTCGATAAATCAAGTTAACAAATGTGGAACTTAAGATGTATATATTTTTGGTCTTATTTAATGACAAATGTGGTTCTGTAAAGGTGGCGGCGGCACCAAATCAGTGTTCCGACCATGCCTGAGGTACAGTCATGAAGCCGTCCAGTGCGCCAGTGAAAATGAATTGTGATTTGACCATATTGCTTTGTCAACTTTCTTTGAGTGATCAGTGTGGATTAAAAGTATGATTTGATTAAGTTTGGTCTGACTTTCTACACTCCTACAAGTCTTTTAATTGGATGTACTACAATACAAGTTGAACACTGCCTGCTGTTTCTCCAGAATCCAAGCAAAGTGAGAAAATGAATCTGCCAGCCTCAGTACCAACATCTCGTCTGAGAAGTCATGGGAAAATAGCACTTGTCTAAAGGCGGTAAACATTAACAAGCTGCATCATGTCTATTGTTATGAGTCAGACAGCCCAGCCTGCGTGATTTTAAGCTAACACCCAACTTTAGACAAACAATATTAAAAGAATAAAAACTCTGGCCAATAGTTTGAGGTAGCGGATAGTTTATTTACAGCACGAGAAACCCTATGACATGCACACACAGGGTTAAAGGTACAGATTCTAAAATAGACTTGCAAACCTGAGAAAGGCAGTGAAATATGGTTTCAGAATTTACAGATATGAAGCTCTATTCTACAGTTATTAGGACAAGTGAGAATGAAGTCGAGTAAAATGACAAATGAAGTACAAAAAAAAACATGCCTGAAACTACAGACGACAAGTCAGGTGATACACATGCTGGTAAGAGTTCAAGATTTACAAAACAAAACCCCAGACAGCCCCTCCCACCCCCTATGTTAAAAAGATAAAATCCAATCATTTATGCACGCTCCCCTCTAATTCGCCTGGCCAGCTGGATGTCCTTGGGCATGATGGTGACCCTCTTCGCGTGGATGGCGCACAGGTTAGTGTCCTCGAAGAGTCCCACCAAGTAGGCCTCGCTGGCTTCCTACAGGAGAACAGAAGCAGCAAATTACAAACCGGTCACCTACTTCAAACAGAATTACGCTTTACATCCACAATCAGGCAGCACAGGAAAAATATGAGAGATATCCCACCTGCAGAGCACCGATGGCTGCACTCTGGAAACGCAGATCTGTCTTGAAATCCTGAGCAATTTCCCTGACGAGACGCTGGAAGGGCAGCTTCCTGATGAGCAGCTCGGTCGACTTCTGGTAACGACGGATCTCACGCAGGGCGACAGTGCCGGGCCTATGAAGACAAAATGCTACATTAAAAAAACACTGAACCACAACAGGAACAGGCGCAAGAGAAACTTCTGACCAAACATACCTGTATCTGTGGGGCTTCTTCACTCCGCCGGTGGAGGGCGCGCTTTTCCTGGCAGCCTTGGTGGCCAGCTGCTTCCTCGGCGCCTTTCCTCCGGTGGATTTACGAGCGGTCTGCTTGGTACGAGCCATGCTTCACCTGCAGATCAGGAAAAACACACAAAACACGAGGTTGGCAAACAGATCTCACCCAATACTCTGAGAATCACACCCCGTTAATGAGTCCCCGCCTCGGGAGGGGGTGGGGGGTGAAGTACACTGAACACTAAGCTGTTCCACCGATGACACCGGAGTCCCCGCCTCCCTTACAGAATATAAATACACGGCGTGTATCTTAGATATTACAACAAATGATGAGAAATCCAGCATCTTTAACAGCAACAGCTCGGTATTAGTCGGTGTGATGGTTCCCTGTAGGTCGATGCGGTGCGGCGCGGTGGGAAAGTGCGGTTTTAATTAAAACCAGCTCCGAGGAGCCGCCACCATTAAGCTGCCAGGCACACACACGTTTCTCCTCTGTCGCTGGCCAGCAAATTTAAAGATAGCAGCGACGGTTGCAAAATGGCGCCAGTTAGCTCCCACAGAGGGTTACGTTAATTTTTACAATCCCTCCGCCGCCTAAACAGAACAAACACACAGCCACACACGTGGAGTAACTCGTAATGTGACGTGTAGTCGAGGTGAAGTCGAGTTTCTCGGTGTTTTAAAGTTAGCACAGAGCGGCTCAGGTGCGGCTAACATTAGCTCACTAGCTATGGCGCGCTCCGTTGTTGTCAATTGACTGGCGAGTAGCGACAAACCGTGTTTTAGCCTAAAAGGACGAACCGGAGATTAAATCAGTCATGAGACGGATAATCATCAACAACCAAGACGGAAAAACGTGATTAAAATAGGAAGAAGCGGCGCCATGTTACCTTTTGTGTTTATTTTCCGGTTTGAAAAGCAGATTCTCTCCTGTAGTAGCCGACTGTGTTGCCTGAGGAGGAGGACGGGGGCTGCTATTTATAGTCTGAGAGGAGCGCCGCCTGAAGTCCCGCCCCGGAGCCTGCATGATTGGTCCAGACGATAACCCCTCTCGGGGTGCGATTGGTGGAAGAGGAAAAACTGGTCTGGGCGCCTCTGCATTTGAAGTAAACAAAAAAAAAATAGCTACTTTGTTTACATTGGGCTGCGATAAAATCCTGTTTATTCATAAACAACAATCATAAAATACATTTACTCTCTATACAATCATCAGCTTTTAGTTCCACATTATTATGATATTATCTTTTAAATGACACTTCCTTAAAATGGATGAATGTTGACACTGTGGGAGAAAGTGACAAATCACTCTTTCATTGCATAAAGAAAAGGAAACATGTGGTAATGATGGACAGAGCAGAAGTTATAGTTTATGTTAACACAGGGGGGGGTATTCTGTTTGTGTGCACTTCTACTGAAACATCTCAATCACATTATAAATATATGTAATCTGATGAGAACACAGTTTTTTTTAACCAAAGGAAGGAAGCCATGTTTGTCTTGTTTTGTTAAAACCCATGGTAACCACCAAACAGTCTGGGCTGTATAACTAAACCTGTGGACTTCCACAAGTGTTTGTGTGAAGATCAACACACAACAAATCCAACATCATGTTCCCTCAGACAGAACCTGGATCTTTCTGTTATTCGGCCATTAGACAAAGGAGCAAGGAAACAAAGTCTCATCCTTTGTGTTGATGTTGAATGAGGAGGGCAGAGCGGGAAGCAGAGAACAGCCCCCAACCTCTTCCTGTTGCACTTGATTGATTTATTCTGCTTTCCTGCTCTTTTTTACTTAATACCACGTTTCAAGGTATTAAACGTGTTTTTTTCTAAATCTATAAATGAAAATATATTTTATCAAGTTAATATGATAATGTTATTTAATTCAAACGGAGAGGTTTTGTGTCTGTGTGTCAATCTACCATCCAGGGGAACGATCTTCAAGCGGAACTAGTGGCGTTGTAGGAATATTACCAGACGGACCCCTTCTTCAGAGCAACCGGAGGTAAGTCGCTCCAAGCATTAAAGAAGACTGAGTAAATATGAGTATTTAAAAATGGGCTTTCTCCGCTGAACATGTCTTCATCCCTCGAGACGTCGAGTTGAATAGTTGAACAACATGGCCGAACAGGGGCTGCTGTTTATAGGTACTTCATCATTTCATCACGTTTTCCTTCGCAAGTGTGAGATCGGTTACAGATGGTTTTCAGTGACATGTGGATTTACTTGGTTTAAGTGCGACACTGATTTAGCTGAATAAACTCATCGTTTGTATCTGTTACAATTTATTCAACATGTATTTTAACTCGGGAATTCATTGAGGAAGAATCAATACACAAAACATTCCAAGAAACCAAGAAAACACAAATAAGAAACAGTAAAATGAGCAAAATAGCAAATGCAAGAGCAAAAGTAAAAGTCGTGCAGTCCCTAAAATTTAATTTAAAGCAAATATATCAACTAAAACTAGAACAGCTGGAGGTAGATAAAGGTTTATGATTAAAAACATTAGGTAATTTTTGCAATTCAAAGTCAATACAGTACCTTGCAAAGTAAGTTATCTCCCTGTTTGTGTCTGTGTGTTCATTCTACAGATATTGAACCGAAGTCGAGCGGCTCCGCTCCGACTGAGAGACCCCTCTGGACTCGCAGCGACAATCCCTTCAAGTTCAACTTCCTCCCTGACAACGCTCCAGCACTTCAGGAGAACCCCTCACCAGACAGGGCAGAGCCAGCACCGAGCCAGGTATCCTTCACCGGAGGGGGCTCTGCTTTTGCCTTTGACTTCCAAATCCCTGCTGTTACACCCGTACAAGACATGGAGACAGAAGAGACCCCAGACGCAGGTTCTGCGGGAAGCCAGGGTGGCATCCAGGAGGGAAAGCCTTCCTCGCTGCAGGAGGTTAACTCTCAATCTGAGCTGCAAGCCAAAGCAAAGAAGAAGAAGAAGAAATCTGGAAAGAAAAAAGTCTTAGAAAGCACAGAGGCACAACAGAAGCCAGCTGAAGGGAGTCAAGGAGCTGAAGACACAGAGCTGGTCAGTGTGAATACTTCAGGGCCTGGTTGATTTATCAGTATGACCCTTTCACAGACATATTTTGCTTTCAACACTACAGAATAAACAATGCAGAAATTCAAGTTTTTCTTTGTGTTTTTTAATTTATTGTTACTCTTAATAAATGTAACGGTTAAACTGTAAAATATCAAAGCTTGGTTACGTTTCTTTGGTATAAGGGTTTGATAACGACATCTTAGGAATCACTGTCTTTTTTTCACATCTATATTTGCAGATGTTTAAAATTGCGCTTGTGTAAAAAGGTCTGCTTTGGTACTGTGGAAGTGTTTGGTTGCGGTGCGTCAGCCCCCCAGAATCCGTCGGCCCCCAAATATCGGCTGAACTTATGTGACTGTGTGTTACAGAGTGCAGAGGAGCAGCTGAACAGACAGCTGGACTGGTGCATCGAGCAGCTGGAGCAGGGAATGAGATCCCCAAAAGGAACACCGAAACAGAGTTAGTGTGATTTTACACTTTTACATTAAAACACAGCTTTTTCATGCTGTGTTTGAGTTGTGACACCCTGAATGTGTTCCGTCTCCGTAGAGGAGGAGGCCTCTCATGCCCTGAAGACTCTGCGTAGCTCCAAAGCTCCCCTGGCCAAGAAGAGGCAGGTGATGAGAGCCATGACTGGAGAGTACAGGAAAAAAATGGATGAGGAGAAGAACAAGCAGTTCAAACTCATTCAGAGTGGTGAGTGTGGATTGTAGAAGTAGAATAATCTGAACAGTAACGAGAATGGCTCATCTGGCCTTCGTCCAGATTCATGCCAAAATTCAAAGGGTTCTTTCATGTCCCGTCCATCCACTGTTTCATGGATATTCTTCCTGTAGTTTGTACATAATCTTGCTAAAAAACAAATGGAAAGGGTTCAAACACAACCTCCCTGGCAGAGGTAAAACATTTTACTTGTGTAAAAAGGTCGGCTTTGGGACTGTGTAAGTGTTTGGTTGCTGTGCACTCAAACACGCCATGTTTCTCTGTTCCCAACAGAAATTGCATCAGCTCAGGTCAAAGTTGTGGCAGATTCACCGAAGACGTCTGTTTTCCGCCAGAGGGCTAAAGACAAAACACAGACCCCCACCACAGAGGACGGCCCGCAGCCAACTGAAGCCCAGGACACAGACCGGACAGCACAGGCTCAGGAGGAGACGGCAGCTTTTGTCTTCACTCCCTCAAAGGAAGAGTTTCGCTTTGATTTTCTTTGATTTTTTTTTTTTAACCCTGAAGACGAACTTTTCACAACGTGTAAGCAGACTGTGACTGAACAGTCTGATCGGAGCTGGACATTCTTTGTGAAAGAAAAATATGGAGATACTGGCAGAAAACTAAATATTACAATCACAAAGTTATTAAAAAAAATCTCATTGCTGCTCTGGTCTAAATAAATAAATTTGTATTTTTGTTTGCATTGTTTTTATTTATCAGGAATGTTTGAAGTTATAACAAACTATATGTTAGACACAGTTCATGATAGTGTAACCTAAGGCTTGATTCCTTATTAAGCAAATATCAGCCAATGCTTTCCTTGACAGAAAAATGAGGAAAAAAAAATGTAAATAGTGTCGCTCCATTATGCATCCTTTTGGTTTGTGACTCTCAAAATAAAGTTATGTGTACTTGAGACCATTTCTTGGATGTTTTAGTGTGGACAGGAGTTGTGAGAAGTCCAACTGTTATTTTTCTTTTTCTTAAATCGTTTCATTTGCAGGGTTTTTACAGGCACTGGGGGGATGAGTGAGTGTCCATGACAGAAACTAAAATCAGATTCTTTAACAAACAAACTCCCCCCCACATGCTAATGCTGCGGGTTTAGGATAAGATAACAGTAGATGCATGTACAGGCTCAGACTTACACCGGTGCAGCTGGAAAAAAAAAAGGTTCACCGGTGCCTTTCAAACAGGAAAAGGTGGGGCGTGGTTCAACACGGACACAATTGAGTGTGACACCCAACACAAAAAAGTTAGATCCGCTGAGAAAACAAACTCCTGCTGCCTGTAAGTGTTGCACCCATTGTGTCTATGTCCGCTGTTCTAATGCGAGTAAGTTTTTTGTTTAATCATTGTTTATTAAAACTGGGGTAAAGTCTAAACTGGGCTTGACGTGTTCTCGCTAAGCTAACGTGAAACTAGCTAAAAGAGCAAAGTTGGATTTAGCTAGAGACGGATGAGATAGAAGTTGCACTTTAGCTTAGCTTAAAAGTAGCTTTAAAGGAACCGCAAGTCTGAGGGAGACTTTTATTTGTGTGTTTATTACAAACTGAAGTTGAACCAGACGTGACTCCTGCTCTCTGCGGTTCAGGAGACACACATTGAAAGAGTGAATCCAGCGGTTGTGAACATGTCATGGCGGCGCTGAGCCACAGGATCCCCTCTGTTCTCAGGTGTGAGGAGGCACGAGAGAAGAAGAAGGAGAAGAAGAGGAGTCTGAGGAAACATGTCTGAGCTGAGCGACGAGGCCAGTGAGTCCGAGCAGCTGGGGGTCAGCCTCTCCCTGTGGCTAGGAGAGTCCCTGGTGCGACCCGAGGAGCTGGACGTGCCCCTGGACCTCCACACCGCCTGCTCCATCGGCCAGTACGACGTGGTGGCAGAGTGCATCAAGAAGTGGGTGTCTCACTATCCTCCACACACACACTCCTGGGATGTCCACCATCCTAATATATATATATACACATATGAATCAAAATGTGTGGTGTGTTTTCAGACGTGAGGTGAATCTGGACGGCAAGAACATTGGAGGATGGACCCCGCTCATGTATGCAGCGTACATCGGACACGACAACATCGCGAATCTCCTGCTGGAGGCCGGCGTGAACGTCAACGCCACCACTGCCAAAGGTCTAAACCCACTGATGCTGGCAGCCAGCTGTGGCAATGAAAGCATCGCATACTTCCTGCTTCAGGTACAACATGATCCCCGGATAGTATCGGTTCATGCATACAGCAGGATATGTGTCCTGTAATTCAATTAAATTGAACTTCACTATGACACGTGGACACTGTACAGAAGCAGGCATGGTCTGAGGACATCCAAGCATCCTTGAGGGGTTGTAGGGAGTCCCTGGCTAAAAGAGGAATCATTTATTTTCACCATAAGTCACACACTTCCTGTAATCCAGCATCTAAAAACAAAACTTGTCAAATGGAGGTCTGTGGTCTAGTTAGTGTCGGTTACTGGGTCCTTGGAGTTCAGCGGTTTGAGAGCCACCACTGCACAGGACCAAATTAAATCGTTCACTGTGATTGGATCATTTGTTGTGAGAAGCGTTGCATCAGTTAACTGTATTGACACAACACGAGACACGTAAGAAAAAATGTAATGTTTTAACACTTAGACTTTGGGTTTTTCTTACCTCAAACAGCATGGTGCGGAGTTGGAGCTGAAGGACTCTCTGGGCTGGACGGCGCTGTTACACTGCACGAGCACCGGCCACCAGCAGATGGTCAAGTTCCTGCTGGACAACAAGGCTGACGCCAATGTCAAGTGAGCATCCTCACTCATCCCAACACTCGATCCAGACGAAGACACGTTTTCTTTATGTTGTTCTCTTTCAATAACAGGGAGCCAGGGTCTGGTTTCACTCCCCTGATGGAGGCTGCTGCTTCTGGACATGAGATTATACTTCAGTACCTGCTTGATCACGTGAGTGGGTCCCCATTTATAAAACATGCTCTCATGGACTTGCCTGCTGGTGAGGATGTGTGATGACCCAATTGTCCTGCTGATAAAGAGGTAATGCCTTAAGATCCTGACGTGGTTTTATTAATTGACAGAAAGTTAAAGTAGATGACCGCAATGCTAAGGGAGAGACTGCCCGTGCCATAGCAATGATGTACGGCTACACCAAGATCGTCAGCCTCATTGACTCACGTTCTCCAAGAAGCAAACCAGGTACCTTTCTCCACCGCCTAACGTCTCACTGTTTATTTTTTACTAAATGAGTTGTAATAATGTTTTCTCTGTCATTATCCGATCCAACCTGACAGGACACTTTGAAGACCTGAGCTCCTCTGAAGACTCCGACAGTGCACCCCCGAGGATAAGGCCCAGTCGAAACCGAGCCAAAGGCATTAGCATCCACGATGGGCCCCAGGCCATCGCCAAGTTTCGAGTAGGAGGCCCCAGCAAACTGTGTGGTAGCGTCACGTAATATTATCCAGTCTGCCAGCCGGTAGCCATGTTAAGAGTGTGGTGGTTCTGTGAATTACAGAGGTGGATTGACAGTTTGCTAATGTGTCTCTCGTCCTCACAGAGCCTCCTGCTGTGCCGCCAGGCTACATGACCTTCCGTGATATTGGTGAACAGACTGAGGGCCTCTGCTACCGGGACGTTACCTCGCCTATCAATGAGCTGGACGGCCAGAGCAGCAGCAGCAGAGGTGAGAAGCATAGCTACGAGTGTTTTGTGGCCTCTGAAAAACATCACAGAAATAAGCCATTTTCAGACATGAACTCTGGAAGATGTCTGCACAGTAGGGCCCAGACCTTCTCCTGAGTTTGCCTTTGACATATGAAATATGCAGCGGGAGATTCTCTGGTCAGACTCCGCAGAAAAATCTCCAGAGTTCAGGTGTGGCACAGCAGAAAACACATGCTTGTGTTTGCAGCGTATCAACACCACCGTCAGCCCGCATCAACAGAAACTCTCGTTGTCTTGAGTTGACATCTTCGTCAGTATCTTCCACGTGAATGGCTCCTCACACACAGCCCCTCCGGATAATTTCAGGAGATTATCCAGAGAGAATATCAGTGCACATCTGAAAGCAGTTATAGTGTCTGTGGAAAGTCACTGCAGTAAGTCATTATGCACTGGGTGTCTTTCAAAGACATGTAAATACTTTCTCTGTTGCCGTTGCAGATGATAGTCCATTCTTTGACAATGACATGCCCACCATGAGGAGCAGCAGTAGCAGCAGTGAAGGCCCGCCTCACGTGGTCGGCCTCAACTGGGAAGGCTCTGTGGAAAGTAACGAGGTGAACACAGAAACCCCACTGTTATGGAGGCAAACACCAGATTTTTGTTTTTGTATTGATGCGCTGTGACAGACAGATGTGCCTTTGTCCACCAGGACTCCGACCAATGCAAAAAGAGCAGCTCTCGTCGAGTAAATAAGGGCTATCACTCAAAAGGCAAGGGTCGCCATGGAATCAGCGAGGCAGCTCACTCCAGTGCTACAGGGAACTGTGGGATCCGCCCGCATGTTGTTCCTCCACCTTCCTACTCTGGTCCAAAGGCATGTGTGGGTTTGATTGATTCATAATGTGACCTGAACAGGTGGTTCATGTCAAGTTTATTCAGGACTGTCTCTTCTTCTCTTGTTAACGCAGGATCTGGCCGATTTCTTGGAGCAAATCGGCTTCTCCAAGTATCTCCCATTACTTGTGGAGCAAGACATTGATCTGCGGATATTTCTCACCCTGACTGAAAATGATCTCAAAGAAATAGGAATCACGTAAGAGACCTCAGGCTTTCATATACACTCCTGCACATGCAGTATCTGTATATATGGCAGGGAATAATATCCATTCCTTCCGTCCAGATTGTTTGGACCCAAGCGTAAGATGACCTCGGGTATTGCAAGGTGGCACAGCAGCGCTCGCCCCCCCAGTGATGCTCTGGAACAGGCTTATGCTGACCAACTTGAGGCTGAGATGCAGGAGATGGCCATTCAACTACACAAGGTACCTACAGAGTAGACACTCAATGTAACAGCCAGACAAACACTTTCATCCACATCTGACCGACTCACTCTCCCTGCTGTAGCACTGCGAGGAGGCGGAGAGCCTGCAGAGCCAGGTGTCTCAGGAGAAGGAGCTGCGCACTGTGATGGAGGGATGCCTGATGGAGGACAAGATGGCCTGGAGGAGGGTCCATACTGAGCTGGTGGAGAACCACCGGCTGACTCAGGACATGAGCGCCACACTAGCCAAGGCTAGGACCTGCTGTGCTGAACTGCTCTCTGGCTTTACTACTGATGGCAATGGCAGCGCTTATACTGGTGTGGAAGATAAAGCAAAGGATGATACCAGTGTTAAAGGTGAGTTATTACCCCCCCCCAAGAAAGTGAGGTCTCAGGGTTACGCAATAACTACTGGACAGATTACCATAAAACTTGGTGGAAGGTATGGCTCAGGTAAGAACCCATTAAATTTGAGTGCAGATCCAGGAATTTAGTTTCACTTTCTCTGCAACGTTTCCCACAGAATTCATTCAATCTATGGTGGTAGCAGGGGGGGGGGGCGCACATGCACAAATGTCACACAAAAGATTGAGTGATAACACAAGCGACATGCTGTAAATATCGCTGCATACATCTGCACAATGCAACAACGGAGGAAAAACACCAAGTTACAGATCTTGTATGTTTTGAGAAGTATAAAAACATTTTTGGCTGCCACAGGCCAGATAATTAATGGGAAATTCTTCTTTGGTGAGATAGGGCATTAGTCTTGGTGGAGGGATGCACTTTCAGAGCTCCCTTCTAGTTGTGTGTGAGAGACTGAATAACACATTTGACGCTCTCTGATTTGTCATTCTTTTTTCCTAGTAGCTGCGGACGGCCTGACATGCTCCAGTGTTGTCGAGATAATCAAGAAGCTGGATTCCTATGAAGATCAGCTTGGTAAGATGGTGTAATGCTCAGTGATTTGAATGTGTTATTGGGGCTGTTGTTAATGCTGCCGCTTGTTTCATCATAACAGCAGGGACCCTGAAAACCGTGCAGCAGAGCCTGAGGCGACTGAGTGCCCCGGAAAAAGTGTCCGATAGCTGGGAACGGCCTTAACATTTCCAGGTGAGTCTGGACTGGATGGACACGACAATTGCTGGAAGAATTTGACAGCTGCTAAAAGACGACCAGATAACTCGCTCTTCTCTTCAGGGATTTCTGCCAATATTCGACGGAGGGTGATCTCACCACCCTGTACAAGCGCACTGCAACGGGAGAAGGCCAAAGATGAGGACAGCCCCCCCCACCCCCATGGGCTCGACGCAGCAGACCTGCTGCCCGTCTGGGAAAGGCTGATAGACCCGAGCACGCCGGATGTGGACAAGGCCACGGTTAACGGCAGCTGCTGCAGGGAAATGACAAGCAGGCAGGAAGGGCACCTGACCCCCCCCCCCACAGAGAGGAGGAGGTGGAGCTGATCAAGGATCGGAGGCTGAAATACTGTGAAACATTTCTCTCTCCTGAATATGAAATGTGGTTTGAATATGCCACCAGGAGAAGAGGTACATTTCTTAAAAGTAGAGAAGTCAGTTCAGTTCAAATAAGTTCTGCAGTGATACTTCGTGATTTGAATGAAATCTTCTCATTTGTATGCTGTTTGAATATAATGTCCTGCTGAACGCATTTTAAAGGAGCTGACGATAAAGACGTTAAAGTTACAGCAATTTACACACTTTTCAATCCATCTGTGGTCTAGGGTTGGGTACCATTGAATTTGAATGATTCCAATTCTTTAAAGGGTGGGATCAAAACGTTTTACCTGCTGCTTTCACAGAAAACAGTTTTTACAAACCTTTACACAAGTCAACTGCACAACTGACTTCAGTGCATGGAACCTGGAAATGAATTTCAAGCAGTTGCTGTTATGAGGGCCCCGAGCACTGACAGTGCGAGGACCCTATTGTTTTTGCTTCGATTATTAAATGATATGATTCAATCTTTTTTTTCCCCCGTCAATGCAGTGTAACATCGAAACCCGCTGAAATGACAACACAGCAACAGTTGATTATTTTCCACTTTAGGGAGCTGCAGCGTGTGGGTGTTTATGAGACAAAAGGAATGTCTGTGTGTGGTGCTTGCAACCGAACCAAATAAGGATAAGACCAATGTTAGTTAATTTTCACTTACCTGATTGCAAACAGGGTCCTGGCTGTTGGCTGGGTTTGTGAGGGAGAGGGAGACTGGTGTGTAGTCATGTTAGTTGTGCATCCTCCCTTGCATGAAATAAACGTCACAGGTGTTGCACTGTGCAGACCCCTCATCTTTTGAACACTTCCTGGGTCCATGATGACGCTCATGGGCGGCTCTTCCCAGACTTTTGTGCTCGCCTGTAAGTTTATCTTCAAATAGTCCTGCTTTGGGCAGAATGGTCCAGTCCAGAGAGAGCACCAGGGCCAGTGTAGCTTGGGAGATGCAGTGATGCTTTTAGGAACCGATAAGCAGAATCAGAACTTACATTTCTTAATGATTCCATTGGAATCGGAAATTTGGAACCGCTTCTTGATGTCCACCCTACTGTGGACAGTTATGAGTCTAATAAATCCAGAGCTGAGACTTTATTAGTGCAAAATACAAGTTTTAATTCTTTTTCAAAGCACAAATAATTGACCAGTTTCAGATTTCAATCAGTGATGCTGTCAAGTAGTTCATCTTGTGGATTCATTGTGTCTTCTATAGCAGGATCCTGTTTTACCCTGAACTCCTTTAAAATCTTTTCAATGCTGGATATCCGTGGATGTATTTAAACTCAAATAAAACCCAGTTTCCTGAAAGTTGAGGATGGATTCTGTCATTTTTCGGCTTTGTTTTAAATTGACAGATACATGTACTGTACGTAGAAATGAAACAAACAAACCATTTTTAAATTCAATGTTTTCATTGACTTGCAAGACAAGTTTGTGCAAAACTGGAAGTTGGAAAACAGCTGCAGGAAACTGTAATATTCTTGACATGTCTTCTGAATTAAAATTCATGCATAGTAGTAGAGAAAATCTTGATTAAAATTTTTGACAAAGTGTAGACTTGACTCATGTGTCACTGTTTTAAACTTTAACATTTGTTTTTTTTTAACCTCTTTGGATTTACAGGTCTCACTGAGCTCTGCATTATACCGCGGCAGATTTGTGGAATATAAGAGACTATGAATGTTTTAAATGTTTGCTTCTTTAACCACCACTGAACAGATCTCCATATCTTCGACTGAGCCGGGAGGTCAGGAATCCCCCTGCTGCTGGTTGGGATGTCCTCTTAGGGAGTACATCTGAAACCCAGCTACTGTGCCCAGGGCCTTGGCGGCAAATTGATGTGATGACAGTTCATGTTCAGTAAAACAACCTTGGCACGATGCGGCTGTTGGCTGCAGCAGCTGATCCAGACACAGCAGCCTCCAGCTCGCGGGTTTTTAAATCAGCACGAACTCCAACCAGCTCAGCCCTCGTAATAGACAGAACATCCCTTTTTTTTACTTAAAGTGAAATATTGATTTATGACAATAATAATTACCAGGAAATATGGATTACTGCACTAGTCATGTTAAGCTGCCATAGGGGTGAGAAGTGATGTTCACTAACTACCCATGCTCCGTAGTTTGTGCCCCATTCAAAACACATTCAGTACTTTATGCTTTAAAATGACCCATGTGTCCCGACTCTCACTAGTAGTGATGTTCTCCCGCTGATGTACAAGCCTGATGGCAAACAGGAGTGAGAGGCCGGCACTTGTGAAGCTGAGCGGCATCTGTTGAGACTGAACTGATAAAATATTCTACATCTTTCGGTGATGATTTACTCATCTCCTGAAAGTCTGCCAGTGAAACTGACAACTAGGCTGTAAAATCCTCCAACCAGTCGCCATCAGGCCGTGCAGAGCCTGATGGGACGAGACTCGCAGTCAAATTTCACCCAAGCCGAAGCTGTTCTTTTGAGGTTTATGTGAACAGAAGTCGTCTCTGTTGGCTTCTACGTTTTTCTGTTGCGTTTCTCACCAGCAGTGACACATAAAAACCGTGACAAGCCAACGACGGTTACTCTGACCAGCACACATTGTGACTGGCTGGTGGATTAGAGGCTGCCAGTTTGGATTTCTGGGCCCGTGAGCATAAAGTGTAGTGGAGGAAAATGAATAAGTAGTTTTTTTTCTTCTCACTAAACAGATGTTTTACCCACACTGTAACCAGGTGTTCTAACCACCATACATGTCAAAGTAGTTTAGGGTTTCTTTGGCGAATGCAGTCGACAAAACAGGCGTCAAATCCAGGACAACTGAAAGTGTCTAGTCTGTGGTTATTGCTTTAATGCACTTCTTGAATAAAGAGCAATCTTTCATAAATTAATTTCTACAGTTTTTAAAAAATAGGTTTTAGACATTATGTACAAACATTGACAATCCACTTAGGATGAGACAAACAATTCTCACTGTACAGCCTTCAATGTTTTACTGAGGGGTTTAAAATCTATGTAAAATGCAGCAAAGGTGAATTCAAGAAATATATTGTTGAATTCTTTGTATATGTATCGTAACATCTGTTCACGTACAAAAAAAAAATAAAAGGTTCCAAAATCGATTCAAGTGTAAAAGTGAATCCATTCATGATTGTGTTTCTTGTGAGTAGCTGTCCGGAAGAAAACATGGAACACACGGAAAACGAATCCTCCTTCAGACTCCGCAGTCTGAGGAGTCTGATCCTCACAGAGGGATGAAGGTGAGTTGATGATGATACAGGTCTGTGTGTGGACAGATTCCCACTCCCACAGAGAAATAGCTGCATGAGCAGCAGTTGTGATGGGCTCAGGTGTACTCACACAGGTGACCGCAGCCGGCGGGACAGTGAGTGCTGCTTTTCAGCCAGTTCATTATGTGCTCCAGATGTCCACCGTGGCTGCAGCCCTGACACCACACAAACAGTCCCTTTACCACGTGGTGGCACACTGCACATACACTGGCACACTGGTGGCACCTAGAGGAGATACACAGAGCGCTTGTCAGAGTTTGTTTTCATGTCAGAGTTAAAGAAGCATTCAGTGTATTTAATAAACACATGAGAAGCAAGAGACACAGGAAGAACACACAACTAGAATTTCTCCTTTCCAATTGTTTGGCTCCGCAGTTTACATCCATGTCTGTCCAACGGTTTGTGCGATTGATTGTTGTCGAGGTAAAACACACGAGATACATGTAAATGATTAAGCTTTAAAAGGTGGTCGTATGGATTTTGTGTCCTTTGGACAGAACCAGTTATTTTCCCATTTTACCAATCCTTATGTTAACAGGGTCATTTAACCTGAAAGAGACGAGCACCTTAAGGCTATTACACAAAAGGTATCACACTGAACTTGCCAGTCACACACACAAACATTACTCTCTAATATTAAATGGTGGTCAAGTGTTCATACCTGTCACAGATCCAGCCCTTGTTGCTCATTGGCCGCTTGCAGTTACTACAGTTGATGTGTAGTGTTGTAGACGCCTGGTTCAGGCAGGTGATGGCGCTGCACGTGCTCAGCTTGATGACCTCATTGGAGACGTTCCACAACTCAAATCGCTGCAGCAGGTCTATGTAGGACATGTACCAGTGCTCCTGAAATGGAAACACATCTCGGTCAGTGTTTCCTATTGTATCTGCTTATTTTGTCAAAGTGCTATGTCAGAATTAAAATTTCATTATTCAAATGTTTTGGTTATAGACAAAGTACTTAAAACTTAGTCGCATTTAAGTATCACAGAAGTTTGGTTGTTTTTTAATATATCAACACAAATTATACCCCATTAATCTGAGTAAATATATAAGACCTGACATAGTTGATATCTGTTCAGAAAACAATTATAACATCTTTCAAATATTTAAAAAATCACCCCGAAGTCAATCAGTAAGTCTTTCTTCTGACCACAGTAAAAGCATTTTGACTTGCTTTTTGCAAGTTCTCGCCCGAGAAACATTGAAATGCAACTCTTGCAAAACCGAGGAAGACACCATTTTTCCCCAAACTGACCTGGGTTAGGTCATCAATCTCTTTACGTATCCGGTCCCCCAGGACGATGAGCACAGATACGGCCATCTGCACGTCGCCCTGCTCAGCGTAGTAGCTCAGCATCTCCCGCACTATGGGGCAGAAGAAGCTGGCAGGTAGATGTGGGCTGAACAGCGGCTGGGAGATGGAGATGAGGGAGAAGGACTCGATGGGCGTCAGGCAGGTGACCTCTGCCTCGTTGCCACTGACGTGCGGGGAGTCCGACTTGTCCTGTTGAAGGTGCTCAGGAGCGGCGGGGTTATCCAGGATCTCGTGGCGCAGCGGGAAGGCCTCCTGGGGCAGCGTGTACTCTGGCTCTTCTGTTGTTAAAAAGGTAGCAGAGATAATATTAGACAAAAGAGTGCTGAGCGCAGAGGCACTTATAAATAGCAGGTACTGATGTGGGCAAGTCTTTAGCTTCCTCTGTGATGAGACTGTGACTGACCTGTTGGGTTGTCATGTTCCATAGAATAGAGGTCGTCATCATCTAACTCAGCATCACCGAACATGTACTCAGCCTGGCCCTCACTGCCCTCCGTCTCCTCATTTTCTGAAATTGCAATATAAGCGATGAATATTGCAGAAACACAAGGACCAAGACCTTGTCAATGTTTCATTTGGCTTCTAAGACGTTTAATAACCACTCTTACCTTCATTATTATTGCTGATGTGCAAGTTTCCAGGCTCCAGGTGGATGTTGTCCTGCCGGCTCTCCCCTTTACTGCGCTCTAGTCTGCTCTCTGTGCCCATCCCGGCACCAATCTCCTTCAAATTGAAACTGAAAACATAATGTGGACCAAAATTAGGCTGTAAATGAGTTGCATTACTTATTTATTATTAATACTTTGGAATGATACACAATAAAAAGTTGATTTACCTGTTCATTAAAGGCAAGGTGCCGAGTTTACTCAGGTTGAGGTTTGGACCAGACGCTGTGAGGTTTGCAGGGTCAGAGAACATGATTCTCAGCATGGTCCAAGTTGTGGAAACCTGTGAATTATGAAAAAAGTAAAATAAATAAAATATGGCTGCAGGACACTTCCAGTATCGCAATATAGTTACAGATCGAATGGATGTGACCTTTTTAATTATTAACAAATAAAATATACTTTGTGTCTTGCCTTTAAATGATGCAGATAAAAATTAAAGATTATGTGAAATGTTTGGAGAAAATTGGATTAAAATAGTCCAGGCGCTCTGTTTACTGTCAAACCTTAAAAGGAAGAGTTTGCATTCCTGTATTATTGCTGAAATTGTGTGTGGGTTTCAGTCGATAAGTTTATTGAATCATCTCACGTAAGTAACCCCAACAATGATTCACTGCTTCCAGCTTCTCACATTTCCCTATGTTTCCTATGATTGTTACTGAAGAGCTTTGTATCTTTAGGTTTTGGGCTGTTGGTCTGATGTCACCTTGGGCTACAGCATATATACTATTCATTAACATTTTTAGACCAATCAATTGATTAATACATTATAGATAAACATAATTGTTGGTTGTAGCCCTAGTGCAGATTAATACTTCAAGCCTGTACCGTAATGTGTCTTGGTTTTGCAGTCACAGGTCATAATCCGTGAAGTTTCTATTAAAATTGACAATTTCTGAACCACAACTTTGTTCACACATTGCACTGAGGTCTCACCTGAGGTCTCTTGAGCTCCTGGGCCACCTTGGCATTGTGATCACACAGCTCAGCAAATGGCTTCCCACAGAGGAGGTAGAGTTGTGCGGTCTTGACAAACCAGTCCATGCGGTTACTGGCCAAGTCTGTCTCAAAGACGCTAAGAGCACTGGACACATGAGCAAACTGTTCCGTCGGGTCGGGCTTCTTGAAGAAAAAGATGGGGTAGCGGCGGTCTCCTCCGAGGTAAGGCTTTCTGCTGGGGTCACTGCTGATCAGACTCTCCTTGGCTGCAAAAGCCAAGTCGCCTAACAGTCCAAAGCACAGACCCTCGGGGTTTGCCTTGTCCACTGGACGAGTGGCGTCCTTGAACATGTGCTGGTAGAGCGTGCTGTCCTTTGAGCCAGAGAGCAGAAAATGAGGGTCGTGCTGGTGGCGCCACACGATACCTGTGGTCACATCTTTGTGTTCCTCGAAGGTGGCAAAGGGAATGAAAGGTCTGCGAATGTCCCACACATAGATGTTGTGGTCCACCATCATGGAACAGGTGGCCAGATGGTACTTTCTCTCAGGGCGCCACTTGACTCGTGCGACGGAGGCGATCGTCTGGACACAGTAGATCTCCTTGGCCCTGTTAGTAGTCATGTCCCAAACCTTCACCATCTTGTCTCTGCCTCCTGTGGCCAGCCATCCCCTAAAATAGAAATCATGCTTGAATAAAACTCCTCAAACACCAAAACAGCGCATCAAGCACAGGTCTCATTTATCATGGTCATCCCTCTGACCTGTCGTCAGGGTGCCAGTCGCAGCAGAACACAGGGCCAGTGTGGGCAGTGAACATTCGCTCGTAGCGGTCAGGTCGTCTGATGTCCCACAGCTGGACGTTGCCGTTCTCGAAGGATGCAGCAAAGGTGAAATAATCCTTCATGCTGAACTGGACGTCCCTTACACTTTCTGACTGACCTGGAGGAGAGCGTATTAAAAAGGGTTGTAAAAAAAATCAACAGGGATATTAGAGGATGATTAAGTGTTATTACTGATTCGGAGAACTACACATTTAATGAGTCTGAGTGTAGCGAGAGGACATTAATGGATCAGTAAGAATTTACCTCATAAATTCTGTGTCATTAGTTTAAATCTTAAAGCACGTATATTTTCACTTATATTAATTAAGTCACTCTTTTCTTGGAAGAGAATTACACAGTTCATATATTGCACCTCTGTTGGAAGAGAAATTTGACTCTTTGTCCAAAACAAGCAGCAGTGCTATGACACCCCTGGAAATTAACATTCCACTAAACCAGGGATATCCAAGGATATATATATATATATATATATATATATATAGAGAGAGAGAGAGAGAGAGAGAAAATGTATTCTTCATGGCTAACACTGGAAATTTCTGAAATATTTAATTAAACTTAACCAAGTTCAATATGATCACACACTGAAAAGACATTAAGATGATTTTTGATCATTGCTGCTCTGTTCTTTTTCATGCAAAGAAAAGTGAAGTTATACTTGCAGTATAGAAATAATTACAATCCAATGCTGCATTCGATTAGATTATTAGCATTAGATTCCTTGACCAGCTTCATGTCACTACCTGAGAAAGTGCTGACGGATTCCTTCTTGCGCAGGTCAAAGCACTTCATGAAGCCGTCCTGCGAGCCACTCAGCAGCATGTACACCTCTGTGGGGTGGAAGCACACCTTGTTGACGGTGCGTTTGTGCTCGGTAAACAGCTGGTCCTGCTTGTTACGAGACGGTTTCCCCAGGTTCCAGGTGACCACCGCCCCGTTGGTGGCAGCTGTGGCCAGAAGGTTCTCCTCCATCTGGTGCCACATCACATCTGCACAGCTGAAGTTGAGCGAGGGCTTTCGACCAACACGGAGATTCAGCTTCTCCACAAACTGCTCCTCCTCAAGCGCGTAGATCTTGAAGATGTTGCGGCCAGCCACCACCACCTGCGATGCGTCGCGGCACACGCTGATGGCGTTGGCCGACGCGTCCAAGTGGCAGAACATTGTTCGGCCAGTGATGGCATTGCTGCTGAGGGCTGTGGTAACACGTGACATCTTCTCCACGTTCCTGGTGTAGACAAAATAAAACAAATTTGAGTGCCAGATCCATCAGGAAACACCTCCTCTTGTTACTTGCTGTGGTTACGTCTGCACTAGTGCCAGCTGTAAAAGACATGTGAAACTCCTGATATCCACCAGAAGGTGGCACTATAGCAAAATAAAACATCAACTTCATACAGTCCTTACGGGTGCAGGAGGGATGGCACTGTATCAAACAAAGTTAATGAATAGTATCATGCAAACTTAAACATTTCAGACAACGAAAGCTCTACAGTACTTACTTGTTGAAGAACCACCGGCCTCTTCAGTATCTGCAGCAGCACAGAGTCCTCCTCATGTGCTCCCATGAGAGACAACTTGCTTGTTAGCTGGAGAAAGACAAATGTAATGGACAAAGTGATACCATCTGCATTTATTGTTAGGGCTAATATTTCATATATGCCAAATAAATCTA
Organism: Hippoglossus stenolepis; assembly: GCF_022539355.2. Lineage (NCBI taxonomy): Eukaryota > Metazoa > Chordata > Actinopteri > Pleuronectiformes > Pleuronectidae > Hippoglossus > Hippoglossus stenolepis. Next base: position 9,468,025 of record NC_061503.1, read on the forward strand.
TCAAATTTTCACTATTGAATTGCACAGAAATAAACATTTATAAATTATTATTCAACAGTGATTATGAGGTTATGCTTCAACTTTCACAAATTTAAATATTAGAAATCCGCATTTGATTTTCTTTGTAAATATAAATCGTCATCATAATACATCCAACCACAACGATTGCTAAATGTTGGTTATCAAACGCTCCCTTCTCTCTCTCCAGCATTGAGAAGCTGCTTAAAGAGGGTTGGTTTGATTTGTTCACCTCCACGAGCTGGCGATGGACTAATCCCTGCCTAATATTCACGTGAGTAAACAATGACAGTTTGAGGGGAAAACAAGCTAACCCATGTGACTTCACACAGAGGTGGACGCTTCGACCCGAACACCACGTGCACCACTGCTTTCGGCGTTTCATTAAACACCGATCTCAGGTTAAACTCCACCAGCTGGACGTCCGTCCGCGGCGTTCACCGGCTACACGCGCACTTTACTGGCGCTGCACCATAAACATCCCTGGAATGTGATGCTAATGCTAACTAGCTAGCCTAGCTTCCCAGGACTCTTATTCCCACAGACGAAACGCGCATGACGCAAGCGAAGTTTCCACGCGTGCGCCAGACGTTTCGCAACCTTTCGTGAATGTGGTATTTTAAAAGAAAACTCTTCCAGGTGAAGAAAACAACGAAGTGTTTCAGGGGACGAACCTTGAGAAACTGTTGCTCGCAGCTTGAGGTACCGGAAGTAGTAGTTTGCAGCGTGATATCGCGGGATTTCAGAAACCTCGTGGCTCTGGGACCATGATGCTCTGGGTGTGTGGAAAAAGCGGAAGCATCAAGACACAACAGTTCATTCAAGGAATTCTGAACGTGGCTGAGAGCTGGATTTAAAGGATTAAACCACGCAGAGGCAGTTTAAGGTGTTAAATGTTGGAGTCCATTCATTTAAATCAGCTTCTCCTAAGTGACAGGTCCTTCACACAGTGTGTTTTCATGTGTTCACAGGTGATGGTGTGTGAGCTCTCTCCTCCACCATGACTGATCTGTTTGCCTGTGAGGAGCCAGCTGCATGGAGGAGTGTGCACGACAAGTACTGGGATGTAGTGGAGGCCAAGGCCAAGAGCAAGAAACCTGGAAAACTGCTGATCCTCGAGAAGTGGTGACTCTCCCACCCTGTCCTCCTCCATCTTAGAGTTACAGTAACAACACCACACTTAGTGATCAACTTTATTTATACCGCACTTTTCTCAAGAAGGTTACAAAGTGCTTAACAGAGAGAAAAATGGAGGTTACAAATTTGTAATGCTTTAGTTATTTATCTTTAAATCTGTATTTATATTTGGCTTCAATACTCGTGCTCGGTTATCTCCGTTAGGACAAACTTCTTTACAGTGACAGATTTGTAGTCGTTCTGGTGGCTGGACTTTCATCTCACTGCAGTGAATTTATTCTTGCCTCATTTTGAGCTTTTATTATTCTCATAAAACAGCAGTAAAGATAACCCATTCATAAATCACACTTAAATTCAAGATCAATCCAGCCTCACCAGACTTCACACACTCTTAGATATCAATTCCATTAATGTGCCTGATTGTTTTGATCAAGATCTATGGATTATTCACCAGGAATATTGTGAAAAAGATTGCTGGATCCACCCCCCTGATCCGGACCTGAACCAAGTGTTGCCCTGAATATTTTATATATTGACTTCATACTAAGTGCAGTATTCACAAAAAATGATCCGATCAATATTTAATTGAAACCACCCTTTGCCCTTAAACTGCACCAGTCCTCCTTGGTGCAGATGTGCAGTTTGTCAGTGTACTTGGCAGATACAGTAGGTTGTCATAAGCACCATGCAGAACATGCCACAGTATTTCTGTAGATTTATGCTGCTTCAGTGTCTCCACGTGATCCCAGACTGACTCCATGATGTTGAGTTCAGGGATATACTGGCAGATGCAGAACTATTTGTTCTTCTTGTATGTTTGCGCTCACTGTTTCAGGCGGCAGAATTAATTCAGGACTGTTTTAGACCCTTCCCTCATGTACAAGGATCTAAACATCAAGTTTGCACAGTACAGAATATCTGTCTTTCTTGTATATGACTTCTAAGATATGAATTGAGTTCTGTTAGCCCTGCTATGGATATGGGATTAAAGGTAACTGATTCTAACCTCTGTGTGTCCGTGGAAAGGTACCAAGAGGAGCTGCCCATGCTCATTTCAGGTCGATCTGACAAACATGTCACTCTGTCAGAGCTGGTGAAGCTGATGGAGTGGAAGCTCACAGTAAGTCAAGTCTAGACACTAAATCATAACATTCCCAAGAAACAGAAAATACGCCCACATGAGAGATTTTCTCTTTTGTGTGGGTGTGCACCGACAGTCTTAACAGCACTCAGCCGTGTCCTTGAGTGGCTCCGTGTGCTCTTCTGCAGAGAGGGAAGTTCAGGCCGAGGCTGCAGCAGCTGGTGGCGTCCAACGGTGAGGATACCGTGGAGAAATGTTCCAGAAAGGCCTTCAGCCTCCTGCCTGATGTGCAGGCGGCGATCGCAGAGCTCAGCTCCCTCAAAGGAGTCGGGCCAGCCACTGCTTCAGGTTAGCACAGCGTCTATTTTCTGTCTCTGATTGTCTCACTGTGTTAAACCTGCATCCAGCAAATTGAAGTAAGTCTAAGAATTCAATCGAACAAAATGTTTCTGTGATCAATAAAGACGTTTTCAGACATGAAGTTGAGAAAATGTCTGAAAAAGTTAGGCCTAGGTAGAGCATGTAGGAGGCAGGACATGAGTTCTGACATTAAATAACAGCACATCGACACTGGTGTCAGCCTTTATCACCAAAAGCTCTTACATCACATTGCCCTAACTGACATCTTTATCTGCATCTTATATGGCTCCTCTTCTTCATCCTGACATATTTGTATTCTTTTTGTCTGGTCAGTTAACACGCCCACTCTCATGCTGTGAATTCTCCCGACATTTTCCTGCTGTATGCTCACATAGGCTCACTCGGACATTTTATGGACATTTTGCCAGGGGACTGGCAGGAACGTTAAAGGAAAATATCCAGTGCACCTTTTAAAGCAGCTGGAGTTAAAATAGTGTTTATACCGGTGGCCCTAGTAGCTGGGACTCACTGTTTGGACAAGCAAAGCTAAGTTCAGCTACATTCAGCATAGCTTGTTGCTGACTGTGAATTTTGTTCCAGCTGTGTTGGCGGCAGGAGCTCCAGAACAGACTGCATTCATGTCTGATGAAGCCATGGAGAGTGTGCCGGGACTAAAGCCCATCCAGTACACAGCCAAGCATTACGCGCTGTACCTGGGCAAGATGGTCGAGAGAACGAAAAGACTAAACAAAGGTGAGGTCATGACAGGAAAGCATTTTCTTGTCATGTAGTACAACTGTCGATTTAATACACAAATCAAGACACTCCTACTACTAGACACGTTCACAGCCTGGTTGTGTATATATATAAACTTGCCTTGATATTCTGCACTGACACCACCCGCCCTCCTCTTATCCTCAGTGGATCCCCAGCAGGACTGGACGCCCCACAGGCTGGAGCTGTGTTTGTGGGCGATGAGCGTAGCCACGAAGCAGCAGCTCCCGCTTCTCAAGGATGTGGATGTGAAGGGAGGAGGCGCGGCGGCAAAGTGCTCGGACTCCGACACTGACCACAGACCAAAGAAGAAGCTCAAAACAAAATGAAATTCCCAACTGTTAAAATTTTAGTATTAAACTTAGATGTTTGTCAGTTTTTGTATTTTTCCAAAGTAATAAAGACTTAAATTGAGTTTACTGTGCATTTTTTAAGGGTGTTATTGTTGATGATGATAATCAAGGCGGCAACAAACAATTGTTTTCATTTCATATTTTGTTGATTGACTAATTGAATCATAACATACAGCATCATATGATCTATAAAAAATTATCAAACAGTAAAAAATGTACAAGGTTCTTCCTCAAATATCTTTAACATTTAAGATAATTTATTACAAATTTTAGCTTATTTACTTAAAAATTATGAAATTGTTGCTGATTCATTTTCTGTTGCTTTACTACTTGATGATTGATGATGATGTTGTGCTGAAACACGAAAAGCAGTGGGATGTTGCCACAGTATTGTTCTTTATTTATATTGTTTCTAAATTAAAGCAAAGTACAATGAACAGTACAAAATAAAACAAAATATATTCATATATATACAATATAAAATGGTTCCGTTCAGAACATTTAAAAAGTACAATAGATTGTGAAATAATTAATGAGGACTTTGATATAAATTATCCATATGTAAATTTAGTTTTCCTTTAGTTTCCTCATGACCGAGAGAAAAATAGGTTCTTCTGCTTTTTTTCTTTTTGTAAACGCTGTGTCGGTCCGACCTCCTGTCGGGTCGTGAGAGGTCGAACCTCTGAAGCTTGGCACCATGTTGTCAATACAAGTAAGCAGCTCATGAAAAACTACCACAGCAGCACAGATATGACTTTTTTCTTCTTTTTTCTTTTTTTTTTGAATTCTAAAGCGTCAGAGGGAAAACGACTCGCGTTTAAAGAAACCACCTGTGATATCTCCGTGACCTCGAGTGGCTCAGGCAGTATTTGTGAACATAAAGAGAACCTCTGAGTGATGTTATAAACCGTTGGAGGAGGTTTGGATCTGCTCTTATAAAAGTCAAACTCTTATTACTGTTTCCAGCTGCGGCAGACAGAAATCCACAGATAATCCACATGACAACCAGGACAGTCGGAGGCTTTCCTCATCTAAACATGTAAGTTTGGATCGATTGTGGACTTGATCACAATCCTCGGGTGTTGTGTTTCATTGATGCATGTTTGGTTTTTGTGCAGAAGACAATTTTTATTTGCGGATCTGCACAAATGACAAATCGGACACTGTGACGATATCCAGTATCAATAACCGGTATAATTTGGGAACTCAAGCCAAATGCCTGTACATTTAAAGGACCTTACGTTCCCTATAGACCAACACTGCAGGTTTCACTTAAACCACGAGTGAGAATTGATGCACTGGTCAGCACCTCATGACTCCTGTTGTAAAATCCATCTCTACAGCGACAGTTACCCAAATCCAAGTAGTACTAAACACTAAGAAAAGGCAACCTGGCCGGCTTGTTGGCAAGCAGCAGTTGAGAGCAGCTACTGGGTATAAAGTTGTTTTTGCAGCCCAGCGTCTTTTTCTCATGGATCCTGTTTGTGATTATGAAGAATAAATAACAGCAAAGCAGCCTTTCTGCCTGGCAATCAGACTTGAGCTTGTATATATATACAGTATATATATATAACAAGGCATTGGGCATAACAGCACAATAGATTGGCATAGGGAGGTACAAAAGCATCACAGAATGGTAATGGCAGTAGAAAATATGGCACACGACAACATGTCAGTCGACTACAATATTATAAGTGCAAAAAAAAAAAAAGATCACTTATGATAAAAACGCAGGAGCAGGAAATAAGACGCGGCAGAAATGTCAAGTACGCTGCAAGTTGGAATGACACGACCACAGATATGAACAATATTACGGGCACAGTCGCGCCAACAAGGATCCGTGTATCAGTGAATTTTGCTCAGAGTTGGCACTAAACCTTTAAACATCATCTCTTACAACAGTCGGGTCTATAATGGAGCCTGTCGAGGGGAGCGTGTAAACCCAAAGTGATGGATCACATGCCTTCCTTATACACTGTATAGAAAACATTTCACTCATTTCAATTAAACATCATGCAACCTGTCAGATCCCCTTGTTAAAGGAAGATATCCTGTTAATGGCGTCTCCTCGCCACAGCCATGCATCATCCTGACACTGTTGTGACACGAGCGCGACAGGATGGGGAAGCACGTTGAGGTTTTAATGTGAAGAGTGCTGGCACCTCCGTCCCTCACAAAAAACGAAACCTTCACGTGTTGTCGAGCGAGAGGATGAGAGTCAGGCCTCTGTCTCTCTGTCATAGCTGCATGCTTGAGAGAAAGAGAGGCTTTGAGGACGTGAGTTTGTCTGAAGGTGTGTTGCTGCCATGGCTGGCTCGGGCTCAGGAAGTATACAAAAGCACACACATTCAAACCTGTTACACACTACAGGTACTGGACAGAAGCGACAAAACCCGAAGACGAGAACTATCCGCACGCCAGTTGATGCTCCCACAAACTTTTTATTTTACCTCACAGGTAAAGCTAACTTTTATGGGCACAGGTCTTTCTTCAGACTGTGAACCTGAAATGTAAATATGCATATGTAGAATTGACCAGAACCACATACCAAAGATCGCCCCAAGATGGACGGGTCTGACAAGGGGAGAAGTCCGACACAGGACAGGCCCAGATGGAGGCAGATAGTTGATGCCTTATGCACCTCAAGGGACGAAGAGGACTAATAATGACACGATTATAATCCCAGGTAGGTGACGTTTCAGGCACGTGACTTGTGCCCAAAACGTCAACTACCTAGGAGGTAAAATAAAAAGCTTGTGGGAGCATCTCCTGGTTTGTGGACATTTCTTCGAGGTCAGGGCCATGGAGATCTGGCTTGCAGAAAAATGACCAACTACTGTCTCAGATATAATTTTCTCTCGTCTGCTTTTTTTGTGTAAAATAAAACACGGAACACTTTGCACAAGGAGAACTCAGTCAAGAATCGCTGTTTCCAGGTTCAGGGGCGACAAGAACTCACGAGCCTTCCATAGTCGTCCTGCGTGTTCTTCCAGGAGGTGTAATATTCACAGTTGATGTGTTCTACAAAAGCATAGCCATTTACTAGCCCTTTTTTATAACCCTTCTGGGTTCCTATGAATCTTAAGTTAAAGAGGCACATTAACCTCCACTCAGGCATCCTCTTTATCTTCATTATAGGCTATGGGGTATGTATGCATTATTCATCAATGTATCTTTGCTATCCCAAGCAATAATATTTCCTAGTACACACACAGGTTTCCATCAAGGATACATTACGGCCTTGTATTGGCTGATCTTCTCTGTTTTTAATGTATCGGAAAATGGCTTTTTTCTGGCTATTTCCTCCTGATTCCCCCATTTAGCAAGAACCCTTCTGTTGCTACTGACACTTTCATGTGGAATCAAATGCTGAGGACTGTATTTATGACCAACTATCAAAATTGGCAGATGCATAATTTCTTTTTTCCCCCCCAGGCAGCCAGTGGACATTCAAATGAGTTATCGATTGAAAGACAGAAATATGGAATGTAGCATGAGTAAGTGTAATTGCTCTCCTCGCCCCGGCTTTTTTTTCTTCCAAAAGCTGGGATCAAACTGAAGTTGATGTATGACAGGAGCCCCGTCTATAATTTGTTATAAGCAAAGGAGTGAACTGCAGCGAGGCGTCCGCACGGTGCAGAGGGGAGAATGAAGCTGCATCGACGACAAACAAGTTGCAATAACGAGTCCAGCTACATGAAACTATCGCCTTTGGAACATTCACGATGATGAAACTATTTTCTACCAGCAGGTTTCAAACCCTTTCTTTTACTTTTTGCCCTCTCTAGTTAGTTCTTTCTATGGCTTAGTTTGTAAAGCACTAGCGATTTATAAAATCAACTGAGCTGAGTCATTGGTGGTCACCTAACAAACCAGGGGATTTTGCCTCGTAGACTTTTTTTTTTTTCAGAGGATACAGGAGTTATCAGAAGAACAACAATCATAGCATTAATTTTGCACCATTTGAAGTTTTTCTCTTTTCCCCTTAAAGAGGAAAAAAATACAAATAAATATACTCTTGGTTATGAACATACAATATACACATCCACTATCAAATGAAAAAACAAGGGGACAACTTAATAACACTCTTTTTTTTCTTCATAGGTACATTCCTTTACAAAAGTATACAGTCCCTAAGAATGAGAAACTGAGGTATAGGACTGGGCCCGACAGAGAGATCCCCAATGCCCTCTGGGACACGAAAGGTCAGAGGTCAGGTGATGACACATCCTCGCCCTCCCCAGTTCAGTCTGTCAGAGCGAGAAAACAGGCAGAGGCCAGTACGTGTGCGTGTTGTGAATATATATATATATATATATATATATATATATTTGTTGTGTGTGTGTGTGTGTTGTGTAGTCTTCCTCTTCAGTTTGTTGATGTTGACCTAGAGAATCAGGCAGTGTCCGCTCTCAAAGACAAAGAGGAGAAGTGTGTGTGTGTGTGTGTGTGTGTGTGTGTGTGTGTGTGTGTGTGTGTGTGTGTGTGTGTGTGTGTGTGTGTGTGTGTGTGTGTGTGTGTGTGTCCTCGTCTCGCTGAGAGCCAAAGAGAATGACATGGCATATTTTACACGGTGCACCTAAGTTGGTGGTTAACGTTTGACACGGCGACAGGAGGCGCTCCCTCGCCGAAGTGATGATAATCCAGGAAACTTCGTCTTTTTTTTTTTTCTCTTTCCTCCTCTGTCGCACGGCCACTTTTGATTTCCCATCTTTACCGCTTCTCTCGTGTTGAGTGACGTATGTTTCTGTGTCCACAGTGTCGGTATAATGTCATTGAAGATGCCATGAAGTGAAACGATGACAGTGACGCCTCTCACCTTAAAGATACTCGTGACGATGACACGTTGAAATCTTGCATTTAAAGCTTTTGCCTCCTTTCTTACTGCACCTGCCCTGGGGAAGGAAATTAATCTGCTCTTGAGGCAAAGAAATGTGACTGATTTCCTTCCATTTTGGCTGGAAACGCTACCCGGCACCTCAATTTGGAGAAAACTCTCTGATAGCTTTTTTGTTTTTTAAGTTGATGCGCCAGCAGAGAAAAAACACAGTGCGTTCTGCGAATTGCATCAGGGATGTGAAATTAAAAAACTCCTAACAATCAAATCTCATTGGTGCTTCAGTGTTTTTGTTTATTGCTGCCCCCCTGGAAATTAATGTCCTGAAATTAAATCATCCCCTGAAGCACAGCTGAAAAACTCTCTTTACTCTGCTTAAGTGCCTCTAAGCAAAATAGTGAATCTCTATTAGTTTAGCTGCTGCTGATCCTCATCTCTGACCTTTAAGAATGACAGAAAGTATCTGCTAGCTTTTAACAGCACATGCTCCTGCTGTTCTTCCCCTTTTAAATCCCTTTTGCTTTGCACCAGAGGCGCATGTCATCAACTCTTCCTACCGGAGGTCTTCACATGTATGAAAGATTTACTCAAAGAAACGACGGTGACAGATATAGCGCTGGCAATGTGGATGAGATCTCAATGTGTATAAAAAGATACTGCTCCTCGAAAATGGATCTGAGGAGCGTTCACCTGTACTTGTTGCTACTGTGATCCCTCTTTAATAAAAGAGACATATTTCTTTGATTTGCAAAGTATCTGTAAAAAAAGGATTCTTGGTGTATTTTAGTTTGAATGATCTTGTATCTTTTCATTTGGGCCTAAGTGGTCAGGAAATGGGGATCGTTAACAATGGTTGGGCGGGAACCTGTTAAGAGAAGGGTCGGAGTCAGTGTGTTTGTGAAGGAGAGTCTCGGGCAGGGGGGGGGGGGTCGTCATCAGGGAGGAGGTGGGATCTGTACCCCCAGGAGCTCGTACGCGAAGATGTTCCAGAAGATGGCGAAGAGGAGGAAGGTGATGAAGGAGAAGACGATGACCCACCAGGAGCACTGTTTCTGCAGGCTCTCCTCGTAGCTGCGCAGGATCAGCAGGCCCATGCTGATGCCGACCACGGCCCCCGACAGGTGTGCCATGAAGCTGGGCTGCGGCCCCGAGGACGGCAGGGGCGGCGAGAAGCGGAGCCAGACGGCACGGCCCACCTCTGAACTCACTGTGGGAGAAGAGACAGAGTCAGTGTGGGGAATATAAATGTATGTGTGATAGAAAAGAGCTAGAAATAGACGTGTAGTATGGATGCGTGTGAAAGGATAGTGTTGAGCACTTTGAGTGGTTGTTAAGACTAGAAAAGCATCATTTACCATTTACCATCAGTAGTTGGCTGAGATAAAATTCACATACAGCACCTCTAAACTTGGCAGGTAGATTTTATTAGGCTATACCTTTGGACCTTATGTAGCCTTACATGCAACAGACAGATCTGCAGATGGAATCAGTTTTCTCATCCAACTCTTCCCAAAATGTCAAAACATTCCTTTAACTAATCTAGATTACTTAATCGAATGTAAGGCTCTGTTCAGTCCTAACCAACATCCGTCCTGGGAGATTCGATCACATGTGGTCAGCGGTCACACCTGTAGAATGTGTCCTGAATGTGTGATCAGATCTCACTTCCCCGCTCTATTATGCAAATAAACACGTATGTCATTTGTTTTCACAAAGACCAAATCATGTTGTTTTTACCCAGTCTGATGTGTCAGGTGATAATGTAAAATGTGAAACTGAAGTGAGTCAGAGGACGTCAGCTGAGTTGGTGCTCCTTCATATGTGGCCCGACACATTTGCGTTAACACAGCAAAAATAATGTGGCCATGCACGTGCGTCCCAGATCATCTCCGAATGTGGTTTTGATCAGATCTCAGCACACATTGAGGACTCATTTGGTTGCGTTCAGGCCTGAACACAGCGCTGACCGCTTGTGATTGGATCACTCAGGACAGATGGATGTTAATACCTAGGTCTGGACGGGGGTCTAAGCAAAATGATCCTGTCAGTTTTCATATGCGTCTTAAAACCCGGTTAGAGAATTAATGAATCCGAGATGAAGAGGATCTTGAAGCAGTGTCTTCTTGTTTTTAAAGGAAGGTATTTATTACTCTCCCTGATATAAAGCACAAGGGCTATCAGAGCTGACTCGATGTGACTGTATTGCAGCAAAGTGTTTTATCACAGTCTGCGTCTGCAGCCAAAGAAAGGCCACGAGAGGATTTAAATGGATCCATACTCTGAAATTTGCTTTATGATGTTAAATGTAGGCCTAGTTTTTCCGCCTGTTGTTAAAAGGTCTCTTTAGCTGAATAAATACTCAACACTGGCAACAGAAAACCAGAGCAAATGTTAATTCATTCTTCGCGGTGGCTCAGAGAAAGGACGTGTCATATTTTATTTCGAAGAGTTGTTTGTAAGACACTGAGAGGAGATATAATAACAGCGAGATGTTCCTGCGGAGACTCGCCGCTCTCTCAGTTCGGGGGCGGCGGGCTCGGGACAGATGGAGGGAACATATTGCTCACTAATGAAAGTGACAGTGCATCGGTCCTCGTGTGGAGGAAAAAGGACGAGTAAAGTGACTCAGGCGCTTGGAAAACAAAGCAACGTGTCCAATCAGGGAACCTCTCACGCCGAGCCATTAATATAATAACTTACAAAGCATGTCTGTTGATTTTTAATACTACTACGGATAGTAAATCAAACCACGAATTCATCATAAAGCAGGAAGAGGAGCACAGGGTTTGGAGAGAGAGAGAATCTGGAGAACTTACTGCAAACCAGTGCCAGGATCATGCGGAGCAGCTTGTAAGGACAGCGCATCCCGGCCCAGTTCTGCAACACAAGGCCAAAGTGTCTCGTCAGCACAAACAGCCGTGACACAAACAACCATGACATGCGTGAGTATATTAAAGCAGCACGTCACTCTCCATCTGCCGGACATATTCAGAGAGAAACACAATCCATAAGTGAGAAGGGGGCTGCACTTTCGAGACGAGATTATACACCTGACTGCTCTCCACTTACTGATTCCAGCCCAGTGGCACTCTATTAATTAAGGCTATGATCATTTAACAGAAGGGCCGAATGGGCCAATAAATAGCCCTTGTGATTCTTCAGGGGGAAAAAAGAACAAAAGCATCCTAATTTAGAATAACAGAGTTACTACCCAGGATGAATAATTGCACCAGTCATCTCCCTTCTTAAGTTCCTGGCTGTGGGAGTGTGACCCTGTGCCAATGTGTGTGTGTGTGTGTGTGTGTGTGTGTGTGTGTGTGTGTGTGTGTGTGTGTGTGTGTGTGTGTGTGTGTGTGTGTGTGTGTGTGTGTGTGTGTGTGTGTGTGTGGTGTCCCCTTGAAGCAGAAAAAAGAAATAGTGGACTCAATGCAAGATTGAAGAGAAATGTATAAATAAAAACCTGCTGTGACCATACGGTTAAAACAAGCAAGAAGTGGCAGTGCTCCCTATGTCACAATATATCTTCAAATAAAAGATTAATACCATGAAAGGGGAGAAGACAGCATAGTGGTGCAGGGGAGGACGTGTGTGTGTGTGTGTGTGTGTGTGTGTGTGTGTGTGTGTGTGTTTGACGTGATGCTGCCGCTCTCTGATGGGAGGCTATTTTCTCCGATGTGCCTCCAAACTCACTGGAGGAGAAGGGCAAGCTGTAACAGAGGACGGCCGATCCATTTTGTCTTGTTGCAGATCTTGTCATCACACTGCTGACATTGAAATGATGAAGGAATCAGAAATGTGTGTGTGTGTGTGTGTGGAAGATCAAATGAGAGACTGAGAAACACTCGCTGTTTGGAATGAAAAGATCAAAACGGAAGGGCTCCGGAAAATGACCCAAGCAAAGGACTCAGACATTTGCGTTCTCACATCCAGCCCCTTCGAATGTTTTTCGGGGGGGATGGTCTGGAGTTCAGTGCATGTCTGAAAAGTAGTAAAGTAACTTTCTGCCAACAGCTTTGAGTGCTTGAAAACTAAAATGTCAAAATGTGTGAGTGTGTGTGTGATGTGTTTGGGATTGGGGTATGAGCATGCAAAATTTGCACTTTGTTTAAAATGTTCATAATAAAATAATCCTTTTAGAAGATTTGAATGATGTGGTTTGATATCACGTATTTTCTCCGGGAGGTGGGTTGGGGTCGTTCTGATTCAATTTCGCCCGGGGCGCCCCAAGTCCCTTGAAACGCTCCTGCTCAAGATGTATTCTGACAATGTCGCCGAAGCTGTACGACTCAGTCACGTCCGCACCAGTGCTCCAAACTTCACTCATCCTGAAAATGTCTTTTGAGCGAAAACCGCATGATGATGGGTGTTGGCAGATGGCGAGGAACTTACTGGGCCCGAGAACGAACGAGGGTTCAAGATTTCCTTACAACAACAGAAAAACAAACGAAGAAAGAGAAACTCATCAAAGTAGAACTTGAGGCCTTAAAGAGTTTCCCAACATCAAGCGCAACAGAACAAATAGAGTCCTGTTGGCTGCTGCACATTTCTACATTCTCTACTTTGAGCCCATCAGCGCGCTTTGATTTGTATCCCTGCTGGCATCTGCACTGGCCACAGTGAACAGCAACATTAGTTAAAGTGATTCGTCAGACGTAACATCGCCCCGAGAGCTGAACAGAATGTGGAAGGCATTTCGCATAGAGAGCTCGTGACAGACACGCGCTGCATCGAGGGAGTTCAATGGACACAAATAAACACAGTCTCAATAATTAATAAGGGAGTCTGAAATGCCAGTTCGCATGAGATTTCACAGGAGAACAGAAAAAGGTTCGGTGACGTGAGACGCTGGGAGAAGGTCCTCGAGGGTTCTGCTGCTCATCAACAGCCGTGAGCAGGAGCTTCTTCACTTTGCTGATGACTCGATAAGAGGCGACCTGGTCTCTGGAGTATTAGGAGGCGTTGAGCCGAGAGCTGCTGGGCAATGAAAATAATTTATCACACTGATGTGATTCTTCTGCAGCTGGGAAATAAAAAAACTTGAATGAGAGTAAAAAACAAACACAAACAGACGAAGAGTGAGATGTCGGAGGGAGTGTGATGTGGTCCCTGTCTCTCCTCCTCACGCCATGCGGACGCCTTGACATTTCATCTCCACTGAAAACAGTTTGCAGACGTAACAATGGAGGCGATGATGATGATAGCGGCAGTTACCATGACGACGTTGGCCAGATGCGCTGAGCACAGAGCGTAGACCCCCCCGGAGCCCCCCACCACTGGAGCGCGCATGTCTGTGATGGACACTGTCAGTGAGCCTGCAGAGATACAGAGACAGACAGAGAGAGAGAGAGAAACGTATTAGGATTGTTGACATAAGAAAGAGGCAGAAGGGAGAGGAGAGTGTGTGAGTGTGTGTGTGTGTGTGTGTGTGTGTGTGTGTGTGTGTGTGTGTGTGTGTGTGTGTTTGTTAGACAGGGCAGCATTTTAGAGCAGAGGGGAAAAACAAAAGGGAGAATCAGATTACTCATCACGCAGCAGCACAAGTCACCTTCCTCACAGCACTTCTCTAAAAATGACTGTATTACATCAGCTGACCTTCACCTGCCCTTCTATTCCACACACATGCACACGCACGCACACGCACGCACACACAAACACACACATGTTTTAAACAGTATTGTAAAGAACTGAAATACTAATTAGATAGAGTGAAATAAATATTTATATATAAAGAGAGATATAGAGACGGATAGAAGGATAGACAGATATATAGATAGATGGATAGATAGATAGATAGATAGATAGATAGATAGATAGATAGATAGATAGATAGATAGATAGATAGATAGATAGATAGATAGATAGATAGATGGATGGATAGATAGATAGATAGGATTGTACCGGAGCATGCTGTAATTAAAAGAGTCCATTTTAAAATAATTTGTGATCAAAGGAAGGTCAGGAGAACACAGGCGAATCTTGCTGAAGAGGATAATTTCCAAAGTGTGCTCTAAAAGGCCTTGTGTTGTATTCATGAGCAAGGTCTAATCTGGGATATGTAGATGTGGACAGAAGCCAAATGTGCAGTTCAAACAGATCATTATAATATGAAAAGTGTAGTGGTGGTCGTGGCTGTGACAAAGGAGTGAACATCACAGCAGCCATTACTGTAGACTGTAGAGAGATTACATTACTCACATTACTGCATACAATACCATGGTTCAGCAGATATTTGATGCCAAAACCTTTTGAATAACCTTTTCAGTTAGAGCACACCATGTTTTTAAAACTCAAGTTGTGGTGAGGCTGCGTTGGAGTTTCCTTTAAGAACTATGCAATGTCACATGGCAGGGATCTGCACAGAGGGGAATATTTTGAATCACTTTCTTTAAGGTTGAGGGGGGGGGCATTTTAACCAATCATCCAGGGAATAATTAATGACAAAAATCAGGCGCATTTAATGGACTGATGTAAATGACTCTGCCGTAGACACAGGTTTTAAATGGGCTCCGTCTCAGACTGGCAGTGATGGACATGTGACGCCCGGGTGAATTGGCTCATTTTAGCAAGGAGAGAAAGCGCCTCAGTTTCCAGTGTGCTCACGATAAAGAACATGAGGCAGACAGGCAAACTACACTACTGGTAATGGGGAAGGGATTTAATCGACTTTTTAAAAGACCTGCATGTACCCTGTAATTTAGGTGTCAAATATGCCCAGGGAAGGGAACAAAAGCAGAGACGTGACACAACCACAATGAAACAAAGTCCACCACTGCTATAAGTAAAGTCTTCCAAAAGTTATTCAAGTAACATAACAAAAATACACAAATTCCAAAGGGCCTTTGAATAGCAAGCTGTATTTAGCAGCGCTGGAGTGTTTAAAGGTGTGTACAGGTATGATCCTGAATGCAGTACACCCGGTGCCTCATTCGCCGCAGCGTCGACACCGTGAAGTAGGACAGACTTCCTCGCAGGACAAAAATCACAGTGGCAGTTTCTGGCGAGGACGGCTTCAGCCACAGTTAATTATGCAAATGAGCAGATAAGGGAAGTGGAGAGGCCAGATAAAACAAAAGAGCCTCTTTTTAATCACAGCTGGGGTTTGCCGGAGTTGTGATGTCAGATCTATAATGCATGTTGTGACAGTCCTGTTCTGTGTGTGTACGTGCGCCTGCCCAGAGTAAACATGGTCTTAAAGAATGCCTTGTCAGCCCGTGGTGGCGGCGATGATCACAGAGAGACAGATGGTAATCGGAGCGCGTTCCCGAGTCGTTCGTCTCTCCACGCTCCGACACCTATGTACTCTCCTACGTGGATTTATGGGGCATATCAAGGTTGGTGCCTCAGCTAAAGATTTCGGGAGATTCACAGTGTCCCATTTTTAGCAGTTCCACAAAATTGCAATTACACGGCTCGGCGTACAGTATGGGGTCTCTGATCTCTTCAAAGTAAAGGGAAAAGTGAATTGAAGCAACTTCAGCAGCATCAACATCTGAGTTTCTCTTTTAATCCTCACAACATTTTCAGAGTTAATTTATTACTTCAATGCAGCACGGGAAGATAAGTTGATGAAATATTAATGGTACGATATGAGAGCTATCGTCTGGGGTTTTGTCTTTCATTGGGCTTAAAGATTCAGTAAAATTAAATGATACAATTAGCAGTGTGATATAAACATAGACAAACTTCTTTTCCTTTAAGAGATTAACATCTCTCACTCAAGTGGAATTTATAGATTAAAGCATGTAGTTGAGGTATTGATTAAAAATAGATGTTTTGTTAATATGTGATAGTTTGTAATTGCCTCTAGGGGCAGACACTGTGTTTACTTCATACATATTACTTTCTTTTTAAGTACAGAGTACTTCAGAAGTCTTGGATATAGATGAGTGTTATCTACACTTTAATGTTAATTCCCTTTAAGAGAGAAATCTGTCTGCAATTAAGTGATTTTTGTTCCTCTGAGGGCAGTGCATATAGCTTTAAACACAGCATATAATAATAATATTTTCATATATATATATATAAATAATATGGCAAATCTTCCACCAAACTGTTGACAGCAGAAATGGAGCAACATTGACATTCCTTTGGAAAAGCTTCTCTTGCTACCTGTGACATGTACGACCAATATCCACTGTCCTTGTAGCTCCCTTTTGGTCACCACCAACTTCTACAGAAAAATATCTGGTTCTTTAAGTGTTGAAGTTACCTGTGCCCCAGCTTGTTGCTTAATTTGGCTGCATTCGCAGTGCTGTGTATTTTGTTGTTGAGCAGTACAACCAAAACCTCAAGCTGAGAGACACTATAAAGCAGCTATAAAGGAGACATTATGCTCATATTCAGCTTCACATTTTTCATTTGATACCTGAAAAGGTTTACATGCTGTAATCTCGAGAAAACACATAACTTTCCTCCAACTGTCCCTCGATGCAGCTCCTCTTTTCAGCCTCTGTCTGAAACACTTCTTTCAGGCCCCCACTCCCGATAAAGCTTCCAGCACGTGTAGGAAAGGTCGACCTCTGTTCTCGCTTTACCTGGCTTTGTTAGGGGTCGTGCCGGACAAGCTGCATCAGGCGTGCATTATGAAAATTTGCTAAGTATGGGCCAGACTATTGAGGAGACATTTCATGAGTTTAAGCTGCAGTGTTTTCTGTGTGAGGAGCTCCCTTTACTGCCTTGTTTTTCTGACTTTGCAGATCTTTTACATATTCCACACAAGAACTGAAAAAAACACAATATGCCTCCTTTAAGAATAGCGAAGTCACCTGTTTGGTTTCTAAACTCGTCGTTAACACCAGCTCAGACAACCTCTTGGTAGGAGACACTTGTGACACCACCATCTGTGGGTGAGGAAGAGACGACAACTTGAGACCTCGGGCTCAGAGGAAGAGACAGGCTCCGCGGGGAGGATACAAACTGCTCTCTCCTCCTGCTCGCTCTGCTTTGGTGAGAGGCTCCAGAATACAGTATGAATATTAAACAGAGCTGTCATGTGGGCCCCCCTACTCAGGGGGATTTGAGATTTAGGCTTCTCGCACTCAGCAGTGAGGTGTACGATTATTTTCGGTGCTGAGCTGACACATTCCATCTCTCACACAGATTATTTATTGTTGCTGTCCCGAAGTCATCGTCAACATCCTCAAATCTTTTTGTGAGCTTGCAGCATTCACAAGTTCACTGCAGTGTAGACAGTAAAAAAGATGTACTTTGTTTATAGCCGTTTTCAGACATGACCTGTGGTAAAATTCAGAGAACTTTACCCAGAGTTTGCCTTTCACACATGCACAACACAGCAGGAGGTTCACACTTTCACAACAGGGTCAAATCCTCCACAAATTTCAGGCGAGAGGTGGAGCAGCCGGGAGCAGCAGCCAGAGGCAGAAAGCCGATCACGTTATCACAGGATTTTATTTACAACACACAGACACCGGTGTCGGCTCTTATCACCACAAACTCTCTTGACATCTTCATCGGTGTCTTCTACGTGTGTGTCACTGCTTTTTCACCTGGCGATATTTATTTTCACGTAAGAAGAGTCATCACTCATCCCCAACGAAGCACAGAGAACTCAGTCTCTCTGTCAAACCAAACTTGCTACACTATGACTGTTACTCCAGGCAGCCCTTAAGCTATGGGTCAACTTTGGATTTTTCAGTCTCTCTGGAATGAGGTGCAGACAAGGGATGGTGAGCTGATCCGAGGCCAGAGTTTCACGGTGCCCGAGGCTGCGACGCGGTGTAGCTGCTCCGGTGGCGGCTGCGCCACAGCACAGTAAATGTGGCAATACAAAATATATGTCTCCAAATCCTCGGAAAATACGCTGAACCACGGCTCAAACACTGACAAAACAAGAAGCTTTTCACTGTCTCCTATGTCAAATATTTTGGTTCACAGTCAAGTGGGTCTTTTAGAACAGATCAAATCTGTTAGTTTAAAAGACGTCTGAATATCTCTAGATGTTTAAACTAAAATCATAGGCAACATAGGGCTTAAGGGCGAATACATCATATCATCCTAGTCTATAATAATTCATTTGTATCCATGGGCATGTGTATGAAGGTGTAAACAGTCCGTGAGTTTTCAAATTAAAACAGGGCCAGCAGTGTTTCCAAACCTCTTAGTTTTTAACGCCTCTAAAACTCTGGAGTAGTGTGGACGTCAGGCGTGTCCGTAGCGTGATTCGTTGCCAACCCGCCTCTCACCCAGTGCCCCCCCCCCCCGTGACCCTCAAAGGATAAGTGAAATAGATAATGGAAGCATGTTTCGTGTATTCATAACTTAAACTGGTGGTGATGTATTCAGTAAAAGTGGGTTACACAAATAGCCGAAGGAGGTTTTTGAAGTCGAGGCTGAGTGAATGGATTTTAAGGGGGCAGCAGAACAAGCTGGAAACACAACATTGACTTCGCCGCTGCTTATAAAGTTGATAGGGTGAACATTCCAGCGGCTGACTAGTTACACACATTTATCTAACTGACACAAAAACATTAGCATCCATTTGTGAGATGTGCTTCGGGCGACCCAGAGAAGGAACCTCTAATAATCACTCTCTTTCAGCTCTGTTTGGTTTTCATCAACACCTGAAGGAGATATGTGGCTCCGGCTCGTCCCTGACTTTGTGTTGTCTGGCGCTGGTCAGGTAGCCGACAGGGGAATTTATCAGAGCTTCATTAAAATCAATGAAAGGAATGTCATCAGAATTAGCAAAGAACGGTGATGGCAAGGGAACTGCAGAGTCAAGGGAGGAATCTCTGTGGATTCTAAGTGCACATAATCATCTCAGTCATTATGAATATTCAAAAAGCCTTTAAAGCACAGATGCCACACTGAAACACATTTGTAAGTAAAACATTTCATTTGAAAACCAGTTGCCGTTGTTGCTGTTTCCTTTTAGATTCGTTTTGCTCTATTTGTACACACCGGCCTCAGAAGATCTATCTGGTATGCATTAAATCTTGAGGCCCTCCACGTGGATGTGCTGTGGTCAGCACTCCTGCAGTCACAGGGCTGCCTGTGTTGGCTAATAAACTGAGGAAATGTCCGATCAGATTTATTCACTGAGCTCAAATAAAGAGAGACGGACACTGATGGAAAAAGTGGGCGCATGGGCTCATGAGTAACGGTGGTACAGAAGAAGCACTATAAGGTTCATCTATCACACAATTAGTACTGCAGGGTTTTTACCGTGTGTTTGTCTTTTTTCTTTTTTTAATTTAATCTGCCATTTAATTAGGAGAGAACCAGAGGTTTAGTTTCTGTTAAATTAACTCTAGAGCTGTTGGTACCTTTCTCTTTAATTATTTTCTCATTCCAGCTGAAAAAGACATTTAGTAACAGATAAATCTGGACATCGGCCCACACTGTGGTTTGTGGTTCACTTTGTTCACCATCAGATGGACAGTGTGAATAACAATAAATGTTTTGTTTGGCAGTTGGTTGATTTTAATGCCCGTGTTTGTTTAGTGGCTCTGTAGAGATTACACAAATGAGATTTGTTAACAAATAACCAAATAAATGGATTCAATGATTATTTTACTATCAAAATAAAGTAATTGTAAATTAATAAACTAAATCAATTTTGCTGCATAAAAACCAATAAATGGCACTGGCATTATGTATCACTAAGGGGGGGGGATTATTTGATTTTGGGAAGCAGAGTACTTTGGTTTTGTTATATGACACAGTTCAGAGGTGACTGGAGAAAGAAGGGAAATGTCAGAGTGACTCAATAAGAGGCAGACCATCTGTCACATGGTCCTTTGTCTACTTTATAGTCTATTTGAAAAGCTCATATCTTCAAATGTCATTTAATAGTGTGGCGCCCGCTTCAAAGCCTCATTTCAACTATAATAGTGCTGTCAGACTGGATGGGGTCCTATTAAAGAAGGAGATAGACAGCTCTGTGTCATCCAGACAGAAAGAGAGAAGGTGAATATCACCTTCTGCCGCCGAGGCTTTCCTTCAAGTGACTCACACTCAGTCCACATCCAATCTAGCATCTTAATCCATCTCCTTGTGGCCCGGTAGATTGTGGGTGATGGAAACCATCACATGACGTGAAGGGGAAGACGGAGTCTGCAAAGTTTTACTTATCAGTGGTGTCAAGCTGTGGAAGAGCATCCCAAACTGTCAGCATCCTCAAAGCGACAAAACGCTTCTCCTGCGTTACTGCACGGCTCGCAAAGCACATCAGTCGACAAACACAGATCCAAAGTGGAAACACAACATGAATCAGGACTTCTCTTGTCTACACATAAAAAAAAGAATAAAAACAAAAAGGAAATGAACATGATTCCAGTGCATTTGAAGCTCTGCTCGGCTCTGGAAGAAGGGATGTACAGTAATTCATCAGTTTCACAGTGGGCCAGCATGGCCACTGTAAACACATCTTGCCCTTGGTCTCCTTAGGGACTGATTCTGTTTATATAACAGTTTTCTCTCCTGTCCAAATTTGCCACATGGGGGAAATATGATAATATTTATGTTCCCCCAGAGCCCAGGGGGCATCTCTAAAAATCAATAAGCTCCATAAGTCACATCCTCCGAGCTGCTGAGAGGAAACTACCCGGCACAGCACCACCAATCAGAGGGAGGGATAATGATATCTGAGCATATGCCTCCAATGAAGGAAAGCATACCTCCAGTGAGAGTGTATTGTTTATTCCAGAAGATGAGCTCCGACACCACAAAATAAATTCTTGTCATGAACAAAGCTCATGACTGCTTTTCAGTGAACAAGCACAATCACTGACCTTGGACGGAAATGACTCCCACTCTTCCAACGTCCTGATGGAAAAGGGCAGGAAATCACTTCCTGCGCTCAAGGTTATAAATCCACAGTGATGGCTGCGGCGAGCGTGATGTGCTCCTTCATCGGAGAACTAACAACTGAGCGGAATATCAACTGGGGAGAGAAATGGCCTCTTCAGAACGTGTTGTTTTCCTGCATTGGTTTTACACCGTAGATGCAAAATGGAAACACAGTGGGCTCGCTTCACACAAATGGGACGCATTCAATGAGGCTGCATTTTCATATTCATTCATCCTTGGTGCTGCTATCAGCCAGGCTGCAGGGGGGGCAGTTTTTAGAGGAAGTGGGCTCAGTGTCACCCAGGAAGGGTTGACTGTGGGTTGAGATGGGGGGGTTGGGAATTACCATAATCACACTGGCAGGCTCTGCAACACACCAAGGTCACCCTGCTTCCTCAGCACTCAGTTCAGCTCTGCGCCAGGGGAGTACATCAGAAACATCGAACCAGACGCTTCGGCGTTGTACGCAACACAAATGTTGATACCAATGAAGCGGTCTGACGAAAAACAAAGAAATTCGACCTTGTGTACCGTCAACGCGGCTCAGTCCCAGCCACACTCTCCACCGACAGGCCTTCAAAGCAACAGCGAGCAGGAAATAATTGGTATTCAGCCGACAACAGCAAAACAAAGACGACTCGGCGAAACCTCACCGGGTTCACCTCGAGCCAATCAAATCAGTGTGTTGTTAAACGTCTCTACAGCAGTGCTTGAAGTGACTCAGAGCCAGAGGCCGAGTCACGTCCCTGAGGCGCTGAGAGTGATGAATCCAGCTCCTCTGTTTTCTGACACTTCTCTCTCTTGTCCTGCCCTCTCTCGTCTCTTTATCTCCATCGCTGCCTCATTAAGCGAGTTCGGTTGCTGATGTCGCTGATGCAGAGTGAAGGTGTGGCAGCGTCAGTTTATCTGATTCTATCCAAAAAACTAAAATCTGATGACAGTCGGTTTGAGAAACTGTCTTTAGCATCGCTGTGAGACATCTTTTTCTGTTTTAGTGCACACATTTCAGTAGCGTGCGACAAGGTGATACAGTGGTTAGTACTAACTGTAGGAGGGTTGTTGGTTTGAATCCCAGTTTGGCCGGGGGTCTTTCTGTGTGGAGTTTGCATGTCCCCCCCCCTCGTGTTTGTGTGACTTTTCTCTGGCTTCCTCCCACAGTCCAAAGACGTGCAGCGTAGGTTAATTTGAGATTCTACATTGGTGTGAATGTGAGTGTGAACGGTTGTTTGTCTCTGTGTGTCGGCCCTGTGATACGCTGGCGACATGTCCAGGGTGTGCCCCGCCTCTCGCCCAATGTCGGCTGGGATTGGCTCCAGCCCCGCCTGACCTTTAAAGCAGTATAGATGATGGATGGAGGGATATTTCGGTCGTGCGTTGCATTAAATCCGTGACCCTGTATGTGTGTAGTCAAATCAATAGTGTATATAAATGCATTGATAGTGTCTTTGGGATTTTTGAGCTGCACATAAAGCTGTATTGATTTAGTATTGAAGTATTGAAGTTGGGGTCTCTCAATCGAAACAAAAACAAAAGACCTATAGTTTGATGACGTCGTGAAGCAGCGCGGGATCACGGGAGTTGATGAAAATACCCGACGCGACTCAGATGCAAATCACGTTAACGGATGGATTAAAGTTTTATTCACATTACGCATTAAAAGGCAACGAAAGGAAAACGGATAAAGGATAAATGAACTTCTTCTCTGCATGATGAAATGATCATTTTTATTATCACTTACAAAATAATATTTCATCAACAAATAAGAGTGAATTAAACCTAGAAAGTTGATCTGTAACTAGATATATTTCACCATTAGAAGCAGTAAAACCCTTGTTAGTTTATTTCAATTACTCAATTGAATTTATGAACTGAAGATTCAGTCTCTAAACTGTATTCCTAAGGGATTTCAGTATGAGAGTTACAAAAGCTTGTGTGTCTCCACCAAACAGCAAATATCAGCAAAATGGATGATGGACAAAGTCACTGTTGCCAAAGCACTCAGGCCCTCTATTCATTGACAGCAGATGTAATCATATTTCCCCTGCCTAATTACACAATGCCCTTAAAAACTCGGTTATATAACAGAAGTAATAATAACACACAGGCCCAAATCAGCCTGGGGTCCGCGCAGTCATTCAGAAACTAAACACGCTTAGTTTATTTATGCTGAAACAATCATCAGGCTAAATTAGGAGCGACTATAAAGTGAGTCTCATGACCTCAGCAGAAACACGACGCTGCCGCCGTCCCTCCTGGTATCACAACGACATTAATCAACTGCTGAAGAATTAAACATTACATGCAACTTGGCGAGGAGCTGCAGAGTAATGACAACATCCACTGGCTGGTAACAATGAGGTCACACTGACATGCAGTCATTCATCACATCTTCATTACAGGTTCCCAACGGGCCACAAATGACATCAGGCCACATGTCTCCTCCTCATTTTGACTGAGAGCATCAATAAGTGGGCACAGAGCTGTAATAATGCTTCTGTTCTTATCTGTTAACAAGGATCCTTCTCTTCATCCTCATCCTCATGTATGATTCACATCATGCGCTCCACAGGTGCTGAAGCAGCAGCAGCCTCTTGTGGTTTCTTCCTACGTTGCTCAGGTGCATCACCAGGTAAAATGTTCAATCCGAGTTGATCTTAGTTTTGAAAATCTAGGAAACTTTGTGTGGGCAATCAGACAGTGTCCTAGGCAACAGGTTTGCTTTATATCTACAGCTATGTTTACTTTATATGTATACCTTGAACTTAGTTGTATTTACTTGATTTTGACAGGATGTTCCAATTTTAATATAATATTAAGTGAAATTTAATAGAATATACGAATATATATAAAATCAGATTAGTTTTTGTCATCATCAGCCTGACTGACATGAGCCTTTCACAAAAAGATCTGCTTCTTTTTGTTTACCTACATACACAGAAATAAAAAATGTTATTTAACAAGAATAAGGAAAAGACTTATATGTTTATTTTCTTAATTCAGGTTCTATATATTCGTTATCTTAGATCATGAGAAATAAGTTGAGAAAACGGATGAAACATAAGTAAGAAAAGATATCACCTTTTTTAAAACTGTCATTCATCCAGAGATGGTGGAGGAAGAAGTATTCAAATAATTTACTTAAGTAACAGTAGCGATAGTACACTGTAAATATACGCTGATACAGTTTTTTACTGTTTAACTAGAATGTGCTGATATGTTCTCAAAAATCACATTAGTGAAAGTGGAGGTTTTGCCGCAGGCAGGCTTTTAAGAGCGAGCGGAGTATGACGAGCCTGAAATCTCATCAACACACTGATAGTGTATCCGAGTTGAACAGGACAGAGTAAATCAGCAGACTCAGGCTGGCTGTTGTGAGGGGCTGCTGGAGGATGTGGACTGTCTCAAACGTAAGGTGTAAGAGACATACAGCCCGAGGCTCACACTGAGCTACGAGGGAAAACATGGTGTTCTGGCAATGCGCTGATGTCCTGAAGCAAATGAAGAAGCTGAAGGAGTTGTTGGCCAGAGGGAAGCGGAACCAGAGGGGGAGAAAACGAGAGAAAGAAGATTAAAAGAAAGAATCCCTGCCGCTCCCTCTTCAATGCGGAGCTGGGCTGCAACAGTCGAACATGACTCAACATTTTACGAT
Organism: Hippoglossus stenolepis; assembly: GCF_022539355.2. Taxonomy (NCBI): domain Eukaryota; kingdom Metazoa; phylum Chordata; class Actinopteri; order Pleuronectiformes; family Pleuronectidae; genus Hippoglossus; species Hippoglossus stenolepis. Next base: position 9,493,044 of record NC_061503.1, read on the forward strand.
CGTCTCGTCAACATAGTCTGAAATTCTGACTGATGCTGTTCCTATTATGCCACGCGAAATTCGAGTAGAGCTCTTCAGTTGCAACAGAATCACAGAGGATTACTGAGTGGATGCAAAAGGAGGAGGGACGCGGTCCAGGGTCGGGCTGAACAGCCCTGTTGCACAGTTGGAGAATAATTACAGATTGTTCCTTTTGTCAGCACACATCCAAGGACAAAATATGCAGTGTCACACTTTTTTTTTCCACTGTATTATTGGAGCGTTGCAATGGAGTGAAGATCAGGCTGTATGCAAGATTCACAGATGCATATACAACACAATCTGACTCACCCAGATTCAAGCCTTAAACTAGTTTTTCATTCATATTCATAACTAATGAATGCAGATATTCATGTTCCTCTCGTGTGAGATGTGGAGATCTGACTATACCACAGTATTTGAGGCATAGTCAAAAAGAACAAATGTCTCTTGGCTCTGGGAGTAAGTCCTGCGGTGCAGAAATTCTTGCAAGTGCGTTGAGCGACAAAACACATTACCTGCAACACTCCGTAAATGCACCGACTGAATGCAGCAGTAATCTGAAAGCTCTGCTGCCCTACAAAAATAACAAGCAACATGCGTGCAAGAGCCGATAACAAGAGCCGACATGATTGAACTCATGAGCTAGAAAAGAAGACACTGCATGAATATAAACAGGAGACAGCCATGGGCAACAAAATGGAGAGGGAGGTAAAATCAAGAGTTTGTCAAAGACTGAAGGAAAACTGGCAAAAAGTAAAGTGTGAGGCACATACATATTTACTGTATCTCCACAGAAAAGACCCCGACAGCAACTTCTCTAAGTTTTCTTTATGGATTTCTGTCAAATCTGAACAAAATGCCTACAGGAGGAACAAACGTTGTTATATTCAACAGTTGAAAACCTCCTGCTGTGCCCAAAGCCAAAAGGCCCGGCCTCTAACCTGAGACCCTCCCACGCAACCTCCTCCAAAACTCCACAGACACAGAGAATTACACACACAGAGTCCCAGTGCATTTCCCGACCCGCTGTCTAATGGACCACTCTCCAACGGATCACAACATTTTTGCCAGCGGAGCTCCAATTTCAACTCCATCATCAAGAATCGGGAGGTGAAATGATTGTGCCGCTAACAGTCGTTCATCATCGTGTGTCCGTCGGCCAGCTCGGCTGTTCCTCGCCCTTCAGGAGGAGTTCGGCCGGTTTCTATGCTTCTTCTCCTCATTTGTCAGACTGAGGAGCTGGAACTCAGAGGTCTGCTGAGTGTCGAGTCCAAGAATCGTGATCAGTGTGCGAACTATAGCAGGGGAGCTCGGGGAGTTTACTTTTTTTACAAATACAACATTTATAGCCCTCTTGATTTAGCTTTTGCTTATTATTATTTCTACTAATGAGAATATGGATAATAAGACGAAGAAGAGTGGTTGTTGCTGTGCGGCTTTCAGCACCACGGAGGAGAGGAGAGCAGCAAAAAGAGCCAGAAGGATCTTTTTTTTCCTCTGTTTGTTTGTGTGTTAGTTAGCAGCCTTAAACAAACACTATAGAGAAAAGTTTATCCTGAACCTTGGTGGAAGTATGTGTGTATATACTAGTACCTTATTACTTTTTACAGTTTTTATTACATTTTATGTTTATTACATTCTATTTTGAGTTGTTTTAATTATTTGTATCTGTGTTATTGCTCCTTTCTCTGTGTGCAATGCCCTTGACATGCTGCTGTAACACAATGATTTCCCATCTATCCATCTATCCATCTATCTATCTATCTATCTATCTATCTATCTATCTATCTATCTATCCATCTAACTTTGCGAGATTGTGTTTTTGTTGCTCTCCCCAATTTCCCAGTGAATAATTCATGGGTCTTAATTAAATAAATCTGGCATATGTAGGGGCCGAATATGAGTGTGAGTAATTTGGTGAGGCTTAATTGAACTTAAAGTGCCTTAGTGGAGGTATGTGCTCCTCTGAGTGCTATTCTAGTTTGTTAATTTAATTGTTAGCAGGATAACACAAAAGCTACAATACCAATTTCCACCAAATTTGGCGGACGGATGAGGCCTGGGCCTGGGAAGAACCGATACAATTTTGGAGCATTTAACATTTTAAGTAGCCGCTCCAGGAAATCTGTTTTTTACGACAAATAAATTATTTAGCTTATCAGACAGCTTCCGGTTTTATTTTATATTTCTACTATAAGAACCAGACAATCATGTGGCCTTGGTGGATGTATGAGCTCTGAGTGCCATTCTAGTCTGAGTATTAACAATAGTGCCCTTGATTACGGATAGAGAGAAAGATAGGGCACTTTACTAATCCACGCTGGAATCAGTGGACCTTTGTATTCCAGAGCGCTGCTTTTATTACACAAGTTAACAATTTTATTTTCTGAATTAGTGAATAATGTCTTTCATGCATGAATCATACATACTGGACTAATTTTATGCATGATCCATGATGAAGAAAAATAGAAATAGAAAAACATGGTTTTTTTTTATATTGAAAAGACCCACCAAAACGTCAACAACCACAGGAGCTCGTGTGTTATTAAGACGAGCGCAGTTCCCTGTAGTTCGCACCCCGATCGTGACGATGATTGAGTTTATGCACATCATATCATGTTGAAAGTTAAATTTTAAATTTAATTCATGCGGCTGCGGCTTTCGGCTTGTACTAAAGAAATTCAATTTTTCATCACTGCGATGTAACTCAATCACAGAAACCCTAGTGAGCACAGTTTGACACCAGGCTCTGAGATCACAAGTGTCAGCGTGTACGATCTCTCCGCTCCTCTCCTCCTTTTTCAACTCAGGCTGGAGCTTAAATCTCCAAACAACATCTCAAACTGCACTTACGCTAATTCCCCAGAGAGCGACCCTGCGTTACTCTGCCACTTTTCCTCCTCTAAGCCCCGCGCTCGCCCGCTTGCACTCTCTCGACCATCCCTGCTCAAATAAATCAAAGCTACAATAATTCATGAGTGTTAACAGAGTGTGTGCATGTGAGTGTGGGTCTGACTTTCACAGAGTACGAGCAGCTTTAACTCCATTTTACAACTGTGTGTGCAGAGAGAGAGAAAAGGAAGAGAAATTAGATTTTTAGTCACATCAGATCAGGGCACATAAAATGAATATATACAACTCAATGTGAATTATTGCTCTCAACAGTATTCAAATAATGGTTAGCGAGATATTTATGAGACTCCAGACAGAAATTGTTCTGAGTGAAGATGAAAGGGGGGAAAGAGCTTTATGCGGTTGTGCTGATATAACCTCTGCAAATACGCATTAACAGCAAAAACTGCAGTGAGAAACCTCATCCGGAAATCAGCACGGATTTAAAATTACCAATCTCCAAACTGGCTTGGAGGAGGATGAAAGTTAATGAGGTTTCATGTCAACAAAGATTTGAAATCTGCGGCCAAACCTCTGGACACCGCGAGTCACTCCGCTGCATTCAGCCTCGTCTGTTTAGTTTTTTTTTAAATAAAAGGAGTCATGTTTATCAAAGTGATCAAACAGGCCGCATATGGACGCTGACTCGAGGATAAACATCCTCAGTCTCGCTGGACCTGCGTTTGCCGAACCTAAATGAATTGTTGGTTTTTATGCAGCAGATGTGAGGCGAGGAACACCTTGAACTTAATAAATGATGAAGGTAGCGACAACACAAAAATCTAAGCATTTTTCACACTAATAAACTCTGAAAACAGTAATAAAAGGAAGAAAAACATCAAACTAGGTCAGTGCAGATATACTGCAGACTGGCAATAACACAAACAATGGGTTCAACAGCGAGTTGACAGCCTCTTCCGTCTACTTCAGTGTTTTAAAAAGGGAAAGAGTAGTGTGTAATGCAGAGCACATCACGTCTGAACTTCTGTTAAACTCAAGGGGTACACCAGCTATCCTGAAGTTCTTGACTCCCAAAAATCTATATCACCACTGTAAGTTCATGCTGTTTTCATGTATGTGCTTCAGCAACAATAGCAAGCACAGGGCAGAGGGTTGAACTGGCGGAAACAAAATGTCAAACAGTTTGAGATAGAGAACATCTTCTCTAACAGGATGAATAGATCTGGGAGAACGAAGAAGTAAATTAAGTTTAAGTGTCAAAATGAAGTGATGTATTAAGATAGGTGCTATATAAATTCAAGTCATTATATTGATCTTTTTGTATGATGCTTTTTTTTCTGTTTTCGGAATACATTTTTTTAATAGATTTCAATGTGTATCCTATCGAATGGACACAGAACATCGTCCACATTTGAGAAAAAGGGAAATGTTAACAAAAGGTGAATGACATTCATCAACATAATGTTGTTGTGAAGTTCTCTAAATGATTTAAACCACAAAGATTGTCCTCTTCATGATGCATCAAAAATATTCCATTTTGTTCCAGAACATTTCCACGAATGGCAGAAGAATATACTATCTCCTCCATCCAGAGAGATGCAGTCAGTGTTTGTGTCTCATCCAGAGCAGCAGAGATGAGACTGTGTTGTGTGAACCAGCAGCATGTTTTCCTCTCGATCTGGAGAAAGACAAGCTGGAGGACCACATGGAGCCAAAGTAACACTCTGCTGAGGAAAGATGGTGGGAAACCGCAGTGTGAAGATGCAGCGACAGAATGAAAGAGGAACTGGAGAAGGACAGACACGGGATGAGCAGGGAGAGAGACAACCCTTTTAAAAGCAGTGTAAAATGGTGGAGATGAGGAATGCTTTCAGCTGGAGGGTGAGAACATGGAACAAGAAAGAAAAGTCTTCAAGAAAGAACACAAGAAAGAACGCAGAGAGGGAGGCTTCCCAGTTGGAGAAATGAAACATGAAAAAAGAAAGAGAAACCTTCAATGAAGAGCTTAGGGTACAACGTATGAAGAACAACTTTTGATGCTGTAAATGAAGATATGATTGACGGCAGGGAGTCCTTCAGGATATAAGGAGGAGATGGCATTGATGATAGAAGAAAAGTGTGAGGAGATGACGGCGTTTGAGATGGAAAAGAAGCAGATGAGAAAAATTCTACATCGAAGAAGAGTCAGACTTCCAGAGGGTGAGGGAGGCTCTGAGCACAGAGGCCGACATGATGACGCAGAAGAGAAACGCATCAGTGAAAGAAGAAATGCCAGCGGCGGCAACTTTCAGATGAATCAAAGGGGCCATTACAACCAGGACTGTCAACATGTCCGACAATTCATCTTTCAGCTTCACATTAGTGTGGGCGTGGGGGCACGGACACGTAAACATCAAAGATGGATAAAGCAATGGACTCGGAAATCTCTCTAATCAGGCATTCAAAGCATCTATCCAATCTGTCTCTGCCTGCCTGCCTGCCTGCCTGTCTGCCTCCAGAACTGTTCATCTCATCGGTTTCACACTAGACATGTGCATTGTTAAGGGTCCATGGGTGCAGTACTGAACTTGGTGTGATTTGGACACGTGATACTTTCAATATGAATGAACTTTGAATAAAAAGGAAACCAGCGCTGAGTCCAGCAGCAGGTCGTTACTCACCGTGGCTGTGTTACTGCAGGTCACTTTTATAGTTTCAGAAAGAGAAACTGCAGCCGGCATTAGCACGGGCCGAGCAAACAGCCCATTCCAAACGGGTTCAAAAGAGGCACTGCACTGGTTGAACTTAATATGCATTCAAATTTATTGCACATTGACAATTATTTATTCTCGTTGCAAGCCCACCTGGGTTTTAAAGCAAATGGGAAAAGGCTCTTTGGTTGGTTTATGCATGTCAAGTCCAAAACACACCCATGATTCATTAAGAGAAAAAGGGCGACCCTTCTGAACCACGCGTTTGCTGCAGCAACGTATTTTTCTGCTGTTAAACTAGCGTGAGTTGATTTGTACACATCTTGAATGCACTGGCCCTGTGTGCTTTAGATCATGTGCTTAGTGGTGTTAAGTAGAGCCCACATATTTGCTCACAGAGACATGTAAAAATGACATGGGAGTATGGGATATTGATGACATCACTGCAGCTCTTTTCTGATTGGTTCCCGACAACAGCTGAAAAGAAAATCGGAGATGCAGCTTTTGTAAACTACACCCCCGAGTTGTGGAACAGACTGCCGCTAGATATATCACAGCAGCTGGTTCAGTGAATGTTTCTCTGCACTTGCCCGTACTTTACTATTAAACAAATCTGTTCTCTTCTTATTTGAATTTCTAACATGTTTTTATTTTTTATCTATATTGTATGAAAAGCACTTTGAGCTGTATTTCTTGTTTGAAAGGTGCTCAGCAAATACAGTTTATTATTATTAACCTGGTGTTAAAGCACTTCCTGGTCACCCCTATGTCATCAAATCTTGCAGCACCTTTGACCCTGTTGCACACCACAGCACTTCATGGTGCCACGCCCCCACACTGGTTTACATTGTAATACACTTATTTTGAAAAGACACTCACCGGCCAGCACTCCTGCCATGTACAGCAGACTTATTCGTAAGATGCCGTGGACCATCTCCAAAGGCACGCCGATCATCAGCTGCAGTAAAGCATTGAACCCCAGCTGCTCCAAACTGAGGAGGGAGAGCACAGAAACAAGACAAGCTTCAAACGACGGTGGGAGATTCTCGTTCCCTCTAATGGTTCTGCGTCATCGACAGGAACCGAGAGAGATTTTAGGTTTTGGTACGTACCCAACGTGCATGAACATGTAGCTGAAGAAGCGCCACACTTGTGCACGGTGGCCGGGATGGTAGACCAGAGGGCTCTTCATGAAGTCGGGCTGATAGGTCTGCAGTACCCACTTGTTTAACATGATGCCGTAGCACATGAACACAATAATCTACAACAGAGACACAGGAATGACACCAAACTGTCAGTTCTTGCTGACATGCCCATTACACGCTCTCTCTCTGCACACTGCTGCTACTAAAGGGGGAAATTGCCCCGAATAACACAACCCACTGTGCTTTTTATTTAACACACTTGACATTTTCTTCTCTTTTTTTTTTTTCACGCATTCCTCGGCTGATGCTTATAAGACTCGTGGAGACAATTACTGCCCTCGTTCAAATCCATTAATTTCTTTTCATAGAATAAGGACTCATTGTGTCTGTGAATTAAAATGAATGTGAACCGTTATTATCGCATCCTCATTGTCATTACAGGCCACTCAGTGCCATTTGGAGACATTACAAGAGCATCTGGCTTCCTCTCCTGAGAATTATGATGATTTCAGGGGAAACGATGAAGTTTTGTTGAGAAACTGTTGTTTTTTTGCTGCTTAATCTCAGACCATTCAACCCCGGACCTCGAGGGCTTCTCTGTTAGTGGTTTTCTAACATAATAGCTCAATTAATGCCACTGTGGTGGCCAGGGCGCTTACTGACCTGGTTTCCAAGTTCCAAACTTGGTGTCTAGAAAAAAAAAAGAGGTCCCTGTATGGAGGCTGACTGAGGCTTTAAGCTCGGAGGAACGGCATTAAATGCAGCCGCTAAGCCCCCGACTCCCAAACGAGTTACCAGCTCATATCGGGCTCACAGTAAAAGCGTGTGATCAAAGAGAGAAAATCTTTTCAGAGGGTCTGAGGCAAACGACTCAGGCAGCAGAGCGGTTTAAGGTCAGGGTTGTGGGGTTAGTAGCCTGACTCTTATAAGGTAAAATATTGCAGGCCAATAATGTTTTAAACACACCTCAAATACGTGGGGGTGCATTAGAGGAATTGTCAATCAGAGAAGCTACCTCAGTATCCTCTTGTAAAAACACACTTTTATAAAATGGCATTTTTTTGTGTTATTACTTTATTTGTCTTGCATTAAATTGTTTAAATTCCTAATTTCTCTGGACTTATTTTAGTTTTTTTTATCTATGTCTATTTGAAGCAAACCTATTTGGCCCTAACCCTAACCCTTATTATCATTATTATTATTATTACTATTACTATTATTATTCATGCCACTCTATGATTGGCGCAAGATCTATGTTATCTTCCACTGAACTCTAAGACAGGCCCGTGGTGTTATCCTCTAACCTGGACAATGGTGACGATGGCGATGAAGATGGGCGGCGGACACAGGCGGTTCTGGTGGAAGTACCAGCGCCGGTCCGTCTCGCAGGGCAGGATCTCGTAGGCCACATAGCGCACAAAGCGCTTGTACAGGCCCAGCCCCGTCTCGTCCAGCAGGATCTCCCTCTGCAGCGTGCGGCGGCCATTGGCGATGGCTCGTCGGAAACTGCTGGAGCGCTTGCTGCTCATCTGTAGAGAGGATCGAAAAAGCAGTTAAACGCAATGTCTTAACAACTGCTAACATTTTGAAGTAGCTCAGAGAAAAATGATGAGCATCCTTCTCCACATTAGACTTCCAATAGCTGAAAGTACATCTACTTGCTGAGAGATGGATGAGAAGATTGATTCCACTCAGTTCTGTGAGATAAGACAGCAGTTTTTCAGCTGACAGACTCGTTTATGGTGACTTTAAGGAATCAGCGGACAGCTTCACATTTATTTGATGGGTTTGTTTTTTTTCACTGCTTGATGACTCAATCTCTCATTTGCAATAAACTGGTCTTGGGTCGCCGTGTGAGCGTTACTGTCAGGGCGCGCCACACCCGGACAAACACATCCAATCACCGCCGAACGCTGGTGAATTTCTCATCTCAGCAATTCAAGCCACAACTTTCTCCACGCTAAGTGGCTCGAACACGAGTTAAAGGAGGAGAGTTTCTTTTCATATAATCTGAGGGAAGCTCATCAGTGTGACTAATCATCCTAGATGGGGATGAGCCGACATTTGTAAAGCAGTGATTTCACAAGGGATAGCACATAGACAGTTTATATAAGTCCTGCTTCGATCATTAGGCCAGAGGGTGACGGCACTCCCATCTCCTTTTAAGGACTTTTTCTGTCTTGATGTTGTTCAGAGGTTTCAGTGGAGGTTGTGTTAGCAACCCTGTCCGATAGTTTGTTGGTTGGTTTGTTTATTTATAAACAAAAACTACTGGACAGATTAAGACGAATCTTGGTGGAAGGAGCCAGAAATGCACTCGATGGACTGCTGGACTATGCTGCTCTTAACTAAGAACAATGTGTGCAAGATACTCAGTATATATACAGTCAATTACAATACACCATGTCTGTTATATTTATCTTTAGTCAGTATGTGCGTTTTCATATGTGTAATAATCCTCATGTCTGTTTAAATCTTATTTATCTATTTATTCAATGTGTGTAATTTCATTCATTTAAGTGCCATATCCCAATGTCTGTTTGTGACATATTTATCCTTTTACATATATTATTACTGTTTTTATTTACATTTTTTGTCTTTGGATGGGTTTTATACCTACTTAGGAAACCATAGCATGAACTATTAGGTTTGTGAGCTGGATGCAATGTGATTTCGTTCTACTAGCACTTTGTGCAACAAAGCGCATCTGGAGATTTGTGACCTTTCCAACAAAATAATTCATGGATCTCGATCAAAAATAAAAAGTGGAATATTTCGGTGACTTATATCTATGAGTGTGTACAATTTGTTGCAGCTTGATTGAATTTTAGGGGACTGTTGGGCCTTGGCGGAGGTGTATGCACTCTACTGAGTGCCACTAGTTTTGCATGTGTTGATTAGATGGAGTCCTTTATACAAAACCAAATGAAGCTAATGAGTGAGACACAAAAACGATTGCTCAGCATCTTAAAACAGCTCAAACTCTTGTTAAACACATCCTCAGTCTCTTTAGCACCATCTGTGTGACACAGACATAAAAGAGAGACACTAGAACTGAAAGAATTGCAGTGTGGTGAAAAATACCTTCCTTATGAGTGGCAGATGGAGATTTGATTTTAAACAAAGCAGAAATTAGGTGGTAAGAACAGCACTTTCTAAATCTGCAACAGATGTGAATTTTATTTAACTGCTGTTAGAAATACACTTTATTTATTTTGTTATGAACAGCTGAAAGGGTCCTGGTTCGAATCCAAGCCAGGGATCTTGTTCGCTTGTTCTCCCCGTGTCTGTCTGCAGTTTGGGGTTAGGTTAACCGGAGACACTCACCTGCCTCACACCTAATCTCAGCTGGGATTGGCTCCAGCTCCCCGAGACTCTCAAAGGATATACGGTAAAGATGGATGGATGTTACATATCACAACAAGGTGATCGCTGTTTGCTGTTTGACAGAACGGTAGCTGAATATTGAGCCAAGAAATGATTATGTTACAGTGGTTTTTGATTAAGATGAAATGTGAGTGTGATAGCTGCAGGGCTGATTGCAGCTCAGACATCATTACAAACGGGGCGTGAGGAACCATTCCATGGAGAGAAAGTGTGTAAATGGTCGAATCTCTGTATATATATGTAACGCGTGATGACCAATAAAAGTGCTTTACAGTGCAGTCACACATTCATACAGTGCATCTATGTGCAGTACTTTCTCTATCACACATCACTCACACACACACAGCCATCAGAGGTAATTTGGGGTCCAGCTTGTTGCCCAAGGACACTTTGGCACGTGGAATGGAGGAGCCGGGAAAACAAACCACCAACCTCTTGGTTAGTGGATGACCCTCTCTACCTCCTGAGTCGCAGCCGCACCGTCTCAGACATGTGCTTGAAGCCCCATGCACAAACCTTACACCCCCTAAGGTAGAAGCTTCGTCTTTTGCATCATGCCAAACACAAACAGGAAAAGTTAGTCAGAAAGTAAAAAACTGTTGGAGCCTTTGTTTCTCAGGGATGGAAGGACGCATTTGGAGGAGCCTTCGAAATGGGACAGTCTCGTCGCGCCGCTGTGAAGCAATCGTTCTTCAAATGCAGCCTCTGAAGAATGGTGATGAGGGAAATGGATGAGCCAGTCGTTTGGGTTTGTAGCAGTGTTTTGGGGGGGGGACAACACTGGGGCTGTACTCCTCTTATTTGCTCAGCCACATCTGCAGAAAGGTGGAGAAGTATGGAGCCTGGATGGAGCCTCCGATCCATACAGAGTGCTTCCTCTCTGGGGGAGCAATGATCTGGATACTCATGGTGGTGGGTGCTTAAGCAGTGATTTCCTTCTGTGTACGCGCATGTCTATAAAATCTGTGTGTTGGCACGTCAAGTTATCAAAGACCCCAGGTTTTCTCAGTGGACAGCAAGTTCTTTAATAGAGGCTTAAGGGTGAAAACTGTCCTAACGCTACTATTTGACAGCTGATCAGAGAACTATCAGAATAAAAACACAGAGAGGTATTTTTTTTCTACTGTCTCCACTAAAAATACTGTTTGGCCAGCTTGCAGGGATCCTCTCCAGTCAATATCTGGAGTGCATGCTCTTCACAGGTGAGATTTATTTGACGGTAGACTCTCCGAGCCAAAGCCCAGATGTCTCCAGCGTAGCCAAAACAATACAGCTCCTCCGAGGATGACTGGCTGACTGGGCAATTATGAGCATGTTATGATGCGATGTGACACTTCATGAATATGACTCTCCAGGAAAAGCAGTGAAGGAGGAGAAGGAGGGGATGTGGGCAGCAGCTGCTACTGTTGGCTAGTGTAAATCGACCGGCAGCAGACCCGGTGTACGGGTTTCTCATAACAGCAACCTTAAACGACATGGCAGCTTCTCGAGAAGTGTAATGAGACCTCTGGATGAGACGTGTGAGAGGTGCTAAGTCGACCATTCGCAATTCATTAACCGGGCCCTGCTGCTCGTATAGGCTTGTGCCGACACAGCAGGGGACACTGTTAAAGGAAGAGTGGGTCAATATCTATAAAAGCTAACAAGCTAAACATAGTGGAGGATACATAAATGAGCAAATAATGAGCACATCGCTTCACAACTGGAGGAACGTCCTTTTCAAGAAATCACTCAGGAAAAACAGGAGGCAGAAAACATGTCCCTTTTGGAAGTTAGCAGAGCAGGACGTGGTAACTACCCATAACTGTGGGTAATTATGACACTGGTGGTTGTACAGCGAGGGCGCGTAGGGCCTGTTGCACAGCGATAACCGGGTTGACGTTGAGCTGGGCTGCCGGCTCTCCTGCAGATGGAGGGATGCATATTTAGTATGGAAATCAGGCCCCGGAAAATGCAATTATGCTATACTTGAGGCAGGGAGTGAATGCAGAGGAAGAGGAGTGGAGGGACATTAGGAGGCAGTAGAGAGAGGGGGGGAGACTAGGAGTTGAAGATGAGATGCCTGCCTGGTTGAGACCAAGTTACAGATCCTGGAGGCCACCGGTGGAAAGTGACGGTGAGATAACTCCTGTCTCATTCTAAACATCTTCATATTTTGGGGATTCTCATTGAAAAAGAAGAGGACAGGTGGAACAATGTGTGTGTCTATCTCTTGGTTTCTGAATGTACGTTTCCCTCGATGACAACGCCACGCTCCCTTTCCGCCATGCTCTGCATTCTCTCCGATTCATACCGACTAAGTGGAAAAACGTATTCCCCCGAGACACGGCTAAGCATAGCTGTCACTCCGCTTTGCCTCCTCTGACACGCAGGACTAGCGCCTCTAAAGTGAGCATTAGCAGCCTTTTGAAGAGACGACAGGAGAGATACGGCAAACAGACGACGAGGCGCTCGCGAGCATCCGAAAGTGGTGATAACGCACAAAGAGGAGATAGACGGAGGGGGGTGAGGTGCGCCGGAAAAAATCACATGACATCACGAGAAACGTTTGGAGGGGAAGGGGGGGTTAGAGAAAAACCTCTGACTCGTGCAACGGTCGCAGTGGAAGTTCCCTGACGAGGCAACGTCTGCCAGAGAATAATTGATGCTGAGGCTGAGAGCACATAGATAAAGATAGTATCCCCCTTTAGGGATGGCAGAATGGGCCAATTTGACAGCAATGGGTGTGTGTGTGTATGTGGAACAGCAAGGGTCCGTCCTCCTCCTCTGTGCCGCCTACTGTACATGCTGCTCTCAGCCTCAGTCAATTGTCCTTGATGGATTAATTAGCCGCACCACATGGTCAATACCTCGCTGCTCGATACTCATTAGCAATAACAATTAAAAGTGCGGTGTGAAGGCCGTTCGGGCGTCTGCACTGCAGATACAAAAACTAAATCCATAGTCTATTTTGATTTTGCTCAGAGTTTACAGCCGTGACCATCTTTCACTCACTTCCACTGACAAACACACCGCCGATTCATTCATCGTTACTGGAATATTAGAAGATGGTGCCAATTAACCAGAGCTTACGCAGTGATTCACCACCACCGGGCTAAAAGTGTCACCACAACCATTTTCTATCTAATTTGTGAGTCACTCAAAAGCCCCTGAATTCCCCCTCTCCTTTGCTCTCTCCCTGTTAGACACACGCACTCTCGCAGCAGAATCTAAATCACTGCGGATCTCAGCCTCGCTCATTCCACCCTGACCCAGATACTCAGGTTCTTTCTTGCCCAAATCCTTTTAAAATGAAAGTCCACCTTTTTTTTTTTCCTCTCAGCAGTTTGCGGCTACAGCTTTTCGTTCATGGTTTAATCATAGCGATGCTAAAACTCAAGAAAACCTTCAGTACCGGACACTTGAGCAAAGTGCATCACATTTAGCTGGCAACAACATCTTAAACAGAAAACCTTGAATTGAGCTCGGTGTGGGATGTGATGTTGAGAGATAGCATCTGTTTCCATGGAGACAGATGCAGTGCGGGCACTTAAACTCGCTAAACTTTAAAAAGACTGTATATCTTTGCCTGTAACCAACATTTTTATATATGTGCTCTCTATCACACCACCACAACGTGACAAAAGAGCAGAACATTGGAGAAGATATTTCATAAGCATTCTTAACTATTCGTCCTGAGGGAGGAGAAAATGTGAGTGAGACATTCGGGCAGAAGGGTAAAAATAAGTGTGCAGCAACAGTCGTAAAAATCCTCCAGCCCGAACAAGGAGACTCTCCCACCATAATCTCTAAAATATACCCTCTATACCGTGTAATTAACCATGGCAGCCATTTTAGATCCCCGTCGAACATTAGCCAAATTACCACCTGAAGGAAAACAACTACACACTTCTTCAATTATGCAGCTGTTACACGATAGCATCAGAGGAAACTCTTTAAAAGAAATTGATACGGGCAATTACGCACGTAGGAATGCTCGACTTCAGCGCGGCCCGGCTTCACCCTCGATTCATAAACAGACGCTCATGTATCGCAGCATCCTCCCCTCGCAGCCAAGTGCGAACCCAGACACCTCGGGTGTCTCTCAGTCTCCTGCGTCGACAGAATGTCTGTGTGTTATTGTGCGGAAACATGTCACCATGTGTAAAATGTGCTGGTTGTCTTGCTGTGTGGGATTTTTGAGGTAAAGATCTATACTCCTATATATCTTTATGGGTGTGTGTGTGTGTGTGTGTGTGTGTGTGTGTGTGTGTGTGTGTGTGTGTGTGTGTGTGTGTGTGTGTGTGTGTGTGTGTGTGTGTGTGTGTGCACAGCTCCCCAAGAGAGGTTTTAGCAGAGCGTTACTTATTCACCCCTCTGGCTGAACTGATGGAGTTCTCTGGCTACAATCGCCCTGCATGAAAGATGGGTTGAACACACACAAGCGGTGTCAGAGACAGTCTCTAACACACAAACACACACACACACACACACACACACACACACACACACACACACACACACACACACACACACACACACACACACACACACACACACACACACACACAGACAGACAGACAGACACCAGAGAAGCTGTTGCCTAACAGTGCGGTTCAAACACATTTACACCCACCGAGGTCGAGAGAAGCTGTGTGGATTCACAGCTGCACTGAGCGAATGTAGAAGAACAACTCAGACAAAACGTTGAGCAAACCCGTTAGAGACACAACTGAGAGAAATATCAGCAGCTCGTGGGCTGACAGAAAAGCTACAGACTGAGCACGCACGCACGCACACACACACACACTCACACACACTCACACACAGTGCAGACAATCCTTCTGAACCTTGCCATGTCCATTTTAATCATGTGCAGGAGAGTCTCATTTTCAGTTGAGGCTGGACCACAAATCAATACGGACACCGGAGTTTAGGCAAGGGCTGTAATATAATGGCGGCGCAGAACTTTCCAAATCAAAAATACGACTGATCTGTCACACACTGTGGAGTCTTAACTTATAAATCTGCCACAGATACACAGATGTGAATGGGAAAGAGAGAAGAGCAGAAGAGGGGAAAGAGGGCTGAGCGAAAATGCAGCAAAATCTTTTCAAACTGAATAAAACGAGAAAGAGCGCATTGTTCCGTCAAGGCCAAACAGCCCCGTTATGAAACCACATTCAAATTCACTAGATACAGTTTTTTATTTGAATCTGCACCAAATTGTACACGCTCATAGAAATCAGTCCTGTGTCCGATTTTTTTTATCAAGATCCATGAATTATTTTTCGAGACAAAATAAGGAACATGTTGAAAAATGGCCGATCTTATAGTGTTAAAGATGATCTGGATCCACACCAAATTGAATGGGTTCTTCCCTCACTCACTCTGCATCCTTCCACTATAGATTTTGGTGGTAATCCTAGTTTTTGCATAATCTTGCTAAGCAGACGGGTGAAAACATAACCTCCTTGGCTGAGGTAATAAACATTGTAAGAGCCAGAGAGGTATAAAAAAGAAAAAGAAAGAAGGCCTGAGGTGTTTGCTGATGACCTGATTGAAAATGTCATGCTACATGCGGCACTTTCCCCACGGCGGCCTGGAGCTGGTCCCAGAGAACTGAGACCTGCAGAGTTCATGCATCAAACGCTGCACCATGGGAGGAAAGATTTGCATCAACATACGAATACCCTCTAAATTAGTCAGCAAATCTGTAGCGGCAGCTCTCATGCGTATGAATGAGAGTCTGTCTGCGTTGGAGACGGTGGGTGTGTATATATCAGGGAGACGGGACCAGAGAGACAGACAGAGAGGAAGTGGCTGGCTGCATTAATTAATAATGGAATGCTTGCAAGTGTATGTATATATATGCAAATTGTATGCATGTGCAGAGCAGGGGGGGTAACATCTGCGTGCGCTCACGTGTGTTCATCAGACAATTCTTTCAAATCAGACTTGAGGGTCGATATCCGTGTGAGGCCCGGTGTACTCAAATTACCCCAGATTACCGCCTGCAACTAGCAACGCCGGGCTAATCGAAGGCAATTTGCATCTGGCTGATGGGCAATTTTGAAAGTTTCTCCCTGATGCCGTCGGAGGCGAGGCAGGTTTTTTCCTTTTCACCTAACATATGCTCATAAGGAGCGCAAAATGAAAGAGAGGGAAATGAGATCTGAGGTTTCCAGGAGGTTCAAAATAAAGCGGGATGATATTACTTGGCGCGGAGAAAAAAGGGGAGGGTTGAAGATGAGAATTCATTGAAGTAAAATGGATAATTTTGGTGGAGGAATGGTGGAGGAAGAGAGCTGTTCACTTCCAAGAGGCAGTGCTGACGTATAAGAGAGGCGGCACCGCGGGCACTGCACCTCAAGAGCAATTCCTCTGTAGCGACCTCAGAAATTGGTCCTGCTCCAAATTGAGTGGCCTCATGTGGCCGTCATTATAAACCACATAGGTAGCACAACACAAGAGGGAGGGAAAGCGGGAAAAATAAGAAGGAGACTGGAGAGAGAAAGAAAGAAGGTGATGGGGGGAAATGAGCTTAAGGAAGTGAAAATGTGGCTGGAATTGCACTGCGCTGAATTAATCACGGTGTGTACATCCCTGTGGTGCCAGGAGCCGAAGGCAGGTGCTCGTCTAGGTGCTCGGAGAGAGAGTCAGCCTTTCACGTAGACGCACAAAGCTCTGCATGAATTTCTAATAGAAGCGCTGAGAACACACAGAGGTGGAGAGGCAGGGAATGAATGAGAAGAGGAAGAAAAGAAAGAGGAGCCTCACCTCACACTCAAAGCAGAGACGGAAAAGCAACAGACTGAAAGGCATCTGCATGAGTACGTAATATTGCACGGGCTGTTCTCACATCATAGAACGTCAGGCGTAATATCAGTCTTACTGCAACTAGAACATAATTCAAACTAGGCCAGCGAGTTTGCTTTGAATAGATCACTTATGACAATTAACATTAGTTGCTCTGAAACTGTGGCTCTGTGTGCGATCGGTGAGTGGGTGTTTTCTAGAACTCCGACACTGTGGAAGGCTTGTGAGGTTAAGTGTCTGGATTTACCGACACATTAACTGGATAGATTGATCCTCCTGTTGCAGGACGACGACCTGAATGGTCCAGTCAATTTCTGCCACTGCAGAGCTCGCTGCCTCTGTCTGAATCAATTCTGTACCCTTTCTAAAATCAAGGAAAAAAAGCTAGAATGGCACTCGGTAGAGCCGATCCCTCCATCAAGGCCCTGCAGTGCCTTAAATTTAATTAAGCTGCAGCAAATTTCACACACTCAAAGATATTATTGGTTCCCCAAATTTGTTTGATCCATAAATTATTCCCTGGGAAAACGGCAATGTGTTTAAATTCCTAGATCCAGCCCCTCATCCGGATCTGCACCACAATGTGATGGGTTCTTCAATGACCCATACCAGTTCCTCTGCGTCTGGTTTGCACTCACCAGCTCGATGAGCTCCTGGTAGCACACCTGTCCCTCTTCATTGCTCTGGACGAGGGCTAACAGCATGTCCAGCTTGGACGGGTCCAGCTGCAGCTCATGGTCCTCCACCAAGCTGGTGAAGTTCTCCACTGCAATGAAACCGGTGTTCTCTGGGTCCAACTGGAAAAAAAACAACAAAAAAAACACTTTCAGACCACTGGGATAAAAACACTTATACTGAAGATGTTGTTGCTGCCATGAATTTTAATAATAACCAGCACTGCAGAGATGAAGAGACAGTTTGCCCTGGGGGGATGCATCAGTAACAGACAGTTGAGATATAAGCATATATCATATATATATACATCTATTATCTATACTAATTATCCTTTGCCAGTCGCTGGGGTGCAGGAGCCAGTCCCCACTGGAATTGGGCGAAAGGGGGGGGGCGGGGGGGGGGGCACCCTGGACAGACCACCAGCGTTATCACAAGGCAGACATACAGAGACTGTTTTTTTGTTTATTTATTTCTGAGTTGAGACATAGAGCTAGGTGGTAGGGAAAGACTGAGAAGGATTTATGGACAACGCGGCACACTTGGAGGCAACTGACGGTGCTTGGCGACCCCAAAAAAACCTCCCGGTCAAGACCCGACTCTGGAGACAGTAACCCAGAGCAAGCACTCTTTTCCACGCCACTACTTCCCCATAACTTACGAACTGAAACCCTGTGACAGCATCTGAGCGGGCCGAGCTCGGAGCCTGGCTTGGCTGAAGGGGACGCCCCAACAGACCGCGTCGTGGTTCAAGATGGTCAAAGACTGCGGGGAGTTCATAACTCAAGTAGTTCATAACCTCCCTAGTCAGATAGTTTGCCTGCACATAGCTAAGTGAGGCCTATGACTCAATGAAACTGCATGCTAGCGATGTGAATAGGCCTAGCATTTAATCATAGTGTTGTAAGTCTCGTAACTGAGATAAATAGCCAGTCACGCTCACTTTCACACCACGGTTCAAACCCTCCTTGCTTTGAGGAGACAGAGCTCACCACTGCAACACGGTGCCACCCTAAGCTCAAACACTGACACCATTATAATTAAGCTGTGGTCTCCATGATGCGTTCGAGAGAAATCGACCTCCATGTCATCTGTTGTTGTTGAGAGCAGACTCGTCATTTGAGTAAACAGCGTTGTACAGTTGGCCTGGAAAAATAAATATTATAGTAAATATTTCTTGGTTTCAACTTTTCCGTCTCAGTTTCTTGCTTCATTTGACCGTGTCTGTCCGTCCTTGGTCACGTTCCCAGCTCGCAGTCAATGTGGTTTTTATAATCACCACTCACTCGCTGAGACCCAAAGCCCAGTGGGTTTTCACCGCTGATGCCTTACGCCAGTGCTGCTCCTCGTAATTGATTTAAGCGGGAGAGTGTGTGATAAAAGCGGCCTCGTGTAGCCGTCTAAAATAGCACCAGTTTAAAAATGGCTTTTAAAGTATAGGGTGTGTATCTACGCTTGGTTTATGTAATGTGGTTTTTTTAAAAACTTTTCGGGCCAGCAGCTCCACATACTTGATTTCTCTCCTTTTTTTACCTCCTCCTCTTCAACTGCTCTAGTGTGGACTGTTAATTTCTCATGCAGCTCTCCTTAGTGCGGCTGATTGTGTTTGTGGAAATGTGCCTGTGGACAGTCTGCAGCTGCTCAAAGAGAAATCACGTGGAAAGAGCCTTCGCTGCGTCTCATTCGACTGTTTCCTGAATGCTAACACAACCCTTGTTAGGTTTTCGGGTATAGTACACCGACAGCCTCTTGTTGCCCCCGGGCTCCGAGCGAGCTTTCAGCTGTTGCGTCAGTGTGGAGTCAGGCGTGCTGGATCATTGTTGCCCACGTCATGGGGTGAGTCCAGGAGAAGAATCCCGTTTTAGTGTGGACCTGACCTGCTTTGATAACTTAGTGTTACACTGGCTGCACGAGGAGCCATTGAACTACGCTGCGTCGGCTCAGACCTTAAAGCTCCTCGGCTCAATGAGGGAGCAGAGAAGATCAATCTCCTTTTGAACATGTTTACTGTGTTAGTGTATGTGCTTTGCTTCCCCCTCACGGCCTCCCCCTTTCACAGCCATGTAGTTGAACACAAGCATCCTTTTTAATCTTGAACACTTATGCATTTATTCACCTGGGAGAGTTCAGAGGAGGCAGGAACTAATGGGTTATAAGATGTTTCCCACTGCTGGTGGATGTAGTGACGGGATTTGGGTACTTTCACAATGCTCGACACTAACATACGGTGGCCGAGACGTCTCACACAAGCGCATTAACGAAAAACACAAATGCAAAAACCACACAACAGAACAACAGAAACACAACCACGGAAGAAGTCAAGTCATAGATGCATGAGTCAAGTGAGCTGGACCCACACTTGACGGCAGTAATTAACTTTGCTCATTTCATTGTCAACATCCGTTGTCACTCACTTCCATTGTGGCTGTGTCTCCATTATGTGGCTTTCGCTGTTGTGTTGTAGCTTTTACATCTATGTTTTCCCTTAACGCGCTTGTGTCTCAACCACCGTACTTACAGAATTCTTAACAGAAGTAAAAAATCCAATACAAACAATGACTCTTTGTACACACAACGGTTGCTGACCTCGGTACATTTATTGATAACACACATTGAGTGTCTGCATGTGAACGGCGAAATCCACAGAATATCTCCATCTTCATCGTCCTCCCTCGCTCGCACATCTCCCAACCTCATCGCTCAGCTCCTGGATGGCGGAGAATGACAGACAGCGATCTCCAGACAGCCTCAAATGCACTTAAAAGAGCACATTTGTGAATAAAAATGAACAAGGACGGGAAAAGAAAACAGCCCCAGGTCTATTCTTAGATAATCCCTTTAAATGTGTGTTCCATGGATGTTTGTTAAAAGCGCAGCCCCTTTCTTTCCCCTCAAGGAGAGCTGAGCAAAGCGGTGCAGATGTGGCCGGTGTTTGAGGCGTGCAGGGTGTCAGGACGACATGTCGGGAATGCATCGGGAGAAGAGAAAGCATGTCAAGAAAAACGACAGCAGAGACACGAAAAGTGGAAAACGGAAGAGAGAGAGAGAGAGAGAGAGAGAGAGAGAGAGAGTAGGTGGGGGGTCTGTCAGTGCGATGTCAAAAATTAAAGGAACAGTGGAAGGGGAAAAAAAGAGGAAAGTGGAACAGAGAAAGAAATGAAATGAAGACGGAAGGAGAATAAAAATGTTGTTATTCTGAGCGTCTGCTGAGCCCGGCAGCCAGACAGCGAGTCGTCCTCCTCTTCTTCTCCTCATCTTCTTCTCCTTCTCCTTCTCCTTGTCTTCTTCTTCTCTGTGCTATAAGAGCACTGTGACACACTCCAGTGCTCTGCATCCACTTGCCACGGAGGGGAGATAGATCAGATTCTAATGTGCTCCTGGCTCAGCCCGGGCTGACAGGGGGAACAGAGAGCCACACTGGGGACGTCTGATAACTGTCAGCCTCCATATGTCAGCACATCACTACACATGCAGCCACAGCGAAGACTCAGACACACCGCCAGGCGCGCTGCATATGGCTATGTGCACGTTTAAGCACAGCGAGTGTTGACGCTGAGCTGTCACACTGCACAGGCACTCCTCCCGTCGTAGTCTGACCTTATTCAGGGAAAACGCTACACAGTGGGGGTGCTGGGGGGGTGGGGTCTGTCTGCGGAGGATACAAGGAGGTGGAGGATTGGTTCTTGTACCCAATTAGGGTTATCAATTAGCTCGATGAGGAACGCCGAGATGAACGAGTGTTTCTTCTTCTTTTCTTTCCTTGGCCACACTGGTGACGTGCGTGTATGAGAGAGGAAGGGGTTGAAAGAAGGAGGGGAGAAAGGCACAGAGAGGGAAGCAGTTATTGAAGCGATCCAACACTGGCGAGGGCGACACTTTGACAAGCTGCATACGTTGCCATGGTTACCAGTCGCCTGCGCGTCTTCCTTTTTCTTGCATCCCCCCCCCCCATCTCCAACATATTGGTGTTTGAGCGGCAAAGGAAGGACACAAAAGGGGGTGAGAGGAGGAGACGATGACAGAAGGGAAGGATACAGATGCCTGTGTAAGGAAGGAGGAATAGAATACAGATGGATGCGAAGAGACAAATGAGATAAGAATGAAGTTGTAACAAGACAAAGGCAGGGGTTAGATGTGGAGGGAGGTGTTGCGGCGGGTGAGGATTATGGATGGAAGGTGGAGGTGCGGAGGCGGGGAGAACGACCAAACTTGGCTGGCTCAAGAGCGAGTGGGAGGGGGTGGACAAGACCGAATGAGAACGTGTACACGGGTATGAGGAGCAGGAGGAGGTCAAAGAGGAGTGGGAGGCTGAGCGCAGGAGAATGATCTCAGCGTTAACCCCCGCCAGGGACCTCTATTACCGCAGAGTGACCCCGGCCCACCACTGGCTTATCAGTCTGCTCCGCGTGGGCTCAAGAGCCAAAACCCTCCAGCCCATCACCACGACACCCCCCAGCCATTAAAGAGGTTGATACACAACCAGGCCTCTTATCCTACACAACACTCAGCCAATGACAAGGCCCTGTGTGTGTAGTTCAGACTAATACTGCGGCCACATTGTATGGGGCAGAAAGCAGACATGGTAAAGACTACATTTATAGACTATGTATGGCCGCATGATGGGACTTAATTTGAAAAAGTCAAAGTAAATGTTGAATCAATTTTTATCTCACTGATGTTTGTTCAAGTTTCTGTTAAGTTCGGTTTGAATCAGATATTTGATGCTATACAAACATGGTGAAACGTCATGATTGACAGCTGACAGTGACTCACGTTTGGACCTCACTAACGTGGCTCCACCCCCTGATCGCTACTTCACAAAATCCTGCTCCAGACACAAAATAACTAGTGTCATAAATCTGAAAGTTAAATCTTATATAAATAGTACATTGATTTGCTTGCAATTTGAAAACATTCCCGTAGGCTCCAGGAAACTATGATGAGCACTCTTTTTTTAATTTCTGAACATGTAATTAAGAAAACAATTAATTGATGGAATTAACTAATGGAAATAATTCTAAGAAATAGAGCTGAGTCCTCCATACCCTCCGCTGTCTTGATTACTCACATTAAACTAGCATTTGCTCTGAATGATATTAGATTGTACGCACCTCTGTGATAATTACCACCCCATTGAATACACTGTTATCGGCATTTCGTCTGTAAATAATTCATGCAGGATTAGAAAATGAACAGAAACAAAACAACACAAGAAGGCAACATGAAAGATTTTCTCTAGACAACTCTAACTTACAAGATTAGAATAAGTTACAATATCTTTACCATGCCATAATGTTGTTTTTATCAACTGAATTGAATTAGCTGTATTTACTGAATAGAAAGTTGTGATTATAACTTGACGTGAGACGTGATGCAGCAGCAGCAGCAGCAGCACTGATCTGGTTCCAGTGACACTGAGCTAACCCGGTGACACAGAACCAGCACTACAGAGCCCTTTGGTCTCTGTGAACAAGCCTGAACAGGGCTGCGTCTCTGCAGAGGGCAGTGGCATTCACGGGGCACATATTTGCATAGCATCAGATAAAAAAAACCCCTTTGAATTGCCTTTGCTGCCCCCAGGACTCGCTGGTGTTCACCGACAACTGGGCCACTGACTCTGTAATTAATTATCACAATGCACGATCTGCACTGCTGTTGGTATCATTACGCTCAAACTTTACTCTGCGACGTGAAGGCCCCGAGATCCAAACCACGCTCTCTCTCTTCCAGCGGAGACAGCAAAGGAATTTTCCTTAATGCCAACAATCATCTCACTACATTTCCTGGCACTCAAACAGCCGGAGGAGTTTTTCAAATACACTCCGACGCAAATCAGCATCAGCGGATGATGAAACGGGGCAGTGTGTTGTCAGCCTCACTCTTTCTACTTGACATGAATATGTCAGAATAGTATTCAGAACCCCAAGTCCTTATGGGAGACACATAAATGAGCCAGATAAGAAATGAATGACACATAAGGGACATATCCAGTGACTGATGACTGCAATGTAGTAGCTGAGTGCAACTGCCCAACAAGTTTCCTTATCAATGGCACCGCAATAGAGAGACTATCAGGGAAACTGTGAGAGTGTGTGTTTAAGTGTGTGTGTGTGCCCTGTTCGTGAGCATATGTGTGTGCCCGCATAGGCCAGAAATAGACTGAGCTCAGCATTGCAAGCTCCTGCAGACAAAGACTAATAAACTCACTCATGTTGCCACTGTTGCTTTCTTTTTCTCTTCCCCCTGCAGCATGTTCATGTGGTTCATTGTGACACGGCTGCAATTCCCCCTCTGCCTCAGACCTGCAGAGCTCATACAAACCAAACACGTCCAGTTTCCTCTGGGTGCAAAACATACTGTATCGATTTTTTTTTTTTGACAACTCGAGGAAATCCCAGAGGCATTAAGGTTTAACAGCTTTGATAATGTATGTCTGACTGAAGGAAATCTTGAGCAGTAGTAGTAGCTCAGGTTAAATCTGAATTCTTATTAAAGAGGTGTAAGGTTGCAGGTTCAAAACCCCTACAATAGACTGCATATAAAGATGGATGGCACTTCCACCCACTATCCAGAAATTAAGCCACATGAATACAAATGCCGCCATCTTGCGCATTTGGAGCCAGAGCCTGCACAGTAGCGAGGTCCCCATCGATACACATGCTCGACCAATCACGGGTAAGTCTCATCTGTCAATCATGGCGTTTCACCCCATTTTCACAATATAAAATAACTAATTCAAACCAAACAATCATTTCAAAAAACTAAATGAACCACCTAAAACCTCAGAGAAACATTTATTTGACATGACTTTTTAGTTTGATACATCTCCCCATCCACTAACATGGAGGAGGCAGGATTTATCAGCAGTCCTGCCATCCATCCTGTGTAAAGCAGTGACAGGGCAATGCTTTCTCCTTACAAACAACTTCACCTAAGAAACCTCTATGCAAAGCACTTGACCTCCAGCTGCTCTTGTGGATTTGCTCAGACGCCGATGGTCAATACGGTCAATGTGGGAAGCCTCCGCTGAATGTGGCGATAAGAATCTTTGAGGTCAGGGCTGCAAAAACGTTTTCCTGGAAAAAGATGGAAAAAGTGCCCAGTGTTTAGGCAGGCAGCAAGGCTTTGTGAGGAAAAAAAAAATCAAGCTTGCCTGTTCGCAGTCCAAACACTGCTGGCACTTCAATCTAGTTTAATTAGGGAGCCTTATTCAAAATGAAAGGCCGCCGCATGGAGTCCCAAAGGTGGAAGAAACCCGTCGTCAGCCAGGGTGAGTGATTTGGTCTAGACTCGAGTCTGCTCAACTGTGGCCACGCAAACTGCCGATATACACGAACACACTGGCACATGCAGAGCAAACCCCACAATCAATAAAACAACCAGGCGTTTACAGTGTGGAAATATTGGCTTCATCTCCAGCCCAACAACCTGCAGCATTAAAAATGAATATTGACACGGATGAGTCAGCCGCTTTGATACTGCATTTGAAAACATGTCTGAGAAGGAATATGGGTTGTGGAGGTACCACTAAGCGCTACAGCAGTTGTTACCACTGAAGTGCTTACGGCGAATGACTCACCGGTGTGACCACAGAGCATTTTCTCACACAACCCACACGGGCATCCTCACACATTCATAAAATAAAAATGCTGCCGTGTGCACACACACACACACACACATACACAGACGTCTCCCCAAGGCTGTTGGGGCTGTTGATCAATGTGTTGCTGATGGGCCACTCGTGACCCCTAAACCCTGCAGCAGATAATCAATTTCTCCCTCTTGGACAGAATGATTGCCCAATCTATCTGTCAGTCAAACCAAACCCCAACGGGCCCGTTCAGAAACAGGGCTGGAAGAGAAAGAGTTAAATACCACACATGCAACAAATATGGAAACACACACACACACACACTATCACTTGTCTTTGGGAGGCACAACCCAACTACACACATGCTCTCTGGCTACAATCAAACCTTCAAATCAAATTTTTGGTTGGTTAATTTTGGAGATGGTAGACCAGAGCTAAATCCAAACAGAGATCTGATTGGGCAGGGGAGCAGCAGCACGGGGGTTGACGACTCTTAAGAAACCAGATGCCAAGTGGAACATTTTTCCCCTGCATGGCCTAAATATGGCCACCAACATAGTGTTTGTTCTGGCAGTCATCGTCAATGACAGAGCTGGAAAAACGGGGGGGAAAGTTTAAAGCCAAATCACAGCTTCTATTCTGAAGGGGAAAAAAAAAACGCATGACTGGGGCGAGTAAACAAGTGCATTCATCAGGAAAAATCTCTGCAGGTAGAGACACACACACACATGCATTACTGCTGCAAACGCTACTGCAGCAGCTAAATGACCACGATGATGGGATTTTTGACTTTATTCTTCAAATAAAGAAGTCCATCTATACATCCATTCACAGATCCATCCCTACTTTTACTCACACAACCCAATTAACCATTTCATAAACCACGACACGATGCCCAGCCTCCTGCTTGTGGCTCAGGGGGGGCCTCTCACATTGCTCCATGATCCTTGCGTCCTTCTCTCGTTTCAGCCCCTGCTATCAACCCTATTACATGATTTTTACATTATTCTTAACCCACACATCCATTCATACAGCTATGCTTCTTTTTGCTCACGCAGCCCTCCCTCCAAATACTCCTTCCACAAACCATGACATGCATGTTTGACAAGCGTCTTCAACACCTCCTGAGGAACCGACTTCATGTTCTTGGGGGACCCACATGGCTCCATGAAGCTTGTTTCAGCCCCTGATATCAATCCTAACTATTACATGATTTTTATTTCAGTCTTCAAAATGAGAAAACAATTTTTTGTCCACCCATTCATAGAACCATCCTTCTTTTTTGCTCACGATCATTCCTTCCTTTAAATCGAGAACATGGTCAAAACGGCTATGAAGGTGGTGAGCAAAAGGGACTATCCTTCCCTTCAGGATCCTTAATGAGCCGTCACACATTCCATACTCTGAATTTCACCGGTTCCCTTCAGGCAGACGTTACAGAGCCTGTGAGTGTAAGACCAACCGCCTCAAGCTCTCATTCATCCCCACTGTCCATCACACCACTCGATAAGGAAACATGTTGATTCAGCCATGTATCTCAATAACCTCTGGGTTTTCAGGTTTTAATGCCAGTTTTGTTTTTCATCTTTTGTGCATTATATCCTTTTAGTGTTGTATATTTTTAAGTGTTTTTAGGGCAGGTGCAATATTCAACTTACTTTTATTCTGCATTATTATTCTGGGTCTTCCACGACATGTACTTGTGTAGTTTTTTTTGTTGTGTGTTACACAATGTACTGTTCTGCAGCTGCTGTGGCACTTTGGCCCCACATGGCTCCACGATCTTTGTATCCATCAGTCCTAATGATTTTCACTGTATTCAATATATTCACTGTATTCTTAAAATAGGTAATACAAATATTTAGTCCTCATACATCCATTCATTTATCCATCCTTATCGTTGCTCACACAGTCCTCCCTCCAATCACCACTTCCCACAAGCCATGATGTGATGCTGAACCTCTTGCTGAGGATCCGACCTCACACTCTTGGGGGACCACATGGCTCCAAGACGCTTGCATCCATCTCTCGTTTCAGCCCCTACTATCAATCCTAACTTATTTTTCATATAGAAAATATAAATATCACGTCCATCCATACATCCATCCTCCTTTTTGCTCACACAGCCCTCCCTTTAATAACCCCTTCCATTAACCATGACACGATGCCCAGCCTCCTGCTTGTGGCTCAGGGGGGGGGCCCCCCCACATGGCTCCACTGACGCTCGCACCCGTCTCTCTCGTTTCAGCCCCTGCTCCATCCACCCTGACACCAGCTCCCATGCAGCCTCCGCACGGCTCCATCCTCAATGGGTAGACGGCGAGGTGGGCCATGCAGGAAGCGCCCCGTAACCATAGAAACGCTGGGGATGCTTACCTGCTCTTGTATGAGCTGAAACAGGGAGCTTCTATCCATATACTGGCCAGGGAGGTGAGAGGAGCCGCCGAGGACAAGGGCATAGGGAGGAGCGGGAGGGGAGTGAGTGGTGGTGGGTGAGGATGTGGGGTAAGGTGGAGGGGGATTCGGCTGAGGTAGCAGCTGGTGCCTAAATTGTAAGAGTCAGGCCCCCTCCTCCTCCTCCTCCTCCTGCTGCTGCTGCTGCTGATGCTGCTG
The DNA here is from genome assembly GCF_022539355.2 of Hippoglossus stenolepis. Taxonomy (NCBI): domain Eukaryota; kingdom Metazoa; phylum Chordata; class Actinopteri; order Pleuronectiformes; family Pleuronectidae; genus Hippoglossus; species Hippoglossus stenolepis. The sequence goes on from NC_061503.1 coordinate 9,520,814, forward strand.
CTGCGTCCCTCTTGGTGATGGATGGATGGAGAACGCGTGGTGAGCTCGGTCCCCCTGTTTCCTTTTTTTGTTTCCTTGCAGGTGGTGGTGATGATGCTGGAGGAAGAACCGGTGCTGAGAGCGCGGATGGTGACGGTGGTGGTGGCCAGCTTCAGCAGCAGACGACAGGCGTGCAGGCGAGGCAGATCCAGCCACTTCTCATTCACTCATTCCTCCTCCTCCTCGCTCTCCTCTATCCCATTGCACTGACTGCTACCTCTCTCTCTCTCTCTCGCTCTCTCTCTCTCTCCTCGTACACACACACACACATGCACGCACGCACGCACACTGCAATGCACACTGCATACCAATGAGGAAAGGGAGGGAGGTGGCCTCACTCTTCCAATTACAGAACAGGGAGGAGTGGCCAGGGGCTGCGGCTCCTGTCCTCACTACATCTCAGGGATGGAGCAGGGGATGGGCACCACTGCGGCTCTGCTATTACTACTGGAGCAGACCCTCCCTCTTGCATAGCCTAGTCTGGTCTGTTACTGACACACACACAAACACAAACACACACACACACACACACACACACACACACACACTGTAAACAAAAGCTACTAACACAGGCCAAGGAAAAAACCCAAGCATGCTATCACCGTATTCATTTTGCCCAAAAAGGATGAGTGGCATGAAAGACAAAGTAACACGACTAATGATGATCACCACCTCCACCACCAAGAGAAAACTTGTTTTGCATCCTTTAACATCTCCGCTGTGCTAATTATATCCACTGGCACATTAGCACGTTGTATGCACTGCTGCACAACCAACCCCCCACCCCACACGCAAAAACACAAAATTGAATTAGTCTGTTTTGGATGGCTCGCTGATCCTCCAACACAACCACACAGGACCAGAATCCTCAATGTAATCATGCATCACCCGGACAACGACTCTTTATATATCTGGTAATCCGGTGCACTTGCATGCAGGGAGCAGATCATGAGGGTCAAGTGATGAAAAGCACATTGCAGGCAGGGGCTGCATGTGCATTATTTCACTCGGATCCCCTTTTTAAAGGTGATTCCTTTCTGCACAAATCCGCAGTGACCCCTCCTCCTCAGGACAATGGCGATAAGGCGGGGGAGAGGCAGCCAGGGCACGTAATGCTTCACTCATATATATATATATAGAATAAAAGGTGAATCAGCCTTAAATGCCCTGCAGGTGAATGGAGCTGGAGACGTCGTCAGAGTCGCGACGTGGCGACGACTCCGGCGGACGGATCGTGGTTGGAGCAGGGGGGGTTTCTGGTCCTCTGAGATTTCACATCAGCAGTGAAAGTTAGCTTCTGGCTCTGTGTCAAACACTGCCTCTGTCTGTCTAAGAAACATGATTGCACCTGATGTTTAGACTTTCAACCTGTATTTCAATGCGGTGTCACATGGAAATTAACATATGCATTTAAGAGGTGATATAATACGATCACATCAGTCCATCACATTCAAGTTTCTATGTTCTATAGCCAACCTCATTCCAGCTAATATGTAGTCACCCTCACATTGAGCCGCACACACACTGTCTCGTCTGCAGAAGTAAATCTGGTTTAGAGCAGACTGCACCAGTCATCTCCCTTGATTAGGGTCCCGGAGAAATTGCGCGTACAATCAGCTTTAGAAGAAAGTAAATTTAATCAGAGTAATTTAAAGTGTAATTAATTAATGTTTTAAAAATAGGTAAATCTATGTATTAACTCTGTCTGTATGTGGAACGAATATCTTGAGAACTGTTCATCTTATCGGCTTCACACTTGCCGTGTGTGTTGTCAAGAGGCCGAGGAAGTGGAGAATCCACAACTGATTCTCAAGTTTGGGGTTCTGCTTATACTGAGTTGAACTTCGCTGAACTTTGAATAATCAGGTGAACAGCTCTTGGTGCAGCAGTGGGTTTGAGGCTTCAGGGTTCTGTGGACTGAGTCCAGCAGCAGGTCTTTACTCGCCACTGCTCGATTACTGCAGGTCCTTTTAACAGGTTTCAGACACAAAGCTGCAGCCAGCATCGCCCCCAGGCCAAGCAAACAGATCATTCCAAACAGGCAGCTTTAGAATGCAAACGGCACTGGTTGGATAGTGGGATTCCTGTGGGATTTCGATTCGGCACAAACGTAACTGGACCACATGACCGGATTTGGAAAAAGACTAACGGACTGGGGCATAGGTGGCATTGATGTGGAGAATGGACATGCAGTCCCAAAGTAGCAGTTCTACATGTGGTCCTACAGGCGCACACAGTAAATGCGATTTGATTTGTTTTGTGTTGTTTATTATGTGATATTTTCAGCATTTTATTTGATTTCAGTTGTTTTCTGTTGTGTGCATGCATTTGTTGCAGTTCCTTGAAAATATAGGGAAATGTATGTCTTAAAACTTGTGTGTCTTTTTTCCCTTCGCTGTCAGTGTCAGTTCAAGTACAGAGAGAAACATCAGTATGAAGCATGGCCGTTATTTCATCAGACCTGTGTAGTTACAGTCGGTGGCTTTACATTTCTCATTAGTCTTTTATCTCTCATAGGCAAGAAAGGCTGTAAATCACTTCAGTGTGAGAAGTATTATTTTAAATGCATGAACCTTCTCATTACAACAACGTGTCCGGTGTTTTATTGGCTCAGGCCGCGGCTTCTGACCATATGAAGCCGTGGGTAACTGCTGTATTTATCCTAATGGATTGGGCCTCGGCCACTTTGAACATGGCAGAGCTCCCAGGCTTTCTTTGTCACCTTCCATCTGACACACTCTCGTTTAAACAAAAACCATCGTGACGACCAACTCTATGAAACAACACGACTGTCCAGTCACTCCGTGGCGTCCTTTGTTCGTCCTCTAATCAACGTGAGGAATTAGTTAGCCTCCAATATGCTGCACTTGTGAAAATGAATAAGACGAATGGAATTATAAGGTCACCGCTGGAGGATTTGCACGCGGCAATAAATGAGTTGGATTGAAGGAGCAGCGAGTAATGGAGCTGGATTCAACTGTTTCCTTGGTAACCTCAAGACTCCCATCAAACAATGACAGACAAGGACCGTGAATTAAAGAGAAAGAAAGAAATCAAGTGAGAATAAAGCAGAAGACAAACCACCCAGGGTCATATCGTATTATGTTTAAAAACTGAAAGTGAATGATCATCAGCACTACACAACCTCAGCTCTGTTATAAAGATAACGTATGTATATGTACGTAGCACTAATCTAAAATATGTTGTAAAATAAAAAGGGGAGAAAGATATAGCCCTATAGACGGAGGTAAACAACATTCCTAAGTATATGAACAAGATGGCAAGTAGGCTCCCAGCCCCACCAAGGATCATGCCAGTGTTATTGTTTCCATTACACTGCCACCCAGTGACATTATACAGATGACTGACGGAGCGAGATAAGCCTGCAGTCCTCAGCTGAACGGTCTTTCCTGAGCCTAAGTGAACCCTTCACGTCCCGTTGGATGCACGCAGGCGGCGGGACGAGCTCGGGCGGCCTGCTCCCTCTTTAACAAGGCCCGAGAGCGGCAGACAAAACGCCTGTCTCTGGAATAACAAGGCCTTTTCAGGGAGGCACATTAATTAGACCACCGGGCTGCTCTCTTCCACACCAGCTTAATGACCTCCAGGTCCATAAGGCAGGTGTTTATCTTTCTGTGCCAGGGTGAGAATGGTTGTGGGCTGTAAACACAACCCCTCCGAGGTCTGGATCTGGTGTGTTTTACTTACACACAGGCTATACCAGGGGTTTAAGCATGGAGAGAGCGCGGGTCTATTTATAGAACAGACTTCTTATGTACGCCACATACCGTCTGTGTATGCACAGTGCAGGGATTTGGGCTCCAGCTCTGAGCCTTTAGGATGGGCTGCACCGACCGAGATTAACTTCAAACCAGAATTATTTATTATTTATTTATTTTGCAATTCTGCTGCACTTAAACTTCAGTCCTTTGAAAATTCGACTAAATTCAGGCGTCTTTTAGGCAGCGACTACAAACGAACGATAGTTGTGACACGTCTGCTTCACAGTAAAATATGTCATCTATAGTAATTTAAAGAAAAATAAAAGTTTGAAATCATTCAATAGGGATTTGTTCTTATATAAACTACAAAGGTGTTTGTGTGTAAGTAGATTGGGAGTAATAATAATATTAGATTTTCTTTTTTCACTGCACCGTGTACAGCTGTTTTGTTTGTATTGATGTTACATGTTAAGTTTCACTCGGGAGATTTCTGTTTTCGCAAATTCTACATCAAATGGCAGCTAAGACAAAGTAGAGGGGAAACCTTGGCAACCATTTGCTGCAAGAAGTTTAAAGGATCCAATCGATAAATCAATATCTCACACATAGATGCACTGGCAAGGAATATTGTTATATATTGAGCTTTTGTGAATCTTGCTGAACCGTATATTCAGAAAAATATACCACCATAAAGCAAGAGCAAGATAATTCTCTCAAAGAAGAATATGCAAAAAGAAATAAGCAGAAATTACCACATGAAATCATGGACCGGAGGGACATCAGTGTCTGAGAATGTTTCACATCCAAGTGAGATGTCCCAGTGCATGCTGGGAAAACCATCCCAGACTTCTACCAACCCAAAAAAAGAGATAAAGAAAGTTTGTAAAGTGAATCAAGCAGAGAGAAAAAAAAGAAAAGCTACAGTCCGAGAGCTCAGGACCAGAGGGAACAACATTTCAACTAATATCTCAACTAGTTTGAGGAATACAATTAATAATAATCAGCACGTTGTCAATGTGAAGGATCCCAGAGTGACAGTAGCTGATCTGCTCTGTCATAAATAAGCGAGATGAGTTGTTCCTGTGGATCTCTGGAAGCCGTCGGCCTCCACTAATCGTGTGAATCAAAATAAATGGTACTTCACACCCCGGCCCCTGAATGTCAAGCAGCAGCGATTGTGCAATAGAGGGAATCACCCGCCTGATGAAAGACAGCAGGAAAATGAATCAGGTCACTGACTGACACAGTTTCAGTCCAAACTGCTCCATTTAGAAGATCTCTCGGGGATGTGAGGCGGAAGACGCAACGGAGGGGAAGGAGCCAGTTGGAGGAAGGAGGTTTAAAAAACAAAAAAAAAGGGGGGTGGGGGTATAATTAAGGCCAAAAAGGGAAGGCAGGAGGGGAAGTGAATAAAAGTATAGATTACAAATTCTCTAAACTCTGCCAAGATGTCAATTCATAAGAGAGCTGCTTTTTCAGCCCAGACTCGGAAAATACGCATCTTGATCTTTCTCTCAAACATCAGTCACAGTTTTGGTGACATTTTCGTGTCAAAGTGTCACTTCTGGTTGGGTTGAGGATTTCTGAGCAGCTTCCTGTGATGGGGTATGTGGGTAATGTCAGCCAGGTGGAAGTGAGGGGGACCTCTGCTGTCTGAAACTGCAGTTGCATCCTGAACTGAGGGCAACACTGTTGGCAGGTATACATCCACATAAACAAACCACTCCAGGGACACTCAGAGTTAACCTCAAAAGGTCATTCCTGCACTTTAAATATGATCACGCCCGGTATATAATATATATCAAAAACATATTTAGTGCCAGTATTTAATGTACTAATTCCACTGATATTAATACCTATCATAATTATATATCCTCAGTTTGTGCAGCAGCGCTAGATACATTTAAACCAAGAGACCTGAGATCAGACAGATCACAAATAAAACCGTTATTTACTTATTTACTAAGCTACTACTGCCCTCTGTTGGTGAAATCCGCTCACACCAGAGGTCACCACTGTATGAGGGGACTAAGGTCAAATACTTGTGCCACTGCTTTTTAAAACTTGTGAGTAAGAAAACACATTCGCCGTAAAACCTTTAAATCCCTGTTTGGCAGCTTGTGTGGTAAGTTTTAACGTAACAAGAGAAGACAAAGTAAAAAGACGGACAAGCCTGTCCATGAGATGTTTGTATCCAGGTGGGTTCGAAAGATTAAGGATGCAATGACACTATGTAATAATAGCTTCAGTTTAAAAAAAAAAAAAGAGATAACACAAGTCTACATGAAGTAGATGGTTGTAGTGTAGCTGCAGCCTGTTGCAGCAGCTTGTGTTCCTCGTGTACTCAACCCTAGTCTCCAAGTATTAAAGGGGCAAGGGTTAAAGTCAGGATTAGGGCTAAATGTGGCGTTCTTCAAGAGCAATGCATCAGCGGCAAATCAGATGTGAGGGCTGCCAGTCAATATACCACATGTGCAGGTTCAGCTTGGACAGAAAGGAAAGAATCGGACGTGCAATTTTACAACTCTGCATTTCAATAAGCGTGTAATAACTCTGGTTTATCTACAATACAGAATGTCTATTGACAGATTGATTCTCTTTCAATGGAGCACGTCTGTTAAAAAAAACAACCACCTTTCAATTGTTGATAAAATGCTGTGTCATGTTTCGGCCTGAGAGACAATAGCTCACAAAAGCCCCAGTTTGAGTCATCTCCGCTGGTTTGAATGACGGCTCACAGGTGCTCCGACACTGTGGCCAAGGTGGTCGGACAGCTGACATTGTGTAAATACCTGCTCCGCATTAACAGAGGGACGGTCACAAAGAGCTGCATGGAGTGGGACAGAGCGACGGGGCCTGTGCCCGCTCGGCTGCGCAGCATTTGGCTGTTGACACCTGTTCAGGCGTCCAAGTGTTGGAACAACTGTCGAGAACCGAACACGTGCAAACACACACACGCACTGTGCGTCCACAGAGCTGCACTCACACTCCAGCTAAGTGTTTTTACACTGTGTCAAAGCCTTGTTCTCACTTTCAGCTCTTACTCAACGCAGACTTTGAGGCGTTTTCTACTTTTCAAATGCTTGCACTGGGAACATGCACAGAGGCTGAGAATAAACTACCAATGAAAGATGGAAAAACTGTTCCTATAAACTAAACCTATTCACATGATTCTCCATTTCTTATCCAAGCTTCACCCAACGACTCACTCAAGTGAAACCAATGTTACATCCTGTCACTGGCAGATAACGGCAAAAAAAACGAGTTACGGTGGATGGAGAAACATCATTTGGTGCATTACATAGACATAAAGCTGGAGGGCAAAAGTATATAATCTTTTTTAAATGTAAAACAAAGATGTGGTTTGAGCAGGGAGGGTTTATTTCCTGTTTTGTTAAGTAAATTTCAGGAGATGCTGTTTTTAAAACGTCACTACAGTGAAATCCTTTGAGACTGTGACTAAGAGCCACACAGATCAGTTTGGCTTCTGCTGAACAGTGTCACTGCTCGGAATTCCAAATTGTTTCCACTTCTTCTTTATTTTCAAGTTAAAAGTATTACAAAGCTATGGGATGTTATATTACTTTATTATAGTATCAGTGGGGGTTTATTTTCCGAGCGCACATTTTTGTGTTTTTGGCCTGACAGTGGGAATAACTCACAAGATATAAGAAAACATTAGAAAGCATTAAAACATTACTGGGATGGGAGAGATTATGCCACCGGACTTTTAGGGAAAAAGTTATTATTTAGAGAATGTGGGCTATTCCCTAAAACGTGGAATAAACTGCTTTAAGAATTTGAATGAAGAAGTGGTAAAATAGTAGAGTAAAGAAACCCAAAGAATTCTCCTCTGAAGAAGAAATAATCGAATCTAGAACCTATGGTCTTTACCTGCCACATGAGTAAATAAGAAAGGTTTGATTTAATCAACCTTATCTGACTTTCAAAGCCACAGCAAACCACAACACAGTCATCAAATCAGAGCAGAGCAGAAAGAAAGAATGCTTTCAATGTAACACGATGTGATAATGTGCTGGACAGTTCTGGACCCGCTGATCCTCAGCCCTGATACCGAGCACAGTGAGGCCTTTGCAGGCGAAAAAAATGGTGGGTGACGTTACCCAGAATGCTTTGGGCCAGAGGCAGGACGAGACCTCAGAGTGTTTTAGGCAGCTAAAATTACAAAGTGGCATCTGATAAATTTAGAGGTGCAACTGTAAAACCCTCCTGACGTGGCGGTGTAGCTGTCTCCTGTAAATACACGTGGAAGGTAACTTTAACTTCTGACAAATGAACCAGGCGCTGGGTTTGCTCGCCTGATGTAAGCTGAATGTATTTGTACCTCAGACACTGGCATGACTAAAGATAAAACTGGGTGAGGGAGGGTTTGAGAAATGAATGATGAGGGAAATCCCTCATTTAAAACAATACTTATATATGAATCAACTAATAAAATGCAATTCATTGATCAAAAGGATATTGACTAAATGCTGATTATTTTCATTAATGCTGATTATTTTCTTAATTGATTGCTTGGTCTTCAGAGAAAAAAAATTACTATACATTTGTGAGTATATTGTGTGTGTATATATAGTTAGTATATAGTGATTATAATGAGTATGCAGTGAGTATAGTGCATATAGTGATTATATAATGAGTATATAATGTGTGTATATAGTGTATAGTGAGTATATAGTGAGCATGTAGTGTGTGGTGAGTATATTTTGAGAATATATTGTGTATATGGTGTACAGTGAGTATATAGTGTATGTGTATATAGTGAATATATAGTGGTTATAATGAGTATGCAGTGAGTATAGTGCATATAGTGATTATATAATGTGTGTATATAGAGTATAGTGATGTGTATAATGTGTATATAGTGTATAGTGAGTATATAGTGTGTGTGTATAAAGTGAGTATATAGTGTGTATAATGAGTATATAGTGAGCATGTAGTGTGTCGTGAGTATATTTTGAGAATAAAGTGTGTATATAGTGTGCTTATAGTGTGGTTGTATTGTGTAGTGAGTATATAGTGAGAGTATATAGTTAGTATACAGTGTGTCGTGAGTATATATTGTGTAGTGAGTACATAGTGTGTATACAGTGTGTAGTTAGTACATAGTGAGTATATAGTGTGCATATAGTGTGCATGTATTGTGTAGTGAGTACATAGTGTGTATACAGTGTGTAGTGAGTGTATAGTGTGTAGTGTAGTGAGTGTATAGTGTGTAGTGAGTACTGAGGCAGGCTCGGCAGGTCCAGTGAGTGTGGAGGACGTCCCTCTGTCGGCGGATAAAGGGAGTGGTCTAAACTCCAGCGCTTCCTAAACGGGGCACAAGACAAAAACACATCAGTGCGAGCACATCGGTGACAATAACAACGGAGCCTGTATCCTCAGCTGCCTCCACTGACAAAGAGGAGTAGACTGAAACTCCACAAAGATGCTCCTCACTGACAAATGATCACATGATGTTATTATAGAGACCTCCCTACTGAGCAGTTCTATCAAATCCAAGCAGCGCTGCACATCTTAATCACCTCCATCTTACTCTGTTGCACGGAATGAATATTTATAGTCACTTGGTCAGTGTAGATCTTCTTACCCCCCACCCATGTATGCATTTGTGCTGTACAATATAACCTGAATATATAACCCAAATACTGTTCTGATATAAAACAATCCCCCCTCCTCCTCCTCCTCACCCTTTCACTAGAACTCACCCCTTCATTCACTACTCCCTCCCTCTTCTGCTCAACTGTGGAACAAGCAGGGAAAAAAAAAAAAATCCCTCACTCTCTCATTCACTCATTCACCACCCCTCCCTCCGCGTTTCCACTCACTGTCCTTGCGCGCACACACATACATGCACACGCACACACAGACACACACACGCACACACACGCCAAACAAAACACTCAAGTCATCAACTCCCTGTGAGGACAGGTGGAGACAGAGGGACAGACATTTCCATCACTTATCATAATCATAATTATTTTTCTTATTTACCTTATTCATCAATAAATGGCCCGTATAGAAAAATTAACACGTGATGTGTCATATTTTTTATTTTAGTGTGCATGTTGTTATTTGAACCACAGTGGACATGGTCAGTGTGAGTCCACAGGAGCCTGTCCACTGCCCCGCATATTGTCTCTGCACCTCGGCCTCTGCTCATGTGGACCAGGACACACATTTTGGTCTGAACAAGTTAAAACTAAATATCTCACAAAACCCCAAAAAGTGCTCATGAAAACAACAGACTCCAGTGGCTGTGACTTTCAGCTATAGGAATCAAAATGGCGTTGCGGGGAGGGACACGCAGAGCTGATATTGAAATAAGACATAAACACCGCACGCGGGGGAGTGATGGTGAAGTTTGTTGTCTGCGGACGTGCGTGCAGCTTCGGACCCTCGCGTGGCGGGGGGGACCCGCGTGTCAGATGTGTCATTGAGTGCGGGGTGATGCGCCACTTGGTGAACAAAAGAAAGCACCATCACTGCGCCCTACATTAAAGGAGCGCTTTGGGCTGCAGCCCCCCCCCCCACCTCACAGCTCACACCTGGACACACATCAGTCCCCCCACACACCCCCCTGTCCCACATACACGATGATCAATGTCCCGATCCCGGATCACGATCCCTGATGTTTGGAGGTGTTGGCAACTTTCCTGACAATGGAGCTGCGAGCGGCGACCGCCATAGTGACACTTATAAGCAAATCTGTCCAAAAAGCGGCAAACCCCGCACACCCAGCCCCCGCAAACCCACGCACACGAGCCCCCGCTGTGATCCCGAGTGTCACCCGCGAGTCGGATGCGGTGACATTTCATTTATAGCGGGTTTAACAGCAAATAATCTCGACCACGTCACTCAAAGTCAATGGCCGGAGTGTGTTAGTTGGGAAAACGTATCGATGTATTAAAAGCGAAAACGGACCCCTGCGACGTCCGAACCCCGCGCACCCGCAAGAGCATAGATGGGACGTGCACGTGCGTGGGGTAGCGGGCCTGCACATCCCGTCCGTTCGGGTCAATTTAACGCGAATTGTGTAAAATTGTTGGCGACACGCGCTCCTTCCGGCCGGTTTTCCTGGAATAAAAGTTGTTCGCCGGCGACGACCGACGGGAAGCGACGTGTTCACGTGAAGCCCAATGTCCCTGCTACCGGCCCGCGGTGCCCCGCGGACCGGTGCGGCGCCGTGGGCTTCACATTTGACGCGAGTTGGCCGGCGAAGAAACACAAACAGGACGGCGCCAGTTCCATGGAGTCCGCTAGATCAGCTGCTGGCAGTTGCTGTTCTCAATCACGTCCGCAGATAGGCTTCATAGGCTCGCTGGAGCGCCTGTGGAATAAGACGCTTAAGTGATCCACGGAACGGACGCGTCACATTGCGTGGACGATCCGAACAATACTTTTTTGAATCATAAATTAAAGGTGTGACATTTTTTTGTTACAGCGAGGAAAAGCTTTATTTGCGGCTGTGCGGTGTTTTTTTCCCCTTCCTGTTTCCCTGCCAGCTGACAGGACCCGACTGAAACTACATCTCCAGGACTTTTTCTTTTTGGGTCAACTTAGTGAAAAAGAAAAGTCACCATGGCAGAGACGTCTGCGACTCCGGCCAAAGCCAAAAAGACGGCGAAGCCCAAGAAGAACGCTTCTCACCCCAAGTACTCCGAGATGATCCGAGCGGCCATCCTGCAAGACCAGAGCCGGAACGGTTCGTCCCGTCAGTCCATCCAGAAGTACGTGAGGAAGACCTACAAGGTGAGCGACAACGCCGACGTGCAGATCAAGATGGCCCTGAGGAGGCTGCTGACCAACGGGACCCTGATCCACACCAAAGGCACCGGCGCGTCCGGCTCCTTCAGGCTCGCCAAAGCCGAGGGCACCAAGAAGAAGCCCCCCACCGCCAAGCCGGTCGTGGCGGCCAAGCCGGCCCGGCCCAAGAAGGTGGCCAAGCCGGTCAAGACCAAGAAGGTGGCCAAGTCCAAGAAGGTGGTCAAGACGCCGGAGAAGCCCAAGAAGCCGACCCCTAAGAAAGTGAAGAAGGTGGCGAAGAAGGTGACGCCAGTGAAAGCCAAGAAGGCGCCAGTAAAGAAAGCCAAGGCGCCCAAGACCAAGGCGAAGCCGGCGAAGAAAGCGGCCAAGCCCAAGGTGAAGCCGATGAAAAGGGCAGCAAAGACGGCGAAGAAGAAGTGAAAGGACACTGACAGAGAGAGACAGACACAGTCACTGTAAATACTGAAGGAAATGTTTTCTTATATGTATTATTTTTGTAAGGTCCCCATGCAAACTTATGCTCTTTTTACCAGTAGTTTTCTCTCCATTGCACTATAGCTTCAAGACGCTGTAGAAACAATTGTGACCATTCTTATTTGGCGTTAATATTATTATTATTATTATTATTAATGATGATGTTACTTTCTGTCTGATCCTTGGATGCTATAGACTGAGGATCTGGGTGTTGTTTATTTATTTTTTGCTGATAAGGTAAAAAATAAAAATGAAATTGTAAATACAGTCGAACTGATGACTGGTTGTTAGTGCACGGGGTTACACTGAAAATACACATGTTTGAATAGTGCGCATTGTTGAGCCATGACAATGTACAGACTATAGGCGGTGGACGTCAGCGAGATTTTTCCTAAAGGCTCCATAGATGTCATTCAAGCTCCACGCTGTATATTTCCTCATAACATAACAACCCCCAGCTGTGTTCAGTCACCTTTAAAGACTGTTTGTACCGCCACTCATTAAACCCGTGTCATCTTCTACCAAGTGGTCGTGTCAACTTCTTGCGCGCCTTTTACGCGTGCGTAAAGGTTGATGGAGCGGACTGGAGGGATCGCACTGCTCCTCCTCCGAGTTTTACACACACACACACACGTTGCTTACACGTGCACTTCTATTGAGATCTACACGTGAACATAGTCTTTTTTTTCTCGCCAGGACGCTGCAAACAAAGCCCACTGAAGTTATCCTTCCGCAAAAAAAAACATTTTATTAAACATTTCTATGAAGTGGGAGCACTGAGCTTTTAATACCATCAACTTATAACTAACTGAGCTAATAGCAGTTTGACTAATTACTAGTTTTATAAGTTATATATGTGACTTTTAGACTTTCCCTTTTAGGAAACTAGACATTACACCTGAAATGAGTGTAGGATTTTTGTAGGGGGACATTTAAAAAAGATTATAACTGATAAAGTGGTAATATCCAGGATTTAAATGTTATTTGAAGTGGCAGCTATAGTCACAAGTTAAGCAGTGAGTTGAAGTCTGACTGCTTCTTACTGATAAACTAATTTAAGGACAAATAAGGTTTATTTTTTTGAAATTCCTTTTTGGTAAAGCATAGTAGAATAAGTTGAGAGATGACTTATGGCCTCAGCAAAACATTCCACTCACATTTGTATCATTACACGCATGAACTAGTAGTAAATAAACACAAGGACCTAAACTCTAAATCCCAGCATCCATGTTCCTGAGTGATGAGACCCCCCACCCCACCCCACCAGACACACCCACCGTCCTCTCACCTGAGGGGCAATACTGCCATCTTGCGGCGTCTTGCAGGAACTCCTCGCAGTGAACCTGCTGGAGTCAGAGCAGCTGAAAGTCAAGTCATAAACCACACAAACCGCTACGGGCTGAATCATCAGAGAGCAGCATCCATACATGCATGGACACGTAGCGCAGGTTTAGAGACGCTGTGTGCAAATGAGCAACAGTAGGTGGTGCTTCCACAGAGATCTGTAACGTGAGATTTTAGCTGCATGACTTTCAGATATACCTCTGCAACTCACGGCTGTAGAATATTCTTACTATTAGCATTAAATCATGAAAAACATATTTGGCATCTAAGGTCTGAAAATTTAGTCCAATTATTCAAATTTTAAATATAAACCACACTAAGTAGAGCACATACGGTCGCCAAAGCCCAACGGTTGCCTTAAATTGAATCCAGCTGCACCACTGTGCTTCTACGCACTCATGAATTTAAGATCCCTAATATCTATTGTAATTATTTTTTCAAAATCCATTTTTTTCTTGAGAAATTCACCAAGATGTCCCCAAAAATCCCCACAATGCTAAAGAAAGTGAAAATTAATCCTGGACCCGCCCCATTAATCCAAAAGTTAACGGGTAACGTCTTGGCCCCGTGTTTCATCCTTCCACCAAGTTTCAGTAAAACCTGTTCAGTAGTTTATGCGCAGTCCTGCTGATCTACAGACAAACAGCAGTGAAGACATAATCTTGGCAGAGACAGATAAAAAAAAACCTCACATCTAAGTAATCAGCATGAAAACACTACGATGCTGCAGTGCAACAAGGTGATAATGATGAAATAAACACGATCCAACACATGATCAGACACCAGAGAAATCACAACACATTTCCCATCTCAACACTCGCTTCGTTTGTCTTTTGGGTGGAAGCTCCCACCCGCTCTGGTCTTTTATTAAGCATTTCAATCTTGCAGAGGAAACAGTCACATCTTTAAAAGCTGCAGAAACAGCAAGTCACCAGCTAAATTTAGCAACAGAACAATACAATGGCAAGTCATGTAACGTGAATGCACAGTGTCAGGTATATGTGAACAGAAGAAAAACAAAAACAGAACAGATAACAAATCTACTTCAGTCTGGTTTATAATTAATTTGATTTCAGTGTGAACAAAAGGAGTGAAAGCAGAGATCGGACCAGATCTTTTCTTTTAAGATTTTATCATTTTTAAGATTCGCTTCGTCTCAGGAGAAAATATCTTTCTTGCAATTTTTGTTTTGTTGCAAACAGCCATTTTTCATCATGCACAAAGAGAAACCTCTCCATGCCGCAGCAGATCAGAGGAGGAACTGCGAGTAACATTTCAACAATTAGATTCGAGCCATTTCATTCTCAGGCAAAATGGTGTGCCCAAGAAGCAACTAACATGCTCGGATTATTGCTCATTATTTGGCCCCTAAGAAATGAAGATCTTGTATCTGTTGTTCACTGAGGAGGTTCAGCAGCAGCCAATCAGGGTGTCCTCTCTGTTGAAAATGTGCCTCTTGTGCTCCCCTTTGGTTCTTCAGTCCTGTCAATTTGGCATCTCTCTGTCATACTTAGGAAACACTGCATGTATATAAAACTCTCTGATCTCACCATTAACTCTTACAGATAACTGAGGGAGGAGACGCAGACTGGACTTTACAGTCTTTGTCCAATTCCTCTGTTCTTATAAAGCACCTTTTTGAATATGAACGGTTGCAGTTCTATGTTTTTCGATGCACAGAGCGCAGATAGGCCAACTCCTACGTGGCCTGCTTAGACAATATAAGGCAGAAAAAGCTGGGCACAGCATCGGGGACAACACTACGACCACTAGGATCCAAGTGCGGTCTGTTGACTGAGGGTAGGACAAAGTGAGGAGGTCAGACAAAGGCGGGCAGAGATATGACAAGTTTCCTAGAAGCCTCCGTGGTGAAAAGTGAAATGTTTCAAACCGCAATAGCTCTGGATCTGGTTTCGGAGGTTTGGTCTTGATGGATAAAGGGTGCATCATTTTGAAAAAACAAAACAAAACATAAAAGCTCAGCTGGCTCTTGGTCATTTCAGTCTCACAGCGGCTCTGTAGATAGCAAAGCCCAGAACTGCGACAACAGCCGAGCCCAGCGCCACTCGCAGCCAGAAGGATGTGTTGCTCATGTCTGAACCATTTAGCTGTCTGGAGGTGGGAGGAAAAACAAGTGTCAGTCACAACAAATAATGCACAGATACTAACATTAACATTTCAAATGTTTGGCTTCTTTGACATTTTTGTTTATCACTCTTAAAAGGGGGATTCCAGTATATTTCAACCTAGACCACATGTTGTATGTATAAAGGGATGGTACGCACGAAACCTTTTTGAATTGGTCCAGTGATCGCGCACAGAGGCAGTGGATACAATCAGATCTTACAGGGCAACAGTCCATGAAATATCCATAAAAAGTGCTTTATTTTGACAATAAACAACCCTGCTTGTTATTCTGCTTATAGACACAGGGTCCAGGTTGAAAAACACCCCCTTTGATTGCTCTGTGTTTTCAACATAATATTCTCCAATGGCTGATGTTGTATTAATTTGTTTCACTAGAACGTACGGGTACATCGCTGCCCAGGCAAGCCTGGTGTAGATGCTCTTGCTGGTGGAGTCGAGGAACAGGCTGGAGAAGGGCAGCGGTGGAGGCAGTCGGTGTTTATAACAGAACTCTGCCGGGGTCATCCCGTGGAGCTGCTTCACTTCCGAAAGGTCCACTTTGGAAGCGACCAACACACATGGGATATTGCTCTCCATGTAGTGTTGCTGAGGAAAAACAAAGGGATAACTAGAATTACCGTACTGCAGTTGTATGCCTCCGCCAACCAGGGCAGTTTTGGTGTATATTTTCTAAAAAAAAATTTCCAGATACATATAAAGGTCACTGTAACCTTTCAACACTGGAACATAATCACTTTATCTTTGAGTCCAAGTGACAACTCGTCAAAAGGTAAAGAAATTCCCTCAAGCATAGAAATTCCATACGGGAAGTCCTAATATGTAAAATTCACCATAACATGAGGTCAATGTGATCTTGACCTTTGACCTCCAGGCACCAAAATCTAATCAGCTCATCTTGGAGTTCAAGTGAAAGTTTGTACCAAATTTTAAGACATTCTCTAAAGCTGATCTTAAGGTATCATGTTCAAGAAAAACATAAACACTTTGTGAGGTCACAGTGACCTTGGGATACCAAAATCAAGTGAGTTACCACTCGACCCCAAGAGAATGTTTTTGCCAAATTTGAGGAAACTCCTTCAGGGCATTCTTGAGATATCGCGTTCACAGGAATGGGACGGGCGGACGGATGGACGGACGGACGAACAGATAACCCGAAAACATAATGCCTCCGGCCACTGGCTGTCGCCGACGCAGAGACATAAAAAGTGAAAACTTAAGGTGAGAGAGAAGGGAATTGACTTCGTTTTCAAAGGGTTCCTGATGAAATTCAGATACATAATTAATGTAAACAAACCAAAGAAAAGCCTACATCACTTTTATCAAGATGTTTACACAATGTGTCAAAATTACAAGGTGAATTTGTAATTTGTTTATTTATCTGTTGAGTCTCTTACTTCTTCCTGTGGATGTCAAGTGTCTGAGATTATTCAAGTAAAGACAGTAACCGGAGCCCTTTATTCCACTAATATTTATAACAGGACAAGACTATTCCTCTTGTAAACACATAGTTGCCACAAGCTGAACCAAAAGACATGAACACTCTTTTATTCCTCGTGCTCTTATGAGTTGATTACTTTTGGTCCTATGTTCTTGATCTCTGCTGTTACTTATGATTCAAAAAGATACGATTTCTTTATAGTCTTTATTAGCATTCTCATTAGTTGCTGTATAAAATATATATTTTTTTATATTTATAATGTTTCTTTTCTCTGTTGGCTTTGATGCATTTCAGGCGGAAAATCCTGACCACATTTTATTTTCTGAAGATCGTTACTTTGGAGAGAAAGCAGATCGTCCAAAACCCACATCTGTGTCTCTCTTCCATTGTTAAGCCTTTATGAGCTCTTAACCACTTGTAGTGTTTATTCAAGTGGCGAAAGATGTTTGGTTGAGTTATATTAAATAGTGTCTGAATCAGAGCAGAAGCTGGAGGTGGCCTGTCTTCTCCTGCAGAGTAATATTTACAGATCAAAATGTTGCTTCACTAACAGTAGAAATGAAAACTGTGGGCAATGATATTTTCCCTTTAATGCCCCTGTAACCTTTGTTGTGACTGACCTTGTATATACTGGCACAATAGTCGAAGGACTGTGGGTCACCGGTGTCATACATGAGACAAGCAACGTCACAGGAGGCGTCTGACGCCTTCAGGAACTCCGCCTCTACATCCACCTCTTTGAGCTGCATGGAGGGGAAAAATATAATCTTTTAAATAGTGTGGCACTGAGACTTTAGTCAAGGTCAGAGGTTAAAATTCATTATTAAGATCATGATGGGAGCTCCTCACGATAAGGTACTTCTCCTGCTTGCTGACTTGGACAGTGTTTATGGCGTAGGGGGAGAAGGCACTGCTGGGATTTCCTGTTTTCTATATAAAAGATAAAGAAAACAAAACAGGAAAACCGTTACAGCTCAGCTTCACTGTTAATGATGGCAGCTATTAAAAGCTCATCAATTCAATAAGTACACATTTGACCTTTTCTGCTCCAGACGAGCAGATGGTGCCATACCTCAACGTTGCGACCCACGAAGGCCTGGAGAAAGGCTGTCTTGCCCGTCCCCCGCGGTCCGATCACCTTGCAGAGAAACACTGACCGCTGGGTCTGGCACTTCTCCAGGTCCACCTCCCTCTCCCGTGTCACTGCACATATAAACAAGAACAGACAGAAATTATAAACCAATCACACAAACACGCAGCACTGTCATTCTGCCTGTTAGAACCTGAGAAAACACATGGCAACTCCTGCCTTAACTCAACAAATAATAAAATGGTAAAATGGTCTTTGATTTTCCAATTTTCACAACTTGCTAAGTGAAGTAAGAACATGTGATGTTTTCTACACAGTGTAATAATGCGGGGCAATCATTTTCCAGGCAATATTAATAGCCCTGAGGTGAGAGGCCAACATCGTTATTAAAAATGGCCATAACGGAGGATGTTACTGCAGCAACCAGCAGAGAAAGATCGACCTGATACAAGGAGCCGTTTCTGTTCTTCTACATACAGACAAATTAGTTCATTCTCTCCTGTGGGTTGTGGTTATAAACAAAAGGAATTGAAACAAATTATGTGAAAATAAGACCTGGGTTGTTAATAAAAGAGAGATTTCCCTCCAACAAGTCAAATGGGCAGTAACACACTCACTGGCTTTAATTTTAGATAAAGGCTACTTAATAACATTGAATAAATGACACATTAAAGTAAAGTTCCCCTCAACTGTACTTTGAGTAATTTTAACATGAGTTAAGTTGTCCTGTAATGCCATTCAGTGTATAATAATTCAGATATACTACAGGTGAGTATTACACCTGTGAGAGTGTAAGGTTTGCCTGTGTAGTTCTTCATTTTGTGCAGTGGCCTCTTTATCTGGATATCTGAAAATAAGGGTGAAGTGATGAAGAAACCAAGATGTTAACATCTGCATTCTTGTACAAGGATACAGGACTGTTGAGCATAGTTTACTTATGCAACTTAACTATTTCTTTCATTTCACCACCGGGACACACAATGTAAATTTCAAAATTAATATTCTGTTTAAAGTTTGGACAAGCTATATATTCTGTAAACAACAGCATGCGTCTAAGCTAATTTAATGAGCTCTCGAGGGACAATAAAATCCCTTGGGCACAAGCAAGAGGTATCAGGTGATGTGAACTGAACTCAAACATTGAAGTCTAAACCAAGCCACGGATTTGGACTGTACCAAATTCTGTAAACCCATCTCAACATTTTACTCAAGACCAATGTATCAGCCCAACAAATGTGATTCAGCAAACATGGCTAAAATTAAACAAACGACAGATAACACGACCCAATAAACGAGGATTTACAAATCTCTAACACCTCCTGTAAGGTCACCTAAGGGTTCCGACCTCAGAGACAGAATTATGTGTGTGATTAGCAGCAGTACGACACATTACATCACACTTTCTAATCTTGTCAAAGCTTTCCTGGAAAACCGTCCTCAGACTAGTTCACGTCTGCACTGACACTTCTGCCATGCCAACACACACACACACACACACAGTACTACAGTTCCTCATATTAGCTCATGTATGAATCCCTAATTTAATAATTTATCACTGTTCCGTTCATCACAAGAATAAAAACGTCCTCAGTATTACATGTGGAACATGCATCATACTTCAAACCATGCATGCATGACAGTGTAGACGTGCAATTTGCAAACCCCCAGGTTAAATGAACTACTCACTCACGTCTCAAGGACAAATGCACATGTATCTAAATCTAGTACACTCCAGTGAACTGGATTAAGATTGATAATCCTCCTATAGTGCTCAAGTGTTCAAGGAGGATGTACAGTGCGTCTCAAAAGAAAGATGTTCCTAACATTTGTAATTACAAGAAGTTGGTCTGAATTAACTACAATTTACACTCTCTCTCTCACACACACACACACACACACACACACACACACACACACACACACACACACACACACACACACACACACACACACACACACACACACACACACACACACACACACACACACACACACCTGTGATAGCCGAGGTCTGGGACTGCTGCTCAGTGAGGATAGGGTAACCTAGGTATCCTAGGTGCTCCAGGCAACGGTGGATGTCAAGGTATGCAGAAAGCCTGCATGTGAAGGCATAGTGAACATGAGCTTTTAAAAGTGCAGAGTATAAATAATCTTTAAATGCATTACAGTGTTAACATAGAGCATGCTTACAATCATATCGTCAACAACAGAGGGAGATACTTACGTCCACTGACAGAGGTAGCCTTGGTTGGTGATGTAGCCCTCATCTGTGGTCGCCACAGTCAGGTAGACCTCGGCCCCCCACGGCATGTAGGGACATACACAGAACAGGTTCCTAAGCTCTGACGGGGACAAGGCAGAGTCTTTGTCCTACGAAGGAAAAAGAGAGACACCTTTTCATCCTCCGGTAAGATTTCCCCAAACATTTATCTATTATACTTCCACGAGGAAAATGTGGCCAGAGGCAGCGAGAAACTCACTTCATCGTACTTGTCAAACAGCTGCTGGAGGAACTGGTGGCCTAGTGCATTGAGTTCTGTGGTGCAGCCAACAGGAATCCGTATTCTGACAACACAAAAACAACATTAGATATTAATGTACATGGGCATTTAAGTACATTAACGATAACACATATCACTGATAGGAAGTCTGACAGATAAGTGTAGAATATACAGAGCGGGATCCTAGCTCTCAATCATTTCAATCCAACAAGTTGCAAAAAAATATTTATCAATAAAACAACATTTTCCAGCTGCCATGACAGACAGGACATGGTCAGACTTACTCAGGATAAAGGTAATCGTCAGTCAGCTCAAGGTTGTCATGGTAACCAAACTTTCTGAGGATGGTCCACGTGGTTTCATGTCGGCCCCTCTGGATAAATAATGTATTAAGGAACAAGAAACCTGAAAGAGAAGAGAAACAATACATGGTCATTATAGTTGAGTGTGGCTCCACAACAACATGGTTTAAAGCTGCATGTTCTCATTTACGGATGATTTTTACCATTCAGCGTCAGGCCGTTGTCTTGCACTCCGTCGCTTGTGTTCTTCCAAACTACTGTCTTCACGTCTTCTAAGGCTTGAGGTGCAAGAGGATTTCCAAAACAAGATTTCTACAAAAAAAGATGATACTTTTATAGCAAACTAAATGTTTTTGGTTCACATAATAGTCAAGAAAACATTATGTTAAATGATTTCAAGTGGCACCTGAAATCTGTTGAGTTCAGCGTCACTGAGGATACGGTCATTGTCCTGGTCGGAAATGTAGAATATTCTGCTGAGGGCTCGGACACATAAAGGTTTTAGCTGTGGGAAAACATTGGAGGACAAAAAACATCCAATTACATGGATGTACACCGTACACAAAGTAGACTGGAACAGACACACAGGCTGACTCAGCACCTGGTATCACATTACAAAAAAAAAGTGGCTGACCTGTTTGTCTTCGGGGTCGTAAAGAGGAGCAGTGGGGTGAAGAACGGCCTTCTGTGCATAGTAGAACAGCTCTGAGATGTTTTTCAGGTTCTTCGCAGAACACTTGAAAAAGAAAACCAGCAGAGGGAATATTTCAGTTACAATTATCTGCACAGCCTGAAAGCAGATTGTGTGCGCGTCAGCAGGTGTATACAGACTGCAGAGATAAGGAATGGAGGGGAAACGTCTAGACTTCAGTCTTACCTCAACACATGTCTCAATCTCAGAGAACTGGTTCATGATGGGGAGAATGGTTTCCATTGAGCTCCCGCAGCGCAGATCAGACTTGTTTCCCACAAGGATGATGGGAACTCTGAGAAAACATGTGAAGACAGTTGACTCAGTACCAACACCCAATGACGATTTGTTATATACAACAACCAGAACATCACAATTCAGGACATGTTACGAATCTGTTTTCAAATCAAATACTATGTAAAACATGTTCTCACTCAGCACATAATGTTTTCAAGGTGACTCAACACTACAACAGGCTGGAATACATCGACTGCCAAGTTTGCCAACATTACATACAAACAGTGGGAAGGAGAGCAAAGTCCATGAGACATGAAAAGCCCAAGAAACACACACCCAATGACAGCTAATACATACTTGTTCCCTTTTTCTGCTTCTCCGTTTACTAGAGGGATCCATTTAGTTCTGATCTGAAAAGCACGAGGCAGCATTTAACACAGTGTAGTATGTATTTCAAATGAATTAAGTAAATATAAAACACAGTATGAGACAATGTGAACCAAGCTGGAGGTCACTACCTTGTCTATTGTTTCCTCATTGGTGACATCATACACGACACAAACCACGTTAGCCTGTGATGACAAAAACGTAAATCAAAATCAAGAAAGTCCCCATTAAACCTATTAGAATGTAAATGTTTATACACACTTGAGTTTAATAAGATGTGTGATGATAAAGTGAAGAAGTTTAGATATCTCAGAGATTTGTTCATGAGTAAGGTTAAGATAGTCGGTTAGGTGCAGCGTCAGCAGTAATGCTGCCGTTGTACCAGATCATTGTGGTGAATAAGGAGCTGAGCTGCAAGATAAAGCTTTCGATTTATCAGTCGATCTACATTTCAACATCGCTTATTTTTCATTATTATAAACACAAAGAAAGAAGAATGACTCACAGACTAATCACAAGTAAAAAAGTATGGTTCAGGTGTTTGTTACAATCTAAAAGTGTTTATGCATGTTCAAGGAGCCAGAGGCAGAAAAGGACCAGGCTCATGATGTTATTTTCATCTTAAAAACTGTAATGGACATGTCCTCTATGAGTATGTTACAATAAACAAACCTTCAAAAATATGCTTTTCTTTGGTAAAATGTCAGGGAACATTTCTATTGCAGAGTGGCAGACAGCCTTAAAGGAAACTGCATTTATTCATATTTTCCTCTCAGAGTTGATATTGAATTGATTTATTCAAGGTTGTTCAAGCTAAATTCAAGCCATGTGTTCATGTGGTTTGAGTTTGTTTATGACAAGTAACAAAGATGTAGATTGTTAAAAAGGAGGATTTTCAAGTTCAGAATGTTTGTTGGTGCAGTAAAGTGAGTTTACCTTGATGATCTCATCTTTCAGGACTTTATCACTCTGCTCTTTTTCTGTCGAGGTTAAAGACAAACATTTGTGTCACACAGACCCACACGTGCAACAAGCATGGAGACCAATCAGTACTGACAGTAGTATGGGTTACCTGAGTAGTCCACTATGTGTGTGGGCACCTTCTCTGGAGTCACATCAGCAGGGATGGTGATTTCTTCAGCTCTGGAGGGAACCTGTCAACATCACAAATGTACTCTCAGTTATGAGTTTGTCAGGGCACAGCGTTCATTCGTCAGCGAAGGCGTTCATGGTCAAATGACAATAATGGCCATTATTGTTGAAGCATAGAAGGGATACTGATATTATCTCCTTCCTTAGCAAAAAAAGACTTGTTTGCACACATCCCAGTGTTTCCTGTGATGCTGTAATATGACCTATGGCAACTGGTGTTGTCGCTCATCTGTTATAATCAAAAACCAAAGTAAAACCAAAATCTGAACCCTGATGACACCTTTTTTATTTTTAACTTAATTTTAACAATTGTTTTATCTTTTCTTGCAACCATAGCTAAAAACATACTATATTTAAATGTTCTTACATTTAATTTGTCAAGTTAAGTCCAATTTGTTTATGCAGCACATTTAAAAACAACCACAGCTGATGCTGGACATTGAAAAGCCCAGGGTGAAGATGAGCATCGTCAGTGTCAGTCCTAATCCTAAAAGGTAGATTGTTCCAAAGCTTTGAGGCAGCTTTAGCAGATGCACGATCACCCTGAACCAAGGATGAGGCAGGAGCAGGCAGAGAATGGATTTTACAAACCTCCCAGTTTGATAACAGCTGCTCTTGAGAAAGTGAAATCTGTGCAGAATCTCACAAGTGCTAAACAGCTGCATGGACACTTACCTCTTCTGGAAACTCCTCTCCGACCAGGGACATGATGAGGGACGTCTTCCCCACCTTGGCTGTGAACAGAGACAATATGAAGAGGATGAGGGAGCAGCTGCCACAGGGAGACACACGGATCACACGTGACTTGACATGTTGAAATGACAGAACTAACATGTTAGTGCTGCTTGTTAACATGGCATGAGGCTGCTTTATTGCAGCTTTTATTGGAAAAATGTGAAACAACTGATACACGGTGCAATAACTATTCACACACACACTCCATACAGTTAAAGTTGTTACTTCACGAATGTCCCATTTGAATGTATAACATTTTAGTTTTGTATTTTTTATAATAAGCTCTTTCTAGCTTGCTCTTATTTTAATGTAACTAACCCTAACTGCACTGCTGAGCTGATCGGTTGCTTCCTGTACTGCTGACCCTGTGTTAACTAGCACCTGACAGATCAAACTAGAAACTGATGTGAGACCATCCTGAATAAACAGATCTGTCATAATGATATAGAATGTAACGAAACGCCTAGTACCTAGTTTTTACACTGAATAAAAAACACAATTATCTATTGTGTAATGTTGAGCTCATAAGTTAGAAAGTGGAAAATTACATTCAACAACTTTAACTGCGTTCACAACTTTAAGAGCAAAGTTACCTGAAGCTATGTTATGCTAGCATGAGCGGAAACTAACATTTTAAGGCGCTTCACTTCTTAGAAAAAAAGCCATTTAATAGTACATTTAAACCAAAGCACACACATGTAGGTATGTGTATCTAGTATACTGAGCCAACATGTCACCGGGAGAGACTCTGGTCAACTCAGCTCCAAGTTAGTGAGTTAGCTTCGGCGGCTAATGTTTGCTAGCCTCTTAGCTTGTGTTCGGCTAACAGCGGAAGCGACTTACGTTCCCCCAGAAGAAGGATCCTGACGTCCTGCTTCATGTTTCCTCGGAGTGTGGACAACAGTCGGACGCGCTGCGGAGCTACACTGACATTTATCTCTCATTTGAAAGTCAAATTTTCCAGCTAAAGCCCGAGTGAGCGTCCGTCGCTCCACGGCGAAGGTGAAACCATATTGTTCCGGTTCAGGGAGGAGACTGTGAAAAGACGCCCCCTGCAGGACAAACCACAGCGCTGCTTCACGAGCAATACAGATTGTATTGAAATGTACACAAACATGATATTACTGAAAACTATTAGATCCTTGTAAAATATTGATAGTAATGCATGTAGGGATCCATAATCGTTTGACGTTTTTTTTGCACGACAATAGTCAGTGTGTGTGTGTGTATTTTACTCAAATACACAAACATATCTAAACTACGATAACAGTCAGTAGAGCACATTCCTACGCCAAGGATCAACATTCCCCTTAAATTCAATCAAGTTGCACCAATTCACTCTGACTCACATGCAGATATCAGTTACCTAAATAGGCCTTATTCTGTTTCCCATCAAAACTCATGCATTATTCCCTGAGAGCTGGTGTAAAAAACACCATATTTTGCAAAATCCACACCAAAACGTGATGGAATCTTTCGTGACCCAAGTTTCATGGAAATCTGTTACGTAGTTTTTGCGTAATCCTGCTGACAAACAAAAAAAAGCAACCAATCATTGAAAACAAACCAAAGGAGAGGGATGAAGTTCTTTAGCAGAAGTGACAAAATCCTGTCACAGAGTGATAACCGAATCAGGAAAGATACATCTCAAAAACTGTAACTATTTATTTCTCATCAGTTTTCATACATATACAAAACTGCAGCATAAAAAAAACTAAAATAAAGTCAAAAATAAGAAATGAATGAATAAACAAAATAATCCATTCATTAAAAAAAACTGTATTCTAAAACCACACACACAAAAGAAAACAGTTAATTTAATTAAATAAGAACCTCTGCAGCACAAAGCTTCTCCACAACTACTTCACACAAAAAAAACATATATGGAACAATAAAATTACAGTATGTACCAACTGAACTAGGCAAATTGACAAAATTAAAGAGATCCGAGGCCCTCAGAGGCCCCGCACCTCCCACAGCAGGATCTCATTATAGGCCACAGTGAAAAAAAGCGACCCAGTGGGTGAGAAGTGACACGTCTGCAGTGAGTCACTGTGCTGCAGGAAGTCCTGAAACCTGCCGCTGCTCGACTTGATTAACTTCAACACGCGCTCTGGTAAGAGATAAGACACAGAGTGAGAAATGTATTAAACGTGAGCTCGAAACCTTTATTACACTTTCATTTAAAATACAAGTTTACCTTTTGATCCCACAGCTATGAGCTGAGACTTAGAGGAGAGACCAAAGCACGTGGCCCAGTGGGGCAGGGCAATCTTTTTTATTATCTGTAGAAAAACAGATTAAAGATTATATTTTGTATGATATTACACATCAACCATGTGGAGGTACAAATAAAAATCCCAACACAATGAAGCAGGGGGAGCTGCGCTACCTGTTTTTTAGTCAGGCTGTAGAAGGACAACTCTTTCTCTACTCCGTAGCCTGTGTAGACCACCAGGTCAGGGTCTGTTGGGCAGAAGGCAGCCAGGCTGGGAGGTGGGCTGTCATCCTGCAACACAAATTGTTTATAGATATATAAAAATGGCTGAGCTAAATGTTCGTGTGAAGATATTTGAAAAACAGGACAAAAAGATATGCTGGAAAATGTCAAAAGTACAAATAAAAACATACATGTAGAATAAAAAAGGCTGAGGGGAAGTATTGAATGCAAATGTGTTTTAAGTGAGTATGAATTTTCCATGGTCTTCTACTGAGTATAGACTATGAAACAGAGCTGAAAATCCAGTATGTAGTACACGTGCAGAAACATTACCATTCATTACCGTGTACAATCAGTTAAACTACAGCCAGTACCTCCAAATAGGCCGGAGCAGGAAACGTCAGCCAGTCTAGGAGATCACACTTGTCCTTCAACCAATCGGCAGCCCACACACTGACGCGTCTGTCAGCACTGGCTGTCAACCACATCTCGATTCCTTCCAGTCCGAAATTCTTACACTAAAGATGAGAAGATAAATAAACTCTTCAAAGACCTGCTGATGAAACAAAATGTGATAAAACGCCACAAGAAGAATTTCATAGAGCATTTTCCTTTTCTTGAGATCCATAACCCGGTAGACTGTAGCAGTGGAGAGCTAATGAAAAGAATAACTTTGTATAAATAACTGTATGAATTGTGTGAATTTAACTGGATTTGAAAAGATTATTTCAAAACAATCTTGCTACATACCTACTTATGAATAAAAACAAATGTATTTACTACCTCTAACATAAAGACACTCAGGATGGTATTGTTTTACTATTCTGTCTCATAAGTATTCAAGTTATTATTTATTTTTCAGTGTGTACCGTTTCTAACAGACTTATATTTCTGCCACTTTCTCTTACTGATAAATCTTACTCAAAGTGTGCAAACAGATCATTTAAGAATTCACTCTTGCAGAATTAGGTTCATGTACAAATCTTCCGCCGAATTGTAACTAAAGGAGAAATTGAATGTGTGATGCTTCTGAAGTCTTTGTTCAGTTTCTAATGTGCCGTCATATTAAGCTGAGATAAAGCTCCATTCTCTGATTCAATGACTCACTGAGCTGACCTCTTCATTCACACACTGGATGGTGTTAATCTGAGCTCCTTTGTGGTCCCTGATGACCTGGATAGTCGCTCCATTCACTGGGCTGCTGACAGCTACGAGACCATTCTTCCCCCCTGAAAGGATCACGTGACCTGTCGGGGTCCAAAAACAGATACTGGATGAAACGCAGCAGCTTTGATATAACATGACACTTCACTGGCAGTACATGGACTTAATCATGGGTCTTTAAATTTGAAGGAAAAATGAGTTATGACCCTTTCTTTGACCGTGCATACATTTTTCTAAAAGGCTACATCCACTCTAACAAACATTATGCCAGGTTCAGACTTTGCCACTAAACTACTTAAACAACAAAAAATCAACGATTTGATAATTACTTTAATAATGCACATTTACTTTTGTCTGGCTCATGCTCTCCTTCGCTTAAAAGCTATATATAGCAAAAGTCAGGGGCACCTCACCACTACATGTACACCATCCTGCACTGTGATTACAATTAAGATATTTAGCCTGCTAAAAATCTATCACTTTTGTTTTTGCAGAGTAGTTTGTCAAACCCTAAACATGGACATTTGGAAACACTGCTTTAGTTTGAAAACTCCAGGGTTGTGTTTCAGTCTGACGAGAAGAAAGAATTATGCAGACACCCACATGTACTTCCTGATAGCGTCATATCAATCAAGACGTATCCCACCCTTGTTTGTCATGTTCCTGTCACCTGACCCTTCTGAGAAAAAAAAAAGCATCAGCTTTAAATACTAGTATTGAATGAAATATGGATGGCCATTTTAAAGTATTGCTGAGCTTGTTGTCTTTGCTAGCAGCCTTTGTGCAGTTTAATTTTATTTGTAAATCTACAGCAGCCTACAAACGCAGGAGGCAATGTTTTATCAGAAAACAAAGACATATTAACGTGGATGTAGCCTTGGTGTTTGACCATTGGAACAATAACCTTTTGAATCAGAACAGTTCATGGTGCTTAAAGCCAGGAAGTAATCACTTAAAGAAGTATACAGGAGAGGGACGACTGAGGGAAAGTCTTGATCTGATCAAGACTTTTCTGAAACTGCTCTCTCACCACTAGCCGAGTACTGGATGGCAGTGACGGCAACGTGATGGGGATGCAGCTTCATCTCCATCTCTGAGGAGGCAAGTCGGAAGATCCTCAGGGTCCCGTCACTGTATCCTGCAGCCACACATGCACTGTCCTCACTGGGAGAGGGACTCCAGCACACACAGCCACAGGCCTGACAGAGAAACAGAGAAACGCCGCTGTGTAGTGAATGTAATTACTGGCACAGTGGGTATGATTCCACCTGTCTGCACAAAGTAGGAAATATGCCCCCGATGTAATAGGCATTATTAACTGGAGGATTGCTTATCATTCTATAGTTCTGAACTTAAAAAGACAAAGGAATAAATAGTCTCATTTGATCACAATAGTTTAACTTGCTATGGAGCAGAAACACCAGGAGACAGACAATTAGTTTAATCGTGTTGTTAGAATCCCTTAAAATATAAAAAAAAAATCTTTCTCTGATTTCCCCAATCATATTTACAGCAGATATCCAGTTAGAAATCCCCAGCGTTCCTTCAATTTCTACAAGACCTGAGCCACCTATTGAGGTAGAATATTTCCTAAATGCATCCCCTCACCTGGTTGAGCACCTGGAACTGCACCACCAGTTCGTTGCTGGGCACCGACCACACCCTCACGCTGCCGTCCTCACTGCAGGTGGCGAAGTGATTCTCGTCAGAGCTGAACACGACATCATTTACCTGGACAGCAGCAAAAAGGAGAGTGTGACGTCACCGTGTCTGAACGCTGTTACAATG
Source organism: Hippoglossus stenolepis (assembly GCF_022539355.2). Taxonomy (NCBI): domain Eukaryota; kingdom Metazoa; phylum Chordata; class Actinopteri; order Pleuronectiformes; family Pleuronectidae; genus Hippoglossus; species Hippoglossus stenolepis. The sequence goes on from NC_061503.1 coordinate 9,550,254, forward strand.
ACAAGGAAAATCTCATCATGTGAACATCAGAAACTCGACTGATGTTTCTGAAAAACAGAATTCCTCAGGAGGTCATGTCATTTTCATCCTTCTCTTCTGAATCTTTCCTGAAAGTGGCTGCACTTTCCTGATTCATTCAGAATTGTGCTTTTCCCTTTTTAATAAGAAAAATCTTCATCTCTTGGTTTCAGTTCAGTCAAACTGCAAGAAATATGTTCATAATCTCCCCTTGTGTTCCATGTTATAGAGTTTAATAATATCCAGAACTTTTTTATGTCACATTGAAGTTGACATTTGACTGTTAAGATATAAAAATGTCATTACTTGAGCATTTTGTTATTTTCGACATTTGTGTTAAATTCATAATCAGCTTATGAAGTCTTCAGTTATGGCCCAAATCTGTTTTCTCAAGGGACCTTGACCTCCAAAATCGTTTTTAAAAATCCCATCAAGGTTTTCTGAGCTGAGGGATTCAGACAGACGGTCTTGTTGGAAAACCAGAAAACATAATGCCAAAGCTGACACTGTCACAGAGGCATACAAATTTAAAGCTCCTTTTTCAAAATGAGGATGACGATAGATGCCATAAATAATTCAGCCAGACAGGGTGCTGTAAACAAGATTTAATTCAGGACGTGACATTTGTTGACATTTTGTCAGGACAAACTGTGAATAGGTATTGATGCTGGGTTTGCTCACCACATGCATTTCACCGTCACAACTGTAGCTTCTGACAGACATGTAACGTGTTAGCAAGTCTTTGGGCAGATGTGTACCATCAAGCCATCAACAATAATATATTGTAATAAGTTTAAACCTTATACTCTAGCTCTTCCCGGAGACACAAGATTTGGATGTGGTTATTCTTCATTTGTCAGGGCTGGTGACAGAGCAGTGGTACCTTGGTCTTGTGCCCGCTGACCAGCCGGATGCTGCTGTTATCGGACCAGTTGATGTACCAGAGAGTTCCGGCTGTGGTTCCAACAATGCCCATGTCCATTGTGTTATCAAATGCTGCACTGACTACGGTCCCGTCCAGCATTACCTCTTTCTCCAACACCACAGTGGTCCATCTAAAGAAAAGACACAGGTAACCACAGTATCTGCAGGGCAGGGCTGCATGTTAACTGTTTTAACACGTAGCACTGGTGTAACAGTGGTTGATAGTTTTGTAGCACATGTCAACATCTGTTATCGTCGATACGGACAACTGCAGGTAGTGCAGTTTATCACTTTAACAGGTATGTGACAAGCAAATTACTTGTTGCATACACATTCCACTGGGGGATTTGATTTGAGATGGGAAAATACGACTTAATTTTCCTTCGTTAAAGTTAATTTACCAGATTGTAACGTCTCTGTCTGATCTATCTGGCTAGCTCCACGTGCTGAGGAACGTATACATCACATGTGAAGAGTCTACTGCCGAGATCAAACATACATATAACCTTAAGAAACAGATACACACCTGTCCTCCACATGGCAGACTTTTTCCTGGGGCTCCAGGCTCTGAATAGCTTCGACCTCCCACAGTCGGAACCAGCGGGTGTTGCTGCCCGTCAACAGACGGTTCCCTCGACACAACAGCACTCCTGCACCAGGAAACCACACCAATCTCATTCACATTGCAGGTTAATTTACCAAGTGAAATAAAAAGCATCTCCACAATTTATTACAAGCAACTAGAAGATAATAATGCTGGTGTGTATTTTTTGGGAACTTCAGCTAAAAGTATTTTTATCCTAACTAGATGGTCAGAATGTATCATAAATATGTACCAATCTCTCCCTTATCTGCTTCCCAGGTCATGAAGCAATCCTGTGTGTTCACGTCCCAGACGCAAACATGTCCTCGGTTAGTGGCAGTGAACAGAAAGGAGTCCGTGTGATAGCACAGAGCGGTCAGCTCCACATCACCGACCTCCGCAGGTGCTTTCACCCTCTGGACCTGAAAGGGTGAAAGACAGCTCAAGCCTTATGTACCAGGGTAAGTACAAGTAAAATAATTACCCACAAGTACACACTAAATGTGCAGTTGAAAATGATACAGTATTTCCTAAATTACAATGTCTGTTTTACCTGGAGGTCAACATCAAGGCCAGGAGTGTGGAGGAGGCAGAAGTAAATCCCCTGGCTGCCCACACAGGCCAGCTGGCCGGCTGCAGAGCGGCTGAAGGCTGCATCATGGATCGGCCCAGACATGCTCACACTGGACAGCAGCTGGAAGGTCTTGGTGCTCCACAGAGCCAGCTCTGGCTCAGAGAAGTCTCCTAAAGGGAATTGGGAAGAAACCCAGAGTAGTAACAGTAGCAACATTTGTTAAGTCATTATGCCAAGAGTTTAAATTCAAATTTTACTGACCGACAGAGAGAAAGAAGCGATCGTCTCTGGAAAAACCAAGACTTTGCACCGCCCCTCTGTGGAAGGAGATGCTTTTATGACATGTTCCATTCTGCACATCCCAAATGCAGATGAGGCTCCTGCTGCCGTTACTGCCGCCAGCTGCTGATGCCATTTTCTGGGCAGGAGATAACAAGACGCAAAGCATTATTCCATAAAACGCAAGGCAAACTTGATTTGTAGCTTTCTCTGTGGTCTGAGCAGTGTGACTTTAGGTTCACAGAATCGAACCCAAACTAAATGTCAAAAACTATGATAAAAGTACCTGTGCATCATTTGAGATCGCAAGACAAGAGATCTCCTCACTGTGGCCTTGCAAGTGTCTCTGACATCCTGTATGAAGGTGCTCCACCACCACCACGCAGCCACACGAGTACGCAAATAAACCTACAGAAAATGTATTGAGAGACAACAACTTTCACCAACCTCAGTTTTATAGTTTTATTATTTATTTTACAGTTAATGTTTAACTTTTACTTTCAGTATATTATAATGACCTTGGTCAGGGCTCCACACCATGTTGCCACGCCCATTGCCATTGTAGCCAATCACTGCTTTCAGCTTGATGCCCTCCTCTCCTGGTTGGGGAGCCACAGCAGCCTGAATCCGAGAAAACAGTCAGACTGGAGCTCAAGAATATCACAGCACTCCGTGACAACAGTTCATTATAATACAAAGTGTTCTTTACCTGATCAATAGTGGAGGGCTTGAAACGTGGGATAAAGTGCCTGTAACAATCTGGACGTATTGGCTTCTTCCCTTTTGACTGAACTTAAAAAAAAAACCCCGCATAAAGAAATAAATACAACAGCAGAAGAGAAGAGTCCGTTCACTGCAAATATTAAATAGTGCAGGGGAGCACTTACTAGTGTCATTGTGGCTACTATTCAGGGAAGGTGTGTTGACCAGCTCTGTAACTTTGAGGAAGGAGGCGGCAGATCTGGGGCCAGATGACGGACCTGAACCACTGGCTGGGCCTGGAACAGTTGTGATGGTTGGGGTGTCTTCACAAAGAGACGAGGAGCCAAAAGCTGCAGAAGAGAGACACTACAATTACAGCCTCACAGTCGTACACCTCCACCAACCACTAAAGTTTCACGGAATAAGGTCCCATAATCCTTATAATCAACATCCCTTCATCCACAGAACACTTTAGTTGTAGCCAATAGCAACGAATACATTCTGAGTGTGGCACGTCAATTAAGGTGTTGCTAGGCAACTATTGGGGATTGGCTTTTTTAGCTTAAGGCTGAGGTACTGAGGTTCACACCAGTAAGACAATTAAAATATTTCATATACGCATGTTCATATCTATTCACATGAGCGGGAGAACTTACCACCCCGATCAGCTTGGTTGGTCGTGCTGATCTCCAGATGTGGAGGTGGTGAGGAAGGGAGGGGTGCTTTCTGTCGAGGCATCCCAATTGACAATTGAACTTCACTCACTGCAACATCTGGATGAACTGTTACATGAAAACACAAATTAAAGAAATACATTGAATTTAGTCAGAAGATTTGGATCAGGTACACTATTATTCTAGCATTTAAATGTAAATTTACCTGATCTAGGGGCCGAGGTGTGGTTTACTCTGAGAGGTAAACTGTGAGTGAAGACAGAGCGAATTGGACTGTTACCAATAAAACTCATGAAGCTTAACACACAACAAGATTTAAACGTGAGACAGATTATTACCTGCTGTTAGTCAAAGAGTAACCAGAATGCGCCAGGAAGTCCCACAGAAATATGGCGTCTCCCACTGAGACTACTCCCATTTGGTCCGGGGTGAAGCTCACCTGGCAGATAGGCTGACTGTGACCTATGAACAACTGCTCCAGAGAAACAAGCGTCTCAGTCACGACAGAAATCAAAACATAACCTTCTAATACTTCTACTTCAAAGTGAAATAAACACAACATACATTCTGTAGAAGTTACTTAATAAAATAAAAATCTGTAGAGAATGTATAAGTTACATTTTAGCCACTAATAGTAAAAGGTAAAAGGGATCTAATTGTTGAGCACCTGTGAGTTGACAGTGAGCTGCATGTTATAATCCCACACTTTAACAGCATTGTGTCCTGCAGTCAGCAGGAATCGACTGTCCTCACTCACAGCCAAGGATGAGATCTGCTGTTTGTGAACCTTAGACATCTGAAAGGAAAATCAAAACAAACTCTGAGGTATAACTGAAAATTGGATCAAATGATGGTGTAGAGACAACCTGTGCATATCAAAACCCTTGGTCTCTTGTTACTCTCTCTGCGGACATGTTTTCCACATTCTTCTACCCTGTGAGCTTCTTGTCGTCGGTATCTCCGTCAGGTAATCTCATGTTCTACTGAAACTTTTTAAACACCTTCCTCTGCTTAATCTTGTACACTTTCAGCAAATAAATAAAAACATTGCAAAATAATTTGCTGATAGTTTAAGACACAACATCTGTGGTGTTACCTCTCGGAGCAGACGGCCTGTCTTAGTGCTAACCCAGAGGATTTTGTTAGCAGATGTCGCAACCAGCAGATGTTCAGTGGAGGCCAGGGAGAAGCAGACCTTCAGTGCAGAATCCAGACGAGGGCTCTCTACGTCCAAAATACTCACATCCACGTGGAGCAACTGGGTAAGGATGACATGTGTCAGTCGGACCCATAAGAGAAACCCATATAATGGAAGGGTGATGCTGCCTCACTACTCATTAAGTGAAATCTCATTCACATTCAATTAATCTACCTAAACAATGCAATAAATGGCATGAAAGGTGTCAATGTGCGAGATACCTCATCCAGAGACCGTGCGTCAGCAATAGTGACAATGTACTCGGAGGGACCGACAAAAGCCAGACAGCGGCTGTCACTGCGCACTGTAAGAGCGTCTGGAGCGCGCTCCGTGCCTCGGGCCACCACATTACCTAGGAAATCAGGTACAGAGGGAATCTCAAGACAATGTTAAATGTGGCTTTCTGATAAACTAACTGTGACTCAAACTAGTGAGCTTTTGAGTAAAGTCAGTTCAAGCAATATCTCATTGTGTTAGCTGGCTAATGAAATTTTATTCTGTGCCTGCATGAATGGTTTATGGTAAGATTAAGTGTAACATGTGATCTACTACAATTATCTTTAGGTGTGTGTGTGTGTGTGTGTGTGTGTGTGTGTGTGTGTGTGTGTGTGTGTGTGTGTGTGTGTGTGTGTGTACATACATACAACTCTGATGACATTGTGATCTTCCTCAGAGGAGTTGTAAAGTGCAAGAGAGCCCTGAGAGTCAGCACTGTACATGTACTCCCCGTCCGGAGAGAAGGCAAGACCCACCACTTCACCACTGTGATGCCTGTAATATATATATATATATATATATAAATACATACTATATGTAAACAGAAATAAGAATACAAAAGCAGTCAGTACTCTCCCTTGGAGGACACACTTTTTAACAGCAGTTATGGTGGTATCTGTTGCACTTGACTCATCTTAAAATGTACCAAAACTGACCCACATGGCAGATATTAGGTTTAGGAAATAAACACAGACGAGAATTTCACACATTCACTTGACAGTGTGTTCATAAGCATACCTGTTATCTACATCGGATTTTAATTGCAAATTTGTTCCTTTAAGATCAAGGTCAATTTACTATTCTAGTCAAATTATAGTGTATTTTAAGCATTGTGTACTGTGTGTAACACAATATATCATACTATATGATACACTGTAGTAATTGCATCCATGCAAACATATGGTATCCACAAGAGAAAGTTAGTTCAGACGTACTTGTGTTCAGCCAACAGTTTGGCACTTGAGATGTCAAAGACCCTGATGACGCCCGAGCTGGAGCCACAAGAGAAGATCTGCTCACTGGGATGGAAGGCCACTGAACAGGGGCTGTCCTCAGACACAAAGTCGTACAGCTAAACACAGGAGACAACAATACAGACATTCAGTTGTAGAGAGTGAACAAAGACTTTGGCGGTTGGATTATTAAATAAAACCAGACAGTTGTAATTGCTCTCTTTTTATAAATCACAAACTAGACTAGAAAGAGAGAATAAAAACAGCCTCACGTGGCCTTGCTTCAGCAGAGAAAGTAAAACTGACAAAAAGCAGGACAGAATACCAATGTCTAGTTTTTCTAAAGTGAGATTGTGAACATCGTACACAGACTTGAGCCGTTATATGTCTGGCTAAACAAACTGAAGGACAGTGCCTCCTCAATGAAATTTGTAAAAGAAATTGGCTTGACGTTGATTGACCTGCTGTAAGGAGTCCATATTCCAAATGCGCACTGTGCCGTCGGAAGAGGCAGTTGTGAGATGCCGACGGACGCCGTCCACACTGAAGCCAAGCACCGTGTCTGTGTGCGACCTCATCAGTGTGTTGTACCCGTGGCTGCTCACATCAAGGAAACCCAGGATACCGGTTGAGGTGGCTGCCAGGACCTGAAGACTGTCCGATGAGACAGACACCAGGCTCACAGGTCCCTCGTGCTCTGGGAAACAATGACATGGGTCTCAGTGATTGCTCTGTATGAGGATGTGAGAGGGAACATTTCGCATTTGAATATAAAGACTGTGCACTGTTTATTTTTTCTATTATTTCAAATAATCAAATTCATGCTGCCACAGTAATTTGCGGATAAGATTATATTTATACATTAACTTTTACTTTGATATCTTTAAATGCTTGTAACTTCAGTGACCTCAATTGAAAATATATTGTTATATGTTATAGCTAAAGGAGCAGAGACATCATTGAAGACTGTGGAAACCAGTGGTTCCTGTGACGCAGTAAGTCCTATGCCAATTAGCAGTATGTGATAAGATAGATCGTCCTTCATTAGTCCCACTATGGGGGAATTTATTGTGTTACAGCAGCAAAGAGGGAAGAGTGAAATACACACTCAGTAAGGTAATACAATTTGTAAAAAATACAACAAAAAAAAATACTTTCTTGGCACAGTCATCTAGGACAGATGCAACCTGATACTAGAAAACCGCTTTCGAAACATACTGTACATGAAGTGAGATCATGTCATTGCCTGTGGAGCCAGAACTGTCCCCTACAGTTAGTTTGCTGCAGGTTAATGTCAGGCCTAACCCTGCTGTGCCTACCAGCCTCCAGGAAGACAGCAGAAAAATCAAGGGGCCACAGACGCAGGAAGCCGTCTTCAGAGCCCGTGGCACAGAAGGCCGAGGACACGCTGATGCTGTTGATGGCGATGCCGGGACCTGTGACACACAAGCACCCAAACTCATGTCTTCACAGGCTCTTTAGAGATTCAATTTTCTCTCTAACCAACCTCTGCTTCAAAATGTTAAATAAACATTTTCTGGCTCCAAATGATTTCAGACCCACCTGTGTTAAAAGTCAGTTTCTCTCTGCGGTCTGCATGCTGCTGCAGTGCAGGCAACAGTCTCCTCACATTTCTAATAACTACTCGGCTGTAGTCCACCTCAAAGATATGGCCACTGCGACTGCTGGCAAATCTATGGGAAGAGAGTAATCTTTTATTAATAACATTTTTCAAAATATCCAGATAAAATTCATATTTCTTACAATGATGAGTGAACTCTCGCTCACAGTGTTTGATCATCTGGATGCTGGTTGGAGGCGTTTCCCTCCTCAAAGGCCACGTCGGTGAAGTCCATCGAGTTGTATTCCCCCAGGTTTACTGGACAGGAGCGCAGCGTCCCGTTCCGTACTCGCCACAGACGAATATTGTCACGACCACACGACACCATCCTAAAAGCAGCACACTCGGACATTTAGTCCCAGAATTCTAAATAACTGACAAGTCGATATGAGGCCTATTTCTGTTCTACTCTTGCAGCTGGAGCGGTTTCACCTCTCCCACTCTTCCACACCTTTTCTTCACTAAGAATACACAGGAGGTGAGCGTGAGGGGGGACAAAAATCTGTGACACAACTCTCTTTGCACAAGCACACTTTAAAAAGGAGTTTCATTATATTATTCTTCAATTCTGTCTTATGCTTCAGACATTCAACACTATTCATTCAACACGCCTTGGTTGGTGGTTCATCCAGTATAATTTAAAGCTGCATACTCTGAACATTGATGCTGGTGATTTGGCTGTTTGTAGCTTTCTGAGGGTTTTTGGGTGATCATGAATTCTGTGAATAGCTGATCAGCAGTGAGCACTGTGGGAGTCAACAGACGACACAGGTGCCTTGCTGTCACAGCAAACCGCCACAGGTACCATGCATGAATCAAATAATGCTAATGCAACATTCCTAATTTCATATTCAATAAGATTATTAGGTCTCTAGGTAGTACAATCCCTTTCACAGCTTGTTAGCTTATGACTGTATCAAAGTCTTTTATTGGTGTTGTGTCTTTCCTCTTCATAATTTTGATGGTTCAGTTACTGTTCCCTGATTTACTGAGCAACCAGGGGTTTAATGACTCATCAGTCATCACTGGAGAACTACAACCTCATTCTATTAAGAAAGTGTCCACTGAGAATGTACTGCCTTTCTATATCTGTATGTGTTGTGCAAAATATAAAATCTATATTATGAGAGGAGATGTCCGTCTCAGTGTGCGTATGTATGATGTAGAAGAAACATAGCAAAGGTTCGACAATTTATAAAATAAGACATATTCTGAAAAGCTGATTCATGCCTTCATTTATTGTATGAAAGGTGCTAAACAAATTAAGTCTATTATTATTATTATATGCAGACATGCACTTTTGGTGAAAAGAATCAATCAATACGTGACTAAACACAGAAACCAGGGTACCTTGTTTCATCAAAGAAGGCGACCTTCATGGTGTTAATGTCCACATCGGTGTGAGCTTTGGCTAAGATGGTCACCTCTCCACCTTTAGTGATGTTCTGAGTGTTCCACACCACCACCATCTAAGAAAAGCAGAATTAGGATTGCAAATATATACAGTCTGCTTGCAGCTAAGGGCAATAATTTATAGTTATTATCCGTCATTTGAAATTACAACTAGATGAGTCAGTCAGAGTAGTGATTAAATGGGCCGCTCAGCAATTTCTCATCTGAATCTAATGACACGCATGGCTCTGCCTACAGAGAGCGGCTAGTGCTAAATGCCTTTATACGCAAATTAGAAAATAAACAGTGGAATTTTCATGTGGAAACATTTGCAGTCATGAAGCTTACTGTTTTATTGTGGCTGTCTTTACCCACTCCACAGAGAACACTGCCACTGTGTGAGAAGCTGTATAATGGAAAGAAAAGAACAAAAGAGAGAAATTTAGAGTGAGCGAGCAGCGTTTGACATGTCAATGAACCATGTATATGACGTGTGTGGTTGGTTACCTAAGAGAGGATAATGAATGAGCATGAATCCGGAATATTGCCAGACAGTTTCCTTTGTGGTAGTTCCATACTCGAACCACACTATGATTACCAGTTTGCGCTGAGGCCAGCAGGGTTGTGTTGCCATTAAAAGCTAGAGCAGACACCTACAGAGAAAACACACGTGTCAAGAAATAAATTTCTGTAACAAAGACACAAGAAAATGCTTTCTCTTCAACGATTGCAACCACTTTTCAAGGCCTAGAATTAAGCAATTCAAAGAACCTTTCATAGGAGGCCATCGGACAAATTGTGCTGCAGGGTAGCACAACATATAACCACACTTACCTTATCAGTGTGGCCAATAAAGAATCTCTGCTGGTTCGAGGAAATCTTCATAGAGACGATAATTGCATGACACGGATATACCACTGCATCACCTGATTTGGTCCACAGAGCCTGTAGCGGAATACAGAGCAAATATTAGACCCTAGTCTATAACGTAGGATGAAGCCAGCCTGCTTTTTATTATAGTTTAGATTTAAATGAGCATACATATTTAAAAGTGCCTCCTCCAAATCCAATGATTCGATTGAGATTGAGAATAGGGTCTGGAAGCAGCTTCTAATAAAGAGAGCAGAAAAAGCAGATTCATAAGATTTAGTAATGAGCTCTTAAACAAATGATGTTTCGAGTTGTTTACATTTCCCTCTAAGTCACTCTCATCTCTTACCTGCTGTTTGGTTTCTTTAGATGATGACAAATGAAGTGGATGTGGAGGAGAACTGCAAACAAACTGGAAATATGACAAGGTGAACAGGGTTTTCAAAGTAGTGATTGTGCTTTTACAGACATAAATTCTGAAGAATGACCATACAATTGCATCTGGATGTCTTCCGGCGTTTGGCTTTCACATATGAACAACGCAGCAGGAGATTGTTTGGGTAAGATGCATTCAAGATAACAGGAAAATCTCCTAAGTGTTTAGCTGAGGGGAAGTGCAAGACATGCCTTTTAAATTCCAGTACAGAATTGAAGTCGACACCGGCGTCTGCTCTTATCATCAATACCTCGAGTCTCGTCGTCTTTCCAAATCGACATCTTCATCTGTGTCTCCTACGTGTATGTCACCTTTACTTAATCATGGGACTTTTGTTTTATTTTTTGTTTTTCATTCATCCCGTGATCAACTTGCTTGACTCAGACATTATCCGGAATTTTTACCAGGCGGTTGGCTAATTTCAGAAGATTTTCCGCAGTTCAATACTTAAGTTTAATCGAAAGTACAGTCTAGTCCATATGAAGCTTCACCTCTTCTTCACTTTCCTCCCCATATTTGCTGAAGGCGTCCTCAGGGTGCGCAAACACATGGACTTCACTGTCATCAGTATCACGGGGTGACCTGGATGTGAGCTGGTGTGGACTGAAGCATGCGGACTCCTGCTGCTGCTGGTTATCATTATGGCAAAGCCAGTCATCCTTCTGGTGAGAGGAGACTACACCCAGCTCAGGTATGTTAGTCACCGCGGGAGCTCGATCCCTCGGCAGCTGAGGAGACAGGAGGAAAATAACTGAAAATTAAACACAGCAGTGTCAGAGAAAAATCTAAATTTACCATTAACAGAATAAAATCAACCTGGGTTAAAACAGAGAGGCTTAATGAAAGCTTGTAAATGTTTTCTTACTGATTTTGGGGTGGTGATCTGCTGGACGAGGGACACGCGGTCCTGAACTGGTTTGCTGAGGGTGACACAGCGAAATACCTCACCTCTAATCGGGCTTATTTGGCTGGGGACACAGCCTGTGAAAAATGGAGGCATGAATGTCAGTCATCCATAATACCGTGCATGCTTATTAGGAAAAGCAAGAACTGCGTGGTTTGAAAAAGATGAATTAGAACTGTATAACAAATTTATTTGCATTGTAAGTATTGATTTCTAAAATGTACAGTGGCTCTAATTTATTTTGATGAATGAATAATAAAAATTATTTCAAAAGAAACAGTGGAATGAAATGAATGATAACAAAATTATTTCTGGTGCAGAGTAAAAGAAAAATACATTTTTCTTGTAAAAAAAAACATGGAGAAAAACAGATGTTTTAAGGAAAATCTTAAAAAGCATCAGAATCAGACGTAAAGAGCATCACACACGAGGGCAGAAAAATCTTTAAATACCATAAGATGAGAGTGATGTGCAGTGTGACATTTCATGACTTACTACTTGGATTGCCTTTTTGAATGGAGTCAAAGGGCAACTTTGTTCCCTCTGAGGGAAACCTGTTGGGGTAGGAGAAAAGAAGAGAGTCCATGGCAGTACACTGCTATAAAGCAGGTAATTGTAGTTTTCTTTCATTTGTAATAGATACATTCCAATAGCCTGGCTGATGTTAAGGTCTTTTCTCTGGTGAGGTAACCGTACTTGATATGGTCGTAGAGGTCATGCCAGGAGCCGCCCTTGGGAACAGGGAATGACATGTCTCGAGGCATGGGACCTGTTCCCAGAGAGGAGGCCAGTCCCATCAGCTTGGCTTCACTGAAGGAAACTCCTATTGAGAGAGAAAAGGACAAAGAGATGAGAACAATAAAAATGTCATGCACGCACAAAGAGGAGACTTTGCCGAATTCATTTGTTTTTGTTCTCTTACTTTTCACATGGCATTGCCTCAAACTAGTGACATTCACAAGACATGAGGTGTGAATATCAAGTATAAGATTTATACTTTATACATTATTAAAAACAAAAAATAAAGCCACCTGGATCTAGCAGCAGGTCACTGGTAAACATGTTTTTCACTGCCAAGTTGGCACAAAGCTTGATGCTCTTCACGTGTCTGTAGCAGCGGTTGACATAGATGGAGAGAGTGTGCTGCAGATCCAGCATCAGACAGGTCCAGCGCACTGAATTGGGCGCTGGACCCACGAAACCTGGAGCACATAAACATAAAGATAAGTTACAATACATAGAAAAGTACAGTGGACTCTTAGTAGGGTGACTAATGAAATAAAATTAAATGTATATGGCCATATAAGTATGGTTGCGTGTGTGTTTTACCATGTCTTGCAGATTTGGATGTGCTCTCATAGACTGAATCCTTCGCAGCTCCGCACAGAAAAGGAAACTGGAGCCAGGTCGCTGTGGACTTGAACTCTTTGAACATATTTGAAAAGGTGATACGCACAACCTGGCCCTCCTACATATCACAGCAGGGAGCAAGAGAGAGAACAGAATAAGAAAATGCTTCTCTTTCCTTGTCAGTTTCAAACACTGGGATTTGTTAAAGTTGTAAAAAGCCAATAAAACAGTTCATATCTCACACTGTGTTAAAAGTGCTGCTTGAATGAGAAAAAAATTTGGTCTAAAAGAATTAAGAGATTAAACTGAATCATTTTTTTCACACAATTCAACAGTAAATAAAAGACTGTGGAGAATATTTGCTCCCACTTTTCTATTAGACTACAATGTCAACACACAAAAAGACTTTGAAATGTCAGAGAATTATAAAGAAAGCTATTAAGGCAGAGCTGGGGCTCGGTGCATTTTAGAATTAAGTGCAGTAAGTGCACTGTTAATACAATCTTCAAATCTGTCAATACAATAGACTTAAACCATTGACCTTTTATATAGCTGCTTTCACACTTACACTGAAGACTGGTTAAAATACCAGAGCCAACTGAATCGAAAATTTGCGTTCTCACATACAGTCCCTCCAAAGGACTTCAGTGCAGGCCTGAAAACAGCTAGACAGTGTACACGTGCACAGAATCATGCAGTAAAATAAATACCTCTGCAGCAACATCCAGGTGGACTACAAAGTATTTTCCAGGAATGGGTCTGAACAGAAGGTAGAAGTAGCGCCCATTCAGCCCCAGAGACTGGTTGGTGTTTTTGGGTACCAGGATGTAACTGTTGGCAGGAACAGGACCCCTGATTCTGAAAACTGAGCATTTCAGCGTCTTGTCCTGGAGGGTGTCATGGAGATATATATATGGTATATATAGTTAGTTCATTAAAGGGATGATGACCCTGCCAAGATTTGAAAGTTGGAAAGGACTGAGACAAAAGCTGTTTATTTAGCCAAATCATAATAGTGCACTACGGTGGCCCTGAAATGCAAATTTCACAAATGGGAAAACACAACGGCAAATCACAACATTTACTTCCAACGGAAAATAGAGGAAGCTGCTGTCGACAAGGATCAACACTGATTGGATGAACGCAGTGTCCATCTTTATAGCAAGTGCGTTTGTCCAGTCAGCGACGATCACTGTCGACAGCAGCTACCTCTCTCTTTCCGTTAAAAGTGAAGTAGTTAAGTTAAGTTGTTGTGTCATTGTGTTTTGCTGTCGTGCTTTTTGTTCAGTTGCTGTGTTTTCTTATTTCACCTTTGTCATAGTGTTTTGTAATTATTGTGTTTTGCGATATGCTGTTGCCCTTTTTATTTTGTTGTGTTTTCATATTTGTCGTTGTGATTTGTGATTTATTGTGTGTTTTTTTTTTACCCTGTTGTGCATTTTGATCAGCCATTGTGATTTGCTGTTGTGATTGTGTTTTGTGATTTGCTGTTGTGTTATCCCATTTGTCATCGCGATTTGCACTTCAGAGGCACCTAAGTTGACAATATGGACACTACTGGAATCAATGAAGATGAAATTCAAACACAGAAACTGACAAAACCCCTTGAATCTTTAAAAAGGTAGTTTACAGTGCTATTGCAAGTAGAACTTTATAAATACCACAACTGTATAGTGTGGCACACAGTTACCGTGTATGTGGTCACATCCCCCTCTTTTGCAGACCTCTTCCAGTCTTCCACTCGGACATGTTTGAATATGTTGACATAAGGATGCTGCCAACCTGCAGAGTCACAAACAGGCTTCAGTCTCAGGGAGCTACACTTCACAGCAACAAGTCAAATGCTTCAGTGTAAACTCATCTTCCACGTCACAGGCTCCTCTCTCACACTCTGCGCTGTTGCATCTGATGGTTTTAACTAAAAACCTTTGAAAGTCACTTTACCTTTGGAGGCCATTGATAGCGACGGCAGGTAAATCCACTTGTTGACGTGTGTCGGGCAGGTTTAAATCCACAGACGTTAGCTAGCAAACGCGTAAATGGCCCCCGAAGCGCTCGCTCTCCTTCCCGCAGACGTTAAAACAACATGCACACATTTGTTTTACATCGTTACGCGGCGAGAGGACTTCTCCATTTCTCCCTGACACCGAGTAAAACTGTAGTTTGGGTTTGACGTCCAGCTTCAGTCGTATATTTCCCGCGCCAGCCTCCGCCGTTGCCAACGACACGCAGAGACAGCACGGCGCTTATGACGTCAGCGCGTTTCGTTTCCCAGGGGAATTCTGGGAAATGGAGTTAACTGGCGCAGAATCAATACAAGCAAAGACACTGTTGCATTTTGGACATGAAGCTGCAACTTGCCGTCCAATTTATCTTTCAAAGAATGTACTCCACACAGTTCTGATGGTGATTTACTTTACTGTTGGAAATTTACAACCTATCTCACATGCTTATTCATTGTTTGTTTAGCAGACAATATTTCTATCCACGTGTCGCATCAAGTTTTACGGAGACAACCCCACACACCACATATGTACAGGTGATAAACCCCACCTCCCTTACGTTAATGGTCACACTAAATACATTTTTACAGATGTCTCGTCCAAGTGTTATTTTTCCAGTAAGATGGGTTTTAATTAGTTATCAGATGTTTTGATTGACACCTAATTGACGGCGATACTGCGGCTCCATCCCCTGATCACGTCTGCGCAGACTCCGGCTCCAAATGCGCAAGATGGTGGCGTTCGGGTGGCCAGACGTTTTGGCTATATAGTGGAAATGGAGATGCGTCACTCGTCTTTATATACAGTCTATGATTATTTCTTTTAAAAAATATCCTTTGAATTTTTTCTTCTAGATTTACTTGAAGATGGCCCAAGTGATCCCAGTCACTTATTCACTTATTCATAATTTCTCCCTGTTATGGAAGTTTTCTGGAAGCTGGTGAAAGGGGAAAGATTTTAATGTAGACTTGATGCATCAAGGAGACAAGAAGGTGGAACAAAATACAAACGCTTACAGAGTAACATGAGCAATTGTCACCCCCAGGTCTGAACATGTCTCCCGCAGCATCCCAGTATATCTCCCTCTATTTGCGTCACCCATTATAACAGCACATCCATGAATGACTAGAATTGCTGTCACTCTCTATGTTACATGTAGGTGTTGCATCCTATTGGATGGTTAGTCTCTGGAATTAAACAGGCACTATTCTCCTGTACAGATATAATACAATATACATTATATACATAATATATAGTGGCATATACAGTAATGTGTGAGGATGGTCATAAATTCCTCAACACTCACCAGCATCTTAACATAATCACAATAAACCACATATATTCTTAAAATGTACAGTGAACGCAACAGTGTGTTCAGTCTGAAATTGCATCGACAACATTTGGGAGTAACTCCACAGGGTCCTGAAGGTGAATGAGAAAGGACACCTGCATGGCCAGAGACGACTCTCCAGTCCCATCATGGTTCCTGCGCTGAAGGTCGTTTTCGTCGGCCACCGATGGATAGTGCAGCAGAGATGCATCGGGTTGTGGGGACACTGGCTGAATTTCCTGCCCCGAGATCAACAAACAGTCGGGGGTGGGTGAACCATCAGGCATCGCCCTCATCATTATGGCAGAGGATCTGTTGCGCTCTGGCACCGTGGCGATGGAGAAAGTATCATCTCGAGAGTCGAGCCCGTCTAGTCACTTTCCACAGCACACAGTCTCTGCCTTTATCCTCCAGTTGCCTAACTTCCGTCTCAGCTCGGTCCTCACCTGCACCAACAGACATTTCAGAGTGAATGTGACATTTTGTGACATTTTCCCATTTGATGCTTGAAAAGGTAATGGAAACTAGAGCTAGGTATTGATCAATTAGCCACCTCAGAAAAAGAAAAGGTAAATAAGCAAATCTATATTGGGAAACGACAAATAATAATTATAAAGAGACAGAAATGGTTGACTAAAACAATATTCACCTCCGCCAAGGAGGTTATGATTTTGTCAGTCTTTTTGTTAGCAGGAACACGATAAAAAAACTACTGGACAAATCTCCACAAAATCTGGTGGAAGGATGCAGTATAAGTCAGGGAAAAATCCGTTACATTTTGGTGTGGATCTGGGGGCAGATCCAGGAATTTATTTTCCTTTCTTTAAAATCGTGGGATGTGTTTTTTTGACACTTACATTGATTCTGCGGGGAATAATTCATGGATCTTAATTAGAAAAATTGGGCATATTAAGATGACTGGTAGTTATGAGTGTGCAATTTTCTGCAGCTTAATTGAATTTAAGGGGAATATTGGGCCTTGGCGAAGGTATGCGCTCAGCTGAGTGCCAGTAAGTCTCTTTACTTAAGTGCATCCTTAAACGATCTAACCAGCTGCAAATCTCCATCTGACAACACTTCAGTGCTTACTTAGGAAGATGAATTAAAATCACCAAATTTTATGCATTATTTACAATATTTAAAAGGATTTATTCCTAACTTTACACTTGTGAATTCATGTATCTTGTCTCTCAAAGACAGGGACAATACTGCTAATGTCTAATCAGTGGCTTAGCTTATATTTAAGTTATATATATAAAAATTAAATGAGATGAATGAGATTAAATTATATGAAGCAACAAACCTCTTTATTGGCATAGCAGTAGAGCACAGCCACCAGAAAACCCTGCAAAAAGGGAGGATTTTGATAAACGTCTTAATTTTCCGCAATAAGTCCAACATTCATCATCCATAAACACATTAGATAATGTCTAGACAGTTAAGTCGTTTTACATTGTCTGACACATCTTTAATAACAATTCTCTCTTGTCCCCACAGAGTAAAGTGTCCTTGGGTCCCCTGAAAGGCGCTATATAATTTTAAGCTATTATTATTATTATTATTGTCCAACTGAACCCACCTGAAATGAATTGAGAAAAAGGGTGAAGAAAACCTTGGTGTAGCGCAGAACACCTGTCGTCTGCTCATCTGTAGCAAAAATGAATATGATCTCATGAATCCCGAACAGAGGAATGAGGGTGAGCGTTGCCTTGGCGAGCCTGAAGGGACAAATCAAACAGCATTTGTCATATATACTGTATATACACACACACAAGCACATATATATGACTCCTCCTGCTAAAATTCATCACTGCATTTCTATGACAGCCAGTCATTAGTCGAACAAATAAAATCTATCTACTAATTCCACAAACAACTCTCTGTATGTGGAATGTACATACTGTACAAACCGTTCATCTGATCAGCTTAGCGTGTGTATTGTTGATTAAAAGAACAAACCAACACTCTGTAGCAGTCAGTGAAGGTGGGGCAATGTGCTAACTGTCGGTCCGCAGACCGAGTTGAACATTTCTTCTTCTCTGTTCTCGAATAAACTACAGCAGCGGTAGGAAACATCCTGTTTGGTAATTTCTCTTTAAAGTAAAAGCACAGTTTAAAATTCTGTCAATTGCTTACGTTACATATAATTGAGCTGACCTTTTTATCCGAATTGCTTAGAATAAGTACATTCAACCATGACGGTACAAACAGCAGGAATGAATAAAGTACAATTTGCCTTACAAAAGCCAAACCACAAGTGCTACATGTAAGTGCCATATATAAGTGCTTAACTGAGCTCAGAAAAAATACTGACTTGTGTGAAAAAAGTAATAAAGCACGGTCAGTTTAACTTTATGAGAAACATTTCCACAGGTCAAGAAATCAGCCCATTCCAAACAGGGCACTACAAGAGTATATCATAAAGAAAAATATGAGACTACTTACCGAAGTTTGTAATCAGGGTATCCAGTCTGGTTGCTGGCTCGTAATTTGGAAAAAATGACCTTCAGGATCTTCATGAAAATCAGAAAGTTGATCTGTTCATCAGGAAATGCAAAAAGGGAATTGTTTTATCATCTGCTGAGGAGTGCTTCATGTCAGAACACAAGAGATTCAGCAAAAATAGTGATTATTAGCACAGGCGATTCTTACTAGTGATGCTAAAAGAATGGGGAAACGAATGATCCACCAGTAGCCCATGTTCTCATTGAGAGCCCAGCACCTGGGGAAAAAAAAAACAGATCATCACCCAATTGTCTTATGAGGATCAACAGGGGCAAGAGGTCTGAAGAAAGCCGGCACATGGAGATGCTACACACACACGCACGCACACACGCACGCACACACGCACACACGCACACACGCACACACGCACACAAACTTACTCTTTGTTTTCTTTCAAGAGCTTCATCACCACCCAGGGAACCACAAATAGAAGCGGTGTTCCTAAGATGAAGACAGTAACGAGTGCAAGAGTCAGTGCTGTGCGCACTTCCAATAACAAGTTTCAGACCTATATAACAATGATTGAATAAATAACAGTGTATATATGTTTCCATGGCACCCATCTATAAAAGAAGCACAGTGATTAAAGGGCCTGCTTTACCGCCAAAGAACCTTATTACCTCTGCAATGCTTTTTTGGTGTTATTGGAAATTGCGTTTTAAAGCTAACAGGTCGCAGAAAAACTCGTTGCTGTTTGTTAATTTGGACACACAGAGAATGGAACTCACCCCAGCCAAGTAAGATGTAACGCAAGTATTTGTTGTTGTCCATGAACACTGATGCTATAAGCACAGAGTACAAATAAATGGCCTCTCCGAAGAACCAAGATTGATTGGCCAGGACACAGTACTGCATCATCAACTGGGCTATCCGGCAGCCAATAGCAGCCTGGAAGAAAAAGGACACATACAAAGCGACATTACTGTAAAAGTCTAATGTTTGAATTGACCTAATTGAAGTAACTTGAGTGTGTCGGCTCCAAATATGATATGTCCACTGAGGACATTTAGTGCTATCACCGACCTGGTGGCTGAGTATCTCTCTCACGTCGGTCTGCTTCATGATTTCTCGTCCCCAGTGGCGTTCTAGCATGGTGTCCTTAACGATGACGGAAACAGCTCGCAGGATGAAGGAGAGGAAAAGGTTCGCGTGGATGTAATTCCTGAAGCAATGCAGTTTCCTGTCATGGGATATGAATAATGGATAAATACAATGGATTTGTATGTATGTATTCTTTCTTGCTTTTATTGCAGTGCCCATTCTAAACTGTTGTCTTTTTTTTTCAGTTTATTCTAGTCTAAATCGCACCAAACTCGAGAGTGCCGAGAGTGAATCCAATGAGATGAACGGTTGTCTTGATTTGTGTTCCACATACAGACAGACATCTTTCAGAAATTTCTCAAATTAGTAAATAAATGTGTATGATTTGCAAAAACACCTATTTTGCATTTGATTTCTGCAGCTGTTTGATCACAATTTAATCCCTAAACCCTTCCGCTTCATCACTATTCAATATTTGCTGAGGAATACAATTGTCTGTAGCTGCTTTAGCACCTGGTTTTTATGAATGCAGAGCCTCTTGGCAGCTCAGGTGTTTGCGTTAAGAATTAAACTCGCAGCTTGTTAGTATTATCATTTCATTTGAAAGGGCCTCTCGCTGCATCCGTCAAAGAGCAGGAAATGAGTCAAGTGTTGCGAGACGTGTCTGAGAGCAGAAGTGATTGCACACGTGTCAAGACCACTCACCTGAAGCTCAGAAGAACAATAAGAGCTGTGATGAGCATGAAGAGGGAAAGGGAATAGCCGACAGTGTACAGCATCCTGAAGCTCACCATCAGTTGTTTGAACCACAGCTGTGAATACAAATCAACGCAGGTCAGATCACATAAATAACTTCACTACTATACCATATAAAGTAGAGTATATACCTTAGAGGGATATAATATTTGCAAATAATAGTTTTTTAGGATAAACAGGCTATTATTTAATTCAAGTCATGTTGTAAATCCACCATAAACAATTATATATGGACTATTAATAATAATAATAATAAAAATAATAATTAATATATACTAATAAATCCAAAGTGATGCCATCTGGCCCTGTGGCATATATGGTAGGTGCTGGATATGTTAGAGGTTCAGACGTTTTGCTGTGGTTTCCACAGTCTAAACGTCTCTTAAAGGGGACATAGCATGCAAATTCCACTTTGTTAGTGCTTCTACAGGTTAATGTGGGTATCTGGCATGTCTACCAACCCAAAAACTCTGGGGAAAAAACACTCGCGCGTTTTGTTATAGTTCCTCTAAGTCAGAAACGTCATGCTTGAGCGACTCGATTGCGCTTCCTGGGTATTGTGTCGTAACAATACACTGGAAGTCTCCTACATGGTCTTGGTCGGACGGAAGTGCCGCTGCGAGGCAGCGCAGCGCCGTTCTCCAGCCAAGAGCCGCCTGGCTGTTCACACGGGACGAGCATTTCTCCGCTGGTCAGCCCCATAGACTGTACATATAAGGTCAGCCGCGATTCTGCTTTCTCCGCTTGTTGTTGTACCCATTGAATGTCGGGGTTCGGGGTAAATGATGGCTTCATAGCCCCCCCTCCTCTCTTTCTCTCTCTGTCTGTCTGCTTGTGTGCTTGTAGTGGATGGGCAGAGGGGACATTTAATTATGTGATTGGGAAAATTAAAACTCCAGGACAACAAGGGAATACAAAGTATGGGATGCATATTTGATAATTTATATCATATAAAATATGTAATTTATATCGTTTAAAATCATGGGGGGAGAGGGGGGAGGGGGGAGCTGGCTCATTAGCATTTAAAGGAACAGGCAGTCAAAACAGGTCGCTCTGTGGAGGGCTGTTTTATACAGGGTAAAAAGGGTGCTGTTTTAAATGATCCTTGTGGTATTTTGACCAAAGTATGTTACAGACATTTCATTAAGACCCCAAGGAACCATATCAACTTGTGGTAAAATGGGCATGCTATGTCCCCTTTAATATTTTCCTCCAGCCAACTCAATTTACTGTAACGACATAATCACAAAACCGCCCCAGTAATCAACCACCTGCCTCCAGCTGGTACAAAATATAGCTACAACTACAACATTTGATTAACTCTGTCCTGTACAGCCACTCAAGTGTACTTACCTTCACCAAACTTCACAAATCAATACAAATTATAAACGCGCCACTTATATCAAACAGCTGCCACAAAGCTATAAGCCCATTCAGACCGGTGATGCTGCTGCTGCATGCAGACGGTGGGGTCTAATGTTACCTGCCTGCTCGTTATTGATTACAGATATTTGGTCATACGTGTATAGTGGAGTAAAAGTGAAAAGTACCTGAGAATAAATGTATGGAATTAGCTTTTTATTGAATATGTCTCCATCACTTCACTAATGGCTGAGTTCAACTTTTTTAACGACTCCCTACAAATACAGGTCGGGGCCTTGTGTGTCTATAAAAAAACGTATAAAATCAAAGTGAACATGTTTATCCCTCTTTTGCCTCCAAACTCATTGTATATCAGCTACTTCAGAGTTTGTTCTTTTCCGTTTGGATGTGATGACCTGCATCCTCTTTGACATGAATGATGCAAGCGCTCACAGTCGCCACAAATGAACTGTCTAGCTGGTGACATTTTGGTTCGACGCACCTCCTGAGACGTGACCTCTTTCTCCTCCTCACACTGGGACATGTCTCTCCACACCTGCCCGCTGTCATCTCTCTCCCAGTGGCCGTCAGAGCCGCACCTCCGACGCACGACTCCCTGGGACACTGGAGGAGAAGCAGTCAGTCGGTGCAATGTTATGTCAGTCATTACCCACTTATTTCTAATTAGGGTCACGGGGGGGTTGAAGCCAATCACAGCACGTGCAGGGCAGGAGGAGAGGAGGACAGGAGGACAGGAGGACAGGAGGACAGGTGAAAAGCCTGGACTGGTTATGATTCCAGCACATAGGGAAAGGAAACGGCGAAAAATGGATGTGCTTGATTTTCAGTTTGTCTATTCTGTCAAAGACTCGTTCAAAGTGTGACTTACCTTTGTCATACCAGGGCAAGTAGAAAGGACACGAGATGTTGACTTCAGAGAAGGCAGGAGTGTCTGGCCAGCAGGCGTATTTGTCAAATGTCCTGTTACAGAAGAAGCCCACTAAAAAAGAATAATAAGGACAGGAAGAATGAGAACAATACCAAACTAATGCTCCACAGCAATAAAGCCACGGATGTTCCTTTGTGATGTTATTTAAAATGGCATAATTTGACATTTTCCTAGTTTCCTTTTCCCTTTCCGGTTTGATCTCCTGTCATATACACTTTTGCGTGACGAGTCAGTAATCAAACGAGGTTCATTCATACCTTGAGGCAGCGGGTCATTTAATATCATTTTCACGCAGTCTTCTTTGTACTGGACCCACTTCTGATACGTTTCCTCAAGGACTTTTCCGCTGGCCATCTCAAACTGTAAGGAGAAAAACACACTTAAGGAAAACGTCCCTTCACTTTCATGTCAAACATTTTACAAAGCCTTCCTTGAAGAAATTTCTGGTTATAAAATGTTCTGCAGTTGAGTTACTTTAAGAGTCAACCTTGCTGATACTTTCTGTGAAAAAGAAAAGCAGAAGTAGTAATCAAATCTAACCTTTGACAGTATGAGAAATATCAGGCAGGTCAATGCCATAATGTCTCGTGTCCTGTTCATCACTGAAGGTTGTTCGTCCTTGTCGGAAAAAGACTGAGAGGTAGAGGAAGAATAGAACAGCAGAAAGAGAACATTGTTGTCCGCTGGATAGAAGCTTCAACTGATGTACTGATGATCAGCTCCAACGAGCTCCAAGGAGAACAAGGTGCTCCTGCAGCAGCAGAGACGCCACAGCTGTTATGACATACGGCTGTTACATTAAGAAATAGGCTACACTCTGCAAGTACTTTAACTTTTAAATACTTGAGCTACAAAAAAGTTATTTTACTCTTACTAAAGTAGAAAAGTTAATGTGGTCATTTTACTTTTACCTGAGCTCATGTCTTTTTATTTGAGTACTTCCTGAGTACTTCCTCCACCACTGCAAGGAGTGGTTTCCATTTACTAATCAATTCTGAATTTACTATGCCATAAACTTAATTCCGATAGGACTGTGAGCTCAACATGACTCATACCATGTCCCATACTACGTGCATTCATTGTCACTGTAATGTGTAGTATTTTATTACTATACACCAAATCAATGTACTTTCCTGTTTTGTATTAACCTGCACTTATAGAGTTACTACTGAACACAATATGCGTCACATACTTCACTGAAAAGTCTGTTTTCCCTTTACATTGCTCTGGCTGCTTCATCACATCACACATGTCAAAGATTGCCGAAAAGGTTATTTCCTCATCTTGACTCTTCAACACAAAGAACCATTTCCCCTTCAGCACAAATGTGCCAGAAAAAAATCACATATCTGAGCAGAGAGGGACGTGACCGATGATATTAACAAATGCCACTTCCCAAAAATCGAATTATTGAAACTTTTTTAAAAATTGTATTTCCCCCTCGCTTCCATTTTCTCTGTTTTTGTAAATGACTTGTTTTTCTCAATAAAGCTGAGGGGGGAGCTAGTGTAGTCTTTTCTTATATGATCATTAACCTTTTTGAATATGTTTTATTTTTTGACTTTTCTTAAACACTCAACACCTGCTAAGAGCAATAATGACTCATTTAGAGTCAGTCACTCTCTGATCTCCAAGGGTTTTAAATTACACTTTGAAACTCATTGTAAATCCTACCATATATATATATACAAGTATATATATATATACATATATATATACACTGTATAGTCAACATTATCATGTATAGATTTGTTTCTCATGCTCTCTGCCTTGAATGTACATTTTTCACCAACAAAACAAGTTGCACTCAGTCAAATGTTACGACTGTTGTGATTGGACGAGGTTTGGCGAGGATCTTGCCTGTTCCGCTCAACCCGGTACCCCCTCGGGTTATTTGTAAGGTTTCATTCTGAATACATCAATTCCCAAAAAACGTGTTAGAGCGATGACTGTTGTGTCTGCGGGTTCTGGTTTTGCAGCGGTGGTGTGTCCCCATGTGACCTAAAATCCCTCCCAAGCCGCAGGGTCTGGTGGGGGCTGATAATGGTGCAGGGCAAGCACTTTAAAATGTAAACTGATCTCAAAAACCATATACATAATATTTATTTTTTCAAATTCTAGTGGAGGAAAAGATTGCCATATTCTCACTGAAAAGCTTTCCCTTATTTTTGTCCCCATTGTATGTCAATCAAAATTGTCTTTAACCACGTGACAGAGTGAATTATAAAACGTTTTTTTCAGTTTGTCCAATTTGTCAAAAGAAATTAAATAGGTTAGGTTTGTCACTGTGGCCTATAATGGTGCCATGTCACACCAGCTTAACCCGAGGCCACATTACCAATGAGACCGAGCTCAGAGGGGCCCCACGCTTCCATCATCTGCAGGGGTCCCACTCCAGGCTCTGCCCTTGTGTTTCAACTGAATAAAAAAACACTGATTTGATTTTCCTCTCCTGGTTGGTGACATTTGACAGTCGTCGCCTGTGGCTGCCCAAGGTAATGACACCACATCGGGTTGACTTCCTTCTGCGTCCAGGAGCTGCCTCCAAAGTGGAACTCTCCCCACTCTGTTAGACATGATGGCATCAAGTAAAATGACTCTCTTTACAGCTATTAAACAGTATGTCATTATCACAAGCCACTGGTGTGTTTCTAATTTTCCTTTTCAACACTCTTAGGCTAACTATTTCACACTGGATTTAAAAATCTAAATGAGGGATATCAAGATCTTCCTGCAGGGCCAACTAAATTCCTTCATCCTCAACTGTACCGGACTTTCTGCAGCACTGACCCGATGCTGTGCAGACACACTATAGGTCTGCCTACGCAGGACTAAGGTTGTCCCAGCTGAAGACGACAACTTCCATTCATCCGGTATGATCAGCGAGCTGCGGGCCACTGATACTCAAGTGCAGGTCATTACACCTGGGTTCACTGGACCAGCAGCAAATTCAAATCACGGCTGTTGTGGGAGTATTTGTGTGTCAACTTGTTGTGAGTCACTGCAATGCTGACCACACAGTGTGGCCTCCTTAGGGCTCCATGCAGGGTGAAATCTCAATGTGGCTCTTCAATTCGAACATTTCCGCGAGTGGCTTTCACCTGAGAGTGTTATTTCCCTTTAAGGCAGTTAAGGGAAGTTCTGTTCTATTCTGTTCTATTCTAGCATTGCAGCGTTGCAGAGAATCAACAACAGCAAAAAGCAGCTGAAGGACATTTAAACGCTTCTATAGCAAACAAAAGTCCCTTCATTGTGATTGCAACAGAAAGTGGTTTGCAGTTCCAGACAGTTTTCCACACTTCAGAACATGGCATATTCTGCACATCCCTTCAAAAAATCACAAAATAAGCTCCAATGATCTTTTTCAGGTGTATTTTCTCTAATTCATAGGGTAATTTATACTGGGGAAAATCAAGTTTTAAGAAGTATTAGGGCGATTCACAGTTATGACCAGTTTGGTTAAAATTGATACAAAAGTTTTAAATTTCATAACCCGAATGGCTTTTTAAAACACCTGGTCAAATGACTTACTGGCTAACACTGGCACATTTACATCAATGTGGAACAATGTGTGTTGTCTTTATAAATAAAAAAAAATGAAATAAAAACGACACCGTTTTTTCCAATGTCTATCACTTTTCTTATTTTCCTGTGTGTCACAAAGTGGAGAGCAACAAGAAGCAACATAAACCAAAAGATTTAAAAAAACAGAGCAAATTAGTGAAACGAAATGCTTCATAAGAGATAGAGCAGTAAAATGTTGTAACATTGATAAAACAGAATAAATAAAAGCAAATCAAACACCACAGAAACCTTTCAGAAAGACAAATATTTTGAGAGGGTGCATAATATTTAACACACATTCTATAATGTATCAAGGTGGAAGCCCAACTCCTGCAGAAAAGAAGGAAAAGAAAGAGTAAGTGACTTACAGATGAAGGTTCGGGAGGAGAGAGCAGCGGAGACGCTCCGTCCTGAGCGAGGCGTCCTGAAGCACTGAGCACCTGAACTTGCAGTTTGATGCTGTGCACGTGGAGCCACACGGGGGACCCAGCGCGCGCGCACTCATCCACTCATCATCATCATCATCATCATCATCTCATTTCATGATGCTGAGAACATTTTACATTTTAAAATCGCCTCCTCGTCCCACGCGTCCTGCTGCAGGTCACTGTCCTCACAGGAAAACTGCCAATGAGTCGTGCGTCCTCGCTCCGTCTGGATGCGCGTCCATTGATCGCGTGCAAACACGAAATCATGAAACCATTGGAGAAGTCACAGCTTTGATCAAGATCGATCGATCACATTTCAATTCAACAGGCTCTGTTCCTCCTTTCATTCAAGCGCAGGCAGAAAAAGTGATACCTGCATTAGAGGAGCAAAACATCGTTAATGAATTCGATGTCCAATCGTGGCACATGTTTTTTTTTTTACCACTCACAGAATATTACAATTAAACACTGCAGGAAACACCATCTTAAAAAAGAAAACACATGAGTTGATTAATTTGCCACATCATCTACTTGCTTTCACGTAGTATTTCACATGTCAAACTTAAGAATGAAGGCTTGGTTTTTCTTGAAAAAGAAGTCTGAACATAAGGTTTTTACTATGAAGGCCCAAAAAAATGATATAAGTAGAAACACAGGGGTGGTTTGCAATGTTGCGGGCAGTTTATTACACAGTTTATTACACAGAACACCCACAAGGGCAAAAGATACACATTCAGGCTCTATGTTACTCAAGGTGAGGTTGTGCCGACCAACATCTTTAGCAATCGGGAAAGAAAATACTGCAAGATACTGCAAAAGCACTGCAAGAAAATACTCGGTGTGCACGACACGCAGAGTCCCCATACAATAGAAAGTAAAAAGAAGGTACTGCTTCAAGTGTCTCCTTTTCGGCATCACCAGTGCACCTGGACATTTCCAAAGGAAAATGGTGGAGACTCTGTGAGGGCTGTGTGGTTTTGGAGAGATTGGAGAAATATCTCCATGGCCTGCCTGCATTCAAACTGATTACAGACCACAAACCCCTCATTCCACTGATGAACTCTCGAGATCTTGACACTACACCAATCTGCTGCCAGAGATTCCCCGTGTGGTCGACGAGGTTAATTGAACATGGATGGCATCCGATGACAGCCGTTGATTAGCAACTCCAAGAGCTGATCAGGTACATTAAGAATGGGTGGCCTGAACACACACACACACACACACACACACACACACACACACACACACACACACACACACACACACACACACACACACACACACACACACACACACACACACACACCTACACAAACACAAACAGCTGTGTAAGGGAGTACTTTACTGTGAGAATTGAACTATCCGAGCATGAAGGGTTGGTAACCAGGGGGAGGAGGATTATGAAGACAAGGGTCAATGAGGACAGAAATATTAGAATGAATTCATAATGGCCATCAAGGGCTTAACAAGTGCAGAATGAGAGCCAACACTTCAGTGTGGTGACACGGCATAGCTTCACAAATCACACACAAACTGGGGAACTGCCAGAGGTACTTTTGATATACGTGTGGAGGTGTTGAGAGAACACTGTGTCAATAAAAGTCAGCATCGTGTTAGTGACAGAACTCAGATTATTTTTTACATTAAAGAACTTTATTACAATCTAGATTACCCATTTAATGGGCTTAATCTGCACAAAACATCATCTTTGATATAAAAACTGCAAGTTTAAAAGAGGAATTGTTTGACCAACAACAAAATTACAAAATTATTCGAGAACAACAAAGTCAGACTAACAGAATGAATTGTAATTGAAATGCAGCCAGCGACGCATGAAGTCCAATGTGGTGGTCAGGTGACTCATTATTATTTCCTCCAATAATAAAAGCAATATTTGTAAATGCAAACAATTTTATTTTTCTTTAGTTGTTTTGTTGCTACTGTAAAAGGATTGGCAACACATTTTTGACCATACTGGTTTTAAGGAACATTTGTGTTGCACTTACAGCGGGTGGACAGTGGGGGGCACAGGATGACACACTGGTGAACACTGATGTGCAATGATACCATCAACACCCATGCATATAACATATATATTTTATACATGTATGTGTTTTATACAGATATATTCATATAGTGCCATTCATGTCTCATTAGCTTTGTCAGTCAACCATTCAGGCACACACATTCATACAGTGCATCAATGCGTTATCACACTATGGCGCACTACTGGTTCAGTGGTTGAACAAGGAAACTCAACCCTTTGAGACTGGGATCAAACCGCCGACCCTCTGGTCAGTGGACGACCCGCTCTACCTCCTGAGCTGTCCTTGGAGTGGAACACTGCGTGAAAGAATTAACCAGATAAGTCTGTGTACAGTACTGCCAGAACACATCTTCAGAATTATATTTATGTTCTGGCTGCTTGCATAATGCGACAAAAGTTGGCCATGGAAAGCAGTAAGTGCACTTTGCACAAGTTTGAATTAGAGGCAGATTGTTGCATGCTGGATGGATGTGTGTGTTTCTCTTTGTGTGTGTTCCCACAGCTACTAATGTTTTGCACTTACAGCAAAGTATCACACCCTCTCAGGCCTCTGGGATTTAAACTGTCTCTCTTTTTCTTTTGCGATCAGGACTTTTAAAATCACTCCAGCAAAATGAAACCCACAGAAAAATGGGAAAACCACGTCACACCAAGATTATTGTAATGTCCAAATGCAAAAAAGCAACTTTTACTGACATTGAGTTTACCACATGCACGACATACACAAGTGATGTGGTGCTCTTCCTGTCTTTTGCCTTGTGCCTTAAAAGTCCTGAGTTCCTGTTTCAGCAGTGCACAACTCAATGCTGCCATTATAAAGATGTTAGGTTTCTGGGCTTCCATGGTTTAAATGATACAATAGCTGAGGATTTTAATTTCCTTTTCCTATTGTTGCATTTACCTTCGTACACTATAATTAGTCATGAATGGACCTCTTCTAATTTCCTGCCAGATCTTCCCCTGATTACATCCATTTGAAAAATCTAAGGAAAGAAAATGTGTCTTCAAGACAAAGTCAATAATTATCCTATAGTGTCGTCTATTGCAACCTTAAAATAGAATATTGCTTTATTGAGTAGTTATATGCAGTCAGTACACGGAATAGGAGGACGGTGGACTTATTAGCTCAGTACAGAAGAACAAGGTAATAAAAAAATATTATGATCTGAGAAGAGTTTTTCTTTTTCCACTTTGTATCTGTTGTTTATTTTGTACTCTGAGTTATTTCGTTGAGAAATGCTGTATGTGTTATGTTGTCTGAATAATAGAAGAGGAGCAGGCAGCTATTGGAAAAGCATCCATGTGAATATAGTCCTATAGCTTCTTCAATAGCTTCCTAAGTGCAGTATGTCCAAAAGGGTTACTAGGAGAACTCGGCTGAGGCTTCAATCAATTCTACATTAACATGTCCTTGCATTTACCCTTGCATACAGTCAGAGCTATTATTATTTTTGCATTGGAAAATAGGATTTCACAAGGATTGTCTTTCAAGATACCACCCATCATTATCAACAGTGACGCACAAAAGTAAGGTCCTTTCTTATTTAGTTGTGTAACCACCAATGTGTTTCAAATAAGGTAGACTGCAGCAAGTATAGAGGAGTTGCATTCAATACAAATTTGTATTAGTGTCATACAACATCACAAAGGCAATCCTATATCCTTTATAATCTTTTGATATAGCAGGATTGTAAACCCATATGTTGATGCGTCTTCGTCCTTGTAATAATAATAATAACTTTATTGGTCTAGCACTTATCTAAACAAGGTTAAACAAGTTCTTCACAAAAAGCCATGGCAACAGAAGGTCGTGTAAAACAACAACTGGAATAAATGTACAATGTTAAGGGCAAAGGCCATTTTTATTTCTATACACCAGAGTCACTTGTGCAAACAGAGCAAATGTACAGAACAGTATCCTAATCAAGACGAATGTGGAGGGATGTATAGCTCCATTGTTATGATGCATCGTACATAGAAACAAGCTGCGACTCTACGTGTCATCACGCTAAGTCTTAGTTCTCATTTATGGAAATAGCTTCTTGAAGACAAACTGTTAATTGTCACAATAAATATAATAAAATATATCTAAAAATACAGTTAAACTAGTAAAGTAGATAAACCAAGAGTTGTTTCAGTACCATTATGTTATGTTAGATAGAGTTGAACAAAATTACAGTTTACATTTGTTTCTGACAACACAGCCTACATGTACTGCTTGACCTCCGCCAGGCTCAGATGTCCACCACACAGCCCGGAGCGTTGGCTCTAATGGCGTCGGATATGACCTTCGCTCCAGATTCACCGATGCCATTTCCCTGCAAACTAACACAAAAAAAACAGAGGTTGGCTTTTTGATAACAATAAATTCTGCTCTCTGTGGCATAAACAATCTCAATCAGTTAAATGTGCAGAGATGTGAGCGGACCCTGTTTATGAGAGAGACTCACTTGATGTATGTCATTTGGTGGTTTCCCTTCAAGGCTGTTGCGATGAATATGGCTCCATCCATACCCAAAGAGTTCTCCTGCAGACTGATGATGCACACAGACTTTTTCCTTTAATCTCCACTGATGTAAGTATACAACTCTCATTTTCTAATGCAGAGGTCTTCAACAGGGGGGGGGTCGCGAAGTTTTTGGTTGATTGGAGAATTTTTAATATATTTTTTTAATTTAAATTTTTTTTTTTCAACCAATTTTTTTCCCCACAAATTTAAATGTCTTTAAATACACATTAACATGAATCCAACATATTGTAGCGAACGGATAAATGGAGGCAGAAGACGTTATCTTTCAGTCAGCAATGCACACATATATATAGTAGGGGTCCCTGCTCTATCTATCCATCAGTTTGGGGGTCCTTGGCCTGAAAAACGTTGAAGACCCCTGTTCTAATGCATGATGCTGGATTTGGTTAATGTTAGTAGTAGTAGTAGTAGTAGTATTAGTATGTTTTTCATCAGGGCTTACTTCAGTGACTTGAGGCTTCTGTTGCTTTTCAGT
Source organism: Hippoglossus stenolepis (assembly GCF_022539355.2). NCBI lineage: Eukaryota > Metazoa > Chordata > Actinopteri > Pleuronectiformes > Pleuronectidae > Hippoglossus > Hippoglossus stenolepis. The sequence goes on from NC_061503.1 coordinate 9,582,001, forward strand.
GCATTCGCCAGAGCCTTAGCTCCCTGCATCCCCACAGTGTTCCCACGGAAACTTAAACACAGCAGGGGAAAAGGAGCAAACATTAAGTACAAAAACTCCAGTTGTTTCCCTTAAATGTCAGAGTGTATTCTGCACCCAGCAGCATGAATCCAAGCTGCTACGGGGACATAAAGATGACAAATATATAGGACGAGGATTCTAGAACAGATCTTTCTTTTGCTTTATGTCAAACTTCTTTCGAGCTTAAAACCTGTGGTTCCCAGCCTTGTTTTAGGTTAAGTTCTGTTCTGCCAGGCTTCAGTTTTCTTTCTGTTGCTGTTTTTCAAAATCTGCAACACAATAACATTTTTCAGTCCAATCGTTTTTTAAGACTTATTCTTTACTGTTGTTGCGTTCTCTAGTTTTCCACTGTGTTGTTCTGGTGTATTAGCCCCACTAAGGAGGTTATGTTTCCGTTTGTTTGTCTGATAGTTTGCAGGATTATGCAAAAACAACTGCACATCAGAGGGCGTTCGTGTTCACGTTCTTTAACATTGTGAGATAGATCGACATTTCTCAGAGAATAATTCATGGATCTGGATGAAAAAAAATCTGGCATGATATCTTGCGTGAAATCTACCAGTGTGTGAACCATGGTTGAGCTAGAGAATGTGCTCTCTAAGTGTAATTCTAGGTTCAGTAAAGTTCCAGAAAGATTGAAATTCCCCAGTATGTCATATGATATTGTGAAATCAATATAAAAGTATAATAGTTAAAGCACAAACCAAACCAAGTTTATGAGCAAATGAGATCACAGAGTAGCCAACTTTTTCTCCTACAATTAAAGTTGGAAATAACATTTATAGTGTGTGCCCAGGATATAATCATCTGTACTGAGGGAAAAGAGCAGCACTTTTAGATTTGAATGGGAATGATTTAAATCAAGCTTCTAAACGTCAAATCACAAAAGAATAGTTTGAAACAACAGAGAGCTTTGGACTCACTCTAAGGTTTGCAGCGTCTGATTGGTCATCAGAGCCTTTGCCATGGCAATGGCGCCACTTGTGCCTGCTGAGACCCCTTGGATGCTAAAGAGACAAGCTCACAAAGAAGTGAACATGTGAGAAAAATAATAGATACACATAATGACGCACAATTTTCTAATCAAACTGCACAAAATTATAATGCCAACCATAATGTACGGAGCGACACGTTGGTTTTCAGGGCTTCCGCAAGAAAAATGACGCCTTCGTTCCCAATAGAATTCTCCTGCAGACTGGAAACACACACAGGCACACAGCAACTGTAAATAACAATACCATTGAGTGAAATGTCACACAACCGTTTAGTGGCTTATAAACACAATGATGGGTCATGCCGGGGATCAGTGTAATTGCAGAGCAAAAAGTGTGTGGGAAGGTGTGTGAGCGACACCAGGGTTGATAATGAGGCTGAACAATGGCAAACGTCTGGACCATTGGACTTACTCCAGGAGCTGCATTGTGCTATTGGAGAGCAGAGCATGGGCCAGAGCTTTAGTGGCAGTGGACTTGATGAAATTCCATTGGAGACTGTCAAAAGAGAAAGAAAGGCACATAAGGTTTGCACGTATAGAAAATATTTGATATAGAGTTTAATAAATACTCATATGACTGTAACATAACTTAATAAATTCCATTTTTGCTTACTTATAGCCTACATCTGATGTTCAGAAGGAAAGAAAAGTTTTCACCTTTGTGGGGTTTTTTGTCAGCGGAATTACACGAAAATGTTTGGAACCAATTAGCAAAAACCTGTTGAAGGGAAGGGTTGGGGCATGGGCCAATGAAGAACCCATTCAATTTAGTTGCTGATCCTGTTAAAGGGGGGGATCTGAGATTGTTTTTAATCACTTTCCTGAAAATATTATGGTCTTACAATTTTTCTCTTTCCTTTAGTTCAAATTGGGAGCTCCTCTCCTCCACAGGGGGTGGCTGTAGCTCCTGAAACACCTCGTCACCACCACTTCCTGCATCATGATGTCATGTGACGTCACAATGCCACACATTTGCATAATACACGTCTAGTGGCTAGTCTGACACCCCCCCCTGACAAAAAGTATAACCACACATTTCCTGCATGCACTGGAAGTGATGCATGTAAGAAATGGGCTAGCGGGCCAATCAGAGCAGACTGGGCTGTCACTCTAGTTGTATTCTGGTATCATTGCCGTGATCCTCAGTAACAGTCTCAAAGTTAGTGGTGCTTGATCTACTCGCGGGCTTATTTGTGCGTTCGTGTGCATGCTTGCGTACTTACTGCAAAGAGGTGAGGCCTTGATTGAACTTGATTGCACCTGCTATAGCTTGAACCCCTTCATCATGCAACAGGTTGGCTGTGAGACTGGGACACACACACGCACAGGCACATGCAAACTCACGTGATAAACAAATACAGTACAATAATCTCATAGGATTTGCAGCTTTTCATCCTTCAAGAACACCTGAGTGACAAATGTAACCATCCCTCTGTGGAGAATTACAGCACATACTGCTGATAATATATAATAAGGAGGTAACTCACTCAAGGTCCTGTAGAGAGTTGTTTTCATGGAGGGCATGAGCCATGTTCTTTGCTCCCTCCACCCCGATCGAGTTCTCCCTTAAACTATCCAGATAAAAAAATATAGGGTTTTAGAAATCACAGTTTCCCAACAATCTTAATGCCAAGGAATACTCGTGTTTGGTATCATATCAACAGTATTTAACTGTTTACAAAATATTAATAACACAATATTTAAGTACACAGCAAATAAGTACACAGTATAAAAGTAATACATCATTAAAGTACACAGCATGTAAGTACACATATAAGTAGACAAACGAGATATAAGTACACAGCGACATAAGAGCACAAGCAAAATATAAGTACACAGTGACAAGCGGCATATTAATACTCTAAAGGTAAGTACAGAAGCAACATAAAAGCACACAGCCGACATATACTGTAAGTTCAGGTGTGACATGAGCACACAAGTGAAATGTAAGTACACAAGCTACATATAAGTAGACAGCTACATATAAGTACACAGTGACACATGAGTACACAAGGGGCATGTACTGTAAGTACACAAGCTTTATGAAATAACACAAGTGATGTATAAGTACACAGGACAATATGGAACATTGGACATTTTTCTGGAGGTTAGTTTGACATTTGGGAAATAAGCTTGTTGTTCTTTTAGAGAAAGAAAAGGTAAATACCACTTTAAGGTCTATGTAGTTGATATGAAGTTGCAGCTTAGCTCAGCGATGGGGAAAAGGGGGCAGCAGCTAACCTGGTTGTCCCAAAACTCTCCGTTTTCATACTCACTTTAAGGAGACGAGACCTCGGTTCAGCCTGAGTGCTTTGGTCAAGGCAGTCATCCCCCTGTCGCTGATCGAGTTACTCTGAAGTCTGCAGAATAAAAGATAAACATGGTTCAACTCTGTGTGAACTAATTGTAAAATAAAATGTATCAGCAGCAGACTTTTGAATAGGAGACACTGACTGAAGCGAGAGCAGAGTGTGGTTGTGGGTCAAAGCCTCTGCCAGAGCGATTGTTCCTTTATCTCCGAGCTGGTTGCTACAAAGGCTGCAGATGTGAGAAAAACACACAATAGGCACATTGAAAATAAAGTCATTGATCTTGAGGAGGAAAAATGCGACTGAGATACATCCTCTGTGGTAAACTAGTTAGAGTAATGTAAAAATCAAACTGCAAACAAAGCAGATTTCACTCTTAATCCACTGAAAAATGTCTGCATAATTATTCCAGCTCAACAGTATGTAAAGTACAGTTTAATACTGTGTATATATATATTCAAGATCAGCACAGGGGATGAATATGTGAATTTAAGATTACATCAGTTTGGTAAGAGTCCGGTTTGTCTTCAGCGCTTCCGCAATCCGTTTGGCTCCTCCCGCTCCGACTGAATTCTTCCGCAAACTGAATCAACACATGCGTTAAAGATCATTTTACTATTTACTCCGCATATAATGATACAAAGGATTGTGCAGCGAACAAGTGGACTCACTTCAGAGACACCAGTTTGCGGTTGCACTGCAGCACTTCTGCCAGGGCTTCGGCCCCTTCCTCCTCAATGGCGTTGTTCTGGAAGCTGATGGGGGGGAATTGGAGAGTTATACGGGCAGTTTGTATGATTGTTGTGTGCATGAACTCAAATCTACTGGAATTACACTCACTTGATTGATACCAGCACTTGGTTCATTTTCAGAGCTTCTGCCAGGAACTTTGCACCTTTAGAGCCGATGTTGTTGTTCCGGAGACTAAGTTATAAATAGGGGATTAGATGATGCACAGCAATGTACAGTAGTAATGGAAACACACTGTATATGCAAATATGAAGCGATTCTGGGGTTTGGAGATAAGCACATGTTGTTTATGTCTTACTATTTTAAGCAACAACATTTAAAGACAAAATTATTGTGTAAAGAAATGCTCCCTAACCCTAACCCTACACCACTCAGGAATTATGTGTTTCTCCAAAATAGAGTATGAATTTTGCCTTTCTTCTGTCTTCCCATTCTTCGATATAAGACTAAACAGACTTAGAAGGAAACAGTGTTGTGTAAGTTTATTGTATAATATTTTTATCTTGCAGTAAAATCATCTCTGGCATGAATGTTGTAATATTATTAACAAATATAGTGACAAACCAATGGCAACAGTGAATATGTTGTAATGTATCATACACAATATGTTGTATTGTATTATACACAAGTGGTGAATTAATTTACATCCTTGTCCAACTCATCATATTCCAAATAAAACCATCGTAAAATGTGAAAGATATGACCGGTTTCGACCTCTGATGTGTTTTTTTTATTGTGAGCACACCATTTCCTCTTATGAACTCAAAAACCTATGGTTGGTCACCTAATTGTAATGACCTAAATGTCAAAGGAAACAAACGAGGTCTCACTTGAGAGAAGTAAGAGTCCGGTTCACCAGGAGGGCTCGACTCAGTGCTTTGGCTCCTTTGTTGCTGATGGCGTTCTCTGCCAAACTGAGGGGGGCGAATAACAGAGGGTATATAATATTAATGATAATCACATTCATCATCATTGCAACCTCAATCCTACAATCACATGATATTCGCTGAGTGTCGATTACACCCTTTCAAACGAAAAGGCCAATGCCAAATAACAATCAATCAGGCAATTTCATTTGATACAGGCTGTAGGAGTAGAAGTAGTAGAAGAGAAAGGGGTAGAAATGTAAGTGACACGTCACCTGATCCTCTGAATGTGGCAGTCTTTGGCACTTAGCAGGCTTCCCAGTAATTCCATGACGTCGTCTTTGAAGCGATTGTTCTCTAACCTGTTGAGCAGAATAAAACACACGCAAGTTTCACACTGCAGTTTTTCTCCTGACTTTGAGGCTATTGAGGGACGGTGCTCGGGGGAGCTGACCTGAGGTTGCTGCAGTACAGCAGCTGTGGGAGCAAACATTTCACCGTGGCGTAGTTCAAAGAGCCGGTTAGGTTGGTCTGTTCACTGCACTCTGGAGACACGTGCAGCAGATATCCCAGCACAACACAGTGAGCCCGTGTTAATTTCCCTGCTAGGCTACCGAGCCGTAAACCTTCCTCTACGCTCCGCAGCAGCTCTGTGTGTTGCAGCTCCTGTAAACAATATGCCAGGTTGACTGTGCGCAGCGACACCACCGCACCACCGCTGACCAAGAGGCTTTGCAAGAAGCCCGCGGCCCAGGCCTTTTGATTACCATCATCTTTCCCGAGGGGCAATAGCCCAGCAAGAGGTTTCAGTGCCGCTGGGCAAAGCAGGCCTGTCAGAAAGCGCACGAACACATCCAAATGTCCATCTTCCGCTTGCTGTGCATGCTGAAAGGCACTTCTGAAGTGGTTCTGGAAACCAATTTTAGGCCAGGACATGGTGCTTTCCGAGAACAGGTCAAAGATTGCCCGCTTGGAGGAAACATGGTAGAAAGTGGCTGCAAGAAACTCCTGCAGAGTCAGATGAGTGAACCGGTATGTTACGTATATGGCCGACTCCTCCCGAACAAGAACTCCTGCACCAAGACTGCTCTGAGTTAAGAGTATATCTATCCCATAGGCCCTGAGGTCCTGCTCACTGAAGCTGTACTTGTGTTTGAGGAGCCCATAAAAGGCCAGTCGTCCAAGATTCCCCAGCAGTTTACGATTACTCCCATGAAGCTGCTCCAGTTTGACATGCTCCCTGCCTCTTGGTTCGCCAACCTCTGCCTTCATGGAACAGAAGTGGGCGTAGAGTTCAGTGCAAGTCCTTGGAAGGCTTTCTTGTGTTTCACTCTGCATGATGTACATCAGAGTATCGGCTACTATCCAGCAAATGCACGGTATGTAACACATCACCATTAGAATCTTATGGGACTCCAAGTGTTCCCATATTTTGGTGGCAAAATCCCTCTCAGAGAAGTGGTGGTTCAGGAAGATCTGGATATCCTTGGGGCTAAATCCTGGGATCTCAGTCACCCTGTCTACTAGTCCTCCAGGGACGAGTGAGGCCACTCCTGGCCTGGAAGTCACCCACACTGCGACGTCAGGGAGCAGATTCCCCCGGATGATGTTAGTAACTAAGTCATCAATGGACACCTCTTTCTTTGGGTCATCGCAGGGTGCTGCGTCAGAGAAATTTAAAGTGCAGCGGAATTCATCCAAACCTTCAAATATGAGAAGTGTCCGGCAGGAGCTGGTCAGGACCAGACCGGGGTCTGTTAAATGAGGAAAAGCTGTTTTCACCAGTTTCTCAGCCGAAAGCTTCTCCAGTGAGTTCAGCTCACAAAAGGTAAAAGGTAAAACAAAGCTCACGTCTGTACAAATGGCCCCTTGGCTCCACTGTCTAATGAAGTGTCGGACCCAGGTGGTCTTGCCGATACCAGCAACCCCAATTGTGAGGGAGACCCTGGGAGGCAAACTGACGCGGGTCAGGGGCTCCAGAAGCTTGGCCAGCCCCAGCTGTCGGAGATGATTTCTTTTCCGTCCTCGAGCTGCCCCCACCTGCATTAGGTCATGTTCCTTTTGCTGGAGGTCAGAGAGTCCATCGACCAGAAGTAAGGTTCTTGAGGAGATGTTCAGTTTGAGGCAGCTGACTGAATCTCTGTCTCTGTACTGCTCATATTGACGTAGAAGCACCTCTTTGTGCTCCTTCACCATGGAATCTGCGGTAAAAGAAAATGACTCTTTTATTGTTTGCCAAGACGTTAGAGCAGGAAATGGATAGCACTGGTGCATATTGCTTTACAATACGTTACGATTTTACCAGCACACCTTTATACACTGAAGATGACACTGAACAGCACATGAAGAGCAGTTTGGGACTCAATGTCAACACCCCTCCGGGCTATTACTTGATGATCTGATCTTCCACATGAGCTAAACTACTAATACACTTGGAACAACGCAAACATCAAATCCCATTTCAAGCCCCTTACCGTGGTTGACGATGAGCTGAGCCACGGGAGAATCTGAGCTCTCTATGAAACCCTGGAGAGCATCAGAGCCTTGGGTGTCCTTGCTAGTGATAATAGTTGTGAGCAAGTTAACCTGATCCTGCAGCCGGCCTGCTTCCTTGATCTTGGACTCCTCAGCCAAACTCAGCACATCCATCTTTCTCAGGTGGGTTAACAGCTCCTCTAGGAAGGAGGCCGTAGTGAAGCGTTGCAGCTGATCGTGATGCTTTTGGATCCAGCCAAGATCTAAGCCAAAACAAAGCACAGCGCAGAGAAAACTCAATAATCTTGATTTATGTAGTTAGCAAGTCAAATTGACAAGAGTTTATTCTGACCAAGATCCACAGTTTGTAAAGTTGGAAAAACACTATGCAATGCATGGAGAGCGAGTTTTGTCTCTTTATTTGTGACTTCTTATCAGCCTTCATTACAAAGAGTACTAACAAAAAATGCCAATCACTTCAAAATTGTGTCCTGATCCTGCTATGCTCTTTTTGTTCAACTCGAGATTGAGAGACGTTGATTGCTACTGCCTCACGTAAACAAGACTATTGAAGGATAATATACCAATTAATGTATATTTAGTCTTTTTGTACTTCACTACTTCTGTTGTGTGGGCCAATCAAGCTGCAACAATGCCAAATTCAATGCATTCTAAGAACTGTCAGTTATTCTTTTTAATTTCTCCTTTTCTCACCCAATCTTAACAATTCTAAACCCTAACCCTCTTCCAACCTCTATCTCTCTTCTCTTTTAGCCATGCTGGCAGCTAGGTGGGTTTTTTTTACACTGTGATGGCTCTATTCATAACAACGGTGGTCTCTGTTGGTTGATCAGTCAGTAAGTCATTCAGTTTGGTCCATACTTAAAGCCCGCATTAACCATTGGATGGATTACAGTGAAATATTGTATGGACATTTTTTATCTTGAATCTTATAAATATAGCCCAATATCACAAATTAGAAATTGTGCCATCAGTCTTTGAGCAGCATAGGACACCCTGTATCCTTAATACAACAAATGCACCACATGTTGTGTATAAAAATCATTTGGAGGTATCGGTGCTTAAATAGCTAGTGCTACCTTGTGAAACTTAGACTGGCAACATGGTTAACATACTTGCTTAACATCAGCCATAGTAACTGTGAGCATGTTAGCATGCTGACCATAGCATTTAGCTCAAAGCCTATAGCCTCACAGAGCTGCTGTAAACTCTAGAGGACTTGTTTACTTGTTAAATTGATTTCCAATTACCAAGTCACATCCTCACAATGAACTACTAGGAAATGATGTAAGGATCCCTGTGGAGACGTTCGATTTCTAATGGCTTCTCTACAGGTCCCCCCGTGTTTTTGATCATTACTTATAATTCTGAGATTCTGAGAATCTCTTCAAAGGAGCAGATCAAAGCAAACATATATAATTAGAGAATGTTTTTCCCTCAATTATTTTTGATTCATGAAATGATATTTGCTGGATAACCATCACATTTTGTAAGTGTGTGTAGTTGCATATCTTCCGTTCAACTTCGACTTTATTTATACAGCACTATAAACACATTGTTTAATTTATTTATTTGATCCAGGGTGCTTTGCAAAAATAAATTGATGACAGATAAGCAGTGATAACAATAATAACGCTAACATTGATCATAATACTACACAACACAACAATTTAGGCACAGTGAAAGGCTCAAGTATAAAAATGTGTTTTTAGTTGCATTTGTTCTGACTTATTCTATATTTGACCTAAGAGTGAGGAAGCCCTACAAAGTGATTGAATTGATTTGAAGGCAAAACATTCAACATACTGCAAAACAATCTGCTAAACTAACATAATCAAAAAGAGGTTTGGGATTTTCCCAAACTGTAAAGCCAATTTCAAACGCTGGTTCAGTGATGACACGTGTCATGAATTTCCGTTTGCTTTTGTGCAGCAGTTAATCTGATCATCAATTATCATCAGTGGTTTTGAAACGTACTGACAGAGTTACCTCAAATCAAAGTTCATAAATCTCCCTCCAGCCTTTTTCAAACTGACCAGAACAAATTCACCGACCATACAACATGCAAAAATGTCAGACTTTGCAAAGATCACGTCAATGAAAAATGTCAACCCTGCTCTGGACGTCTGGACAAAATAGATACATTCAAAGGAATTTGATTCTTTCATTTAAAACTACGCACACCTGAAAAGTGAAATTTTGGCTAAGGTGACATCAGTATCCCTAAAATCTCCTTGGAATATTCCTCCGGGTAGAAAGAAAAAGCGCTTATTGGCATAGAAAACGATGAAAGTCACAGTGAGCAACTCAATAAGCATTTTTGTCACATTTGGGTAATGACTGATCCCAAAATTTAATGGAACTTCAAAGATGAAGAAAACCGCTCCTACTTAATTTAACGGCTTTAATCTCACGTATGCAGCAAGTCATTCATGAAGAGATCAGATGAATGTGGATACTAGTGAATATGATGAAGGCAACACTGATGATAATGTCAAATTGAATGAATATTGATCCGAGCAGAATATCGATCTTCACGATGGTAGAACTGAAATTCAATCTTTGACTCTGCTGTGAATTCATTTACACCTTTATTGTTACTTTAATGCAAAATTACCACGATGCTGTAATAGCCACTGGTTATCCTTAACTTACTGACTGGACCACACATTGCTGTCTTTACCTTTTTCTTTACCATTATGTTTGTCCCATCCACCTTCTAGTTAGGACTGATTGCCATTATAATTTCTCTTCTATTGTTTTTGGTCTTTGCATTAATATCTGTGTACCATCCTACATGCTTTTAAAAAATGAAAGGACAAGGTAAGAGTTTGGGGAAACACACTGCCTCAATCAGTCTGTGGGGGAAACTCTTACCCTCTGTTTCTGCTTGTGAGGAGAGAGGACCAGAGGAAGACTGAAGATCCACGTAGCAGTCATCCTGCCATGTGATGCGTTTGCTCCGGTCCAGGATGGAATCGTAATGCGCTTTCCTCTCCATGAGAAGGTTGGATGATTTTTGATTCCCGAGAGTGTTCCTATTTGTGGCTGCACAAAGTAAAACTGTGCATTACTCACACAGTGTGCAACAATAAGAAATTGGAAATTACAGTCGGTGATGAAAGATATTCGTAATGTTCAATTAATGTTATTGTTATTAATGTTACAAATGTGAATACGTGTATCAGGTCTTATGTTACAGATTTAGTATGTCTGCAGAAAAGCAACACTTGACCATTAAACATGTGACTGCAGTGTGCAAATCATTTTGCTCAACAAGATCTATTTGTGCCGTTAACAGTGAGTAGAAATGCCACTCAGCATCATAGCTGGTAGTTCAGGTATGTATCATCAGGTCGGTGAATCACTTTGATGGCAACTTAACTAGTGTGGCACGTTTTAAAGACATGTGATCCAAAGTGCTTGACATAAGAAATCGAGTCACAAACAAGACAGAGAGATCTGCCTTAACACAGGCTGAAAAAAGCAACATGTATTATTTCAAGGAAAATTAATACCACAAATGTTTTACCTATAGCTGTCATGTTATACTGGTGGTATACTTATTTCTGAAATAAAATTAGCCTGTCAATCTCAGTGCTGAAAGTAATATGATATTCTAATGGCCGTGTGTTAGCCGCAAAAACATCTACTCGCTACTTCTTTCTTTCAGTTCTGCATTTGAAGCAATTAGCTGTGTTCATTTTATTAAGAGTTGAAGGTTAGAGGGTGTGGGTCTGATTTTCTGCCCACTTCTTAGTTTCCCTTCTCTTTACACACAGTCTATTCATTTGTGTCTATGCTGTTATTGGGATTACTTGTATAGCTCTAGGTTCTACCATTTGTGAAACGACACACAGCTTCACATGCTTCACTTCATCTCAGTCGGTTTGACGGCAGCTCACAGATGTTTTGAAGTAAAATAAACACAGTTGATAGTTCAACAGGCCATTCACTTCCTATTCTCAAAAAATAACATCTCTAGGTTAGAATCTGGGATTAATTAACAGTGGTTATTTTTGATCATGAAATGCTCAAACCCGCAATAATAATAATATACTACATATAATAATTATCTTAGAGTTATGTAGTAATATGTTAATCCAATATTCATTCGCTTTTAGCTACATTTTTGGTCTCCTCCTCCTCTCATTTGTATTATCCCATGCGAGTGACACCATTCAAATCATTGTGATTTGATACGTCATATTAAAAATTCAGAAATCATTTTAAAGGTCCTGTACTGGCTGGTTGGGCCTCTGGTCAAGTTGAAGTTGGGAGGAGGATTGCTGGGAAATGGAAGACATCACAAACCAATAGGAATGATAAAAGGTAAGGGGGGTGTCAGCAGATTTATCTATATAGCAGATTGAAAACCACATGAGTTCAGTTGCTCTGAAGTCATGGCCAAGGAAAGACAACACTAAATGAAAACAAGTGAGGTTAACCACGAGTGGACTGGGCCTGGAAACTGCCTCCTGCTGTTTTCAAATGATTCCACAGCCTCGATTAAAATTGCATTCACGACATTTCTAACACTTCAAACTTTCACCGTCAGACTGCTTGTTACAGATCACTGTGCTCCGCTTACTGACCTATATTTCCCCCCCTTCCATCCATGGTCAAAAAATTTGTGTAGAAACCCAGAACATCAGTTGGAGGGTTGTCTCTCTGCAGTGGGAGAACTGCAAAGATGAATTTAAACTGTGTGAAAGAGGTTTCACTGACACAACTTGAAAATGGCCGATTCCTTCCTGTGTGGTTTTGGCGCTGATCACATAACTTCTCGCAAAGGAAGTCAATTCAAAAACCCAGACCTCAGATGTTGCTTGCTAGGTTCCGTTGTCAAGAGAGAAGCACTTGTGTTACTGTTAACGTGTTGAGGAAGACGCCAAATGGTTGGGATCGTGTTCAACGTCCCAGTGAACACAAGAGAGAGCAAGTCAAATCACACGATTGTCATGATCAGCAACGAGCAAAAAGTAATTTTAGTGCATGTGCATGATGTAAGTACGTCTGCATTACACTGTAAATGTAAAAATGTATGGCCAAGCAGATCAGTTGTAAATGAATAAAACATGAGTAAGTTATGAGGCAAATTCAGGTCGAAAGTTATGGCAAAGAAAATGAAACACAGCTCATTTTATCCCTTTTTCATTGGACTGAAACAAAAATATTAAATATAATAAAAAGAAAAAATGAAACTTGGGTAACTCACCACGGGTTTTTGAAGTTGCCTGTCGTTATCAAAATATTGAAAATGTGGCCCATACAGATGTTTTATGTGGTAACGCCATAATTCTCATGAAAGCAGCCGTAGGACCATCGGCAACAGGGCGAGTGCTCAGACTAAACGTGTCACAAACACTCAGCCGCTGAGTCCTGTCTCTGGAGATACTGTGTCAGGCTGCAGCTCCTTCCTGTCTATCTGAGCCGCCTTCCTGTGCTGCGGTGAAGAGGTTGAAGAGTGAAAAGACAGAAAGCAAATGGTGCTTTGTACCCAAGCACAAAATGTGATACGATCTGAGAGCTAATCCACACGTCAATCTCCTCTTTTTTTTGGGGCAACTGCTAAACGCTACAGCTGATGTGGAGCCGTAGCCGTGGAGGCCAAAATGAGACACATGATTATTGTTAATAAGGCTCAGCAGTGGGGGGTTTCAGATGGCATCTGAGAATATGACTGCAGAGGTGATAAACAAACAGTGTTCCTGGTGCAAATTGACAGATCAATACTGCATATGAAATATCATAGATTTCCGGGGATCACAGTCAGGCTCAGAGACGGGCGGCAGGAACATCCGGCCTCAGAGCAGCGACAACCATGAATCTTAACTGCAAATGTTCTGCACGACACAGGAAGGAAAACAGAGGAAATAAACCGGAAGGTAAATCCTGTAGAGGAAAGCTACATATTGAAACTGCTGTAGATCAACATTGTCGGAGCGCAAAAGCATCAAGAAGCAAGAAACTCCACTAACTAATTTAAAAGTAATAGTTGATTTAATATCTGATGTATTTTTTGCTGTTGCAATTTTTGGTTTATATCATAATATCAGATTATCTCTAAATTATCACCGTGGCCAAAATAATTCACATTAATGATAAAATCACAGTATTTGAGGAAAGTTAAAAGAAGAAGAATCAGAATAATGATACTATTAAGTCATTTTTTAAAACATTGTTTATTGTGTGTTTTAGCTCATACAAAAATCAATTATGCTCAAATGCTATAAAATACAAATCCTGACTGGGGCTGTGCAGATTGACGAGCGGGATCATAGACAGTACAATATCAATGACAATATTCATCTCATGTTTCCATTAATGTATTAAAATATAATCACTCATTTACTCGGCTATCTGCATCTCCTGTGCAGACATTTGTCACTCCTCTTGCTTGTCGTTTTTCCTGGTTGTCAATAAAACTTTAGGCCTTAACTACAAGCAAATGGCCAGTCTGCTTTAGGTTTATTACGTCAACTGTTTTATGCAAAATCAAAAACATATCAGGACACAATTGAAGACATTTCCAGAAGATTACACTACACACAAGTGTAAAACGTCATATTTGCTCACTTAGTTTACATGATTATGCAGATTTTACATTTTTATAAAACATCTGGATGTATATGAAGAGCTAATAGTGCTGTGTGTGATTTCATCGGGTTAACTCAGCTTGACAGAGGTGTTAAAGCCAGTATCGACAAAAATGGAAATGATAGACATGGAACTGAGGAGGAAAATCCCCTTCACCAGGGTATTTAAAACAAACAAACAAAACAGACAGTCTGTGCATCGGTGCAGACGAGTAACAAGGCAAGCAGCACGCGGACATCGTCAGAAACGGAGCATCTCCAAGCACTTATGTTTATTTCATGGCACTTGATGTCTTGGCAATTTCAATATTATTTAAACCTTCATCTTTAGGGAATCAAACAAAGTTTTGAAATCTTTTCATATTTTGATATTTTTCAGATTGGGGATAAGTCGCTGCCTCCTGAGAACACTAACATAATTATGGCTGCACGCTGCCTCTAAGAAACGAGGAACCCGCTGAACAAATCACATGCACGTCAAAAGGCACAGCAGAGGTTTCTGAGCCACTTCAACACAAGTGTAACATAAAATAGCTCGGCTTTTTTCTTGCCCCTCGACACAAAGCAGTTTCATAACTCGGACAACAAATACTCTTCATTCCAAAAAAACACTTCTCACATCCTTTTTTTTACCCTAATTTTCACTCTTACAAATGTAAACAGTTTGCTTTAAGTAAGCATACATAAGTGGTTACGGACGCTCATCAACGAGTTAGCTACACATAATCACATTTAAAAGACAGTCAGTGAGACTCGAGTCTGAACTGGACAAGTAGAGCATGCAGCAGCAAAGTAAAGCAGGTAGTCGACTCATTTTGAAGAATAAACGCGAGCTTAAACAAAGATTATCTTTTTTTCTTTTTTATAAAACCTGTTAAGACACTGTAGTACCAGTTGAGAGTGAAGTTCATTAAGTTGTAACGAGCTTCCTGCATAAATCAAGAGCATACATTTTTTAATTTACACGCTTTTCTACCACAGTAACAAACAAGTCAATAAAAATGACCATTTAGGACTCAAGTATTTTAACATCCCTCCCTTATATCTTCATTTTCCTTTAAAAGTAGTAACCAGCAATGTTCGCAGGCAACTAAATATGATGTTTTCAAATTCAACACGCAGGCTGCCGGATTTTTATGTCAGTGTGTCACCGGTGCTATAAAGTATCACATGTCACACAGTGGGTGCAGCCACACTGTTGATCAGTGATCTCCCAGAGACCCGGAGAAGGACACTTGTGGTGCAATATTGTTTCCAAACAACCACACAATCAGTTACGCACAGGTCTGATTATTACCCCCGTCTCTCTCTCTCTGCTGAGGTCCTTCCACACACAAGCACTCCCAGACGCAGACGCACAATGATTCGAAGCCTGGATTATAGATCTGACAGTCCCTCTGCGTGTTCACTCAGCTCCATGGTGTAGTAGTCCAGAGGACGCCTGAGAAAAGTGACAAGAACATTAACAAACACACACGCACGTATACACAATCAACACATCGGATTGAAGCCTCAGTTTCCAGTCACTCACATTCAAAGTTTTCTTGGGCTATTTTGTTGATTAAGTTGTATTCTTTACCTTTAGACCGCCCTCACTCTGCTCTCGGCCTTTCTTATCAATGAGTTTTAAAAATATCTGGACACAGTTGTGATCTCTCAGTGTTTACTTGAAACTGGAAGGAAGGATGGAGAAAGGGGGAGAACCTATGACATTTTAGTGCAGATCCACATCAGAAGGGGGATCGAGGAATGTTTTGAGAATTATTAATTAAAAGAAAGAAGTAATAATTGAGAAAAATGTATCGATCCTGCTGAAAATAACAGGGATGTGGTTTCATCAGGGGGCTGTTGGGCCTTGGGGGAATAAACACTCTACTGTGCGATTCCAGTTAAATAAGATTTTACACTTCATTCATACAGGGTACCCACATCTACATCTATCATGGTTGTAGACCGTATTACTTCCCGAAACTTCAAACACATCTGAAAGCCGTTAGACTTGTGCGACCACAGAGAAAAATACCATGAACAGACATTTCCTTTCACAGCCAAAGGCTTTTCTAAGAAAACCAAGAAGGGAGAATTTATCATTGTGGATTATGGAGAAATGAAGGCAATAGGCTCTATGGATAAAAACAAAAGAAACACATCCTCAGGGAGAGAAGCACTTATTTGATTCTAAATACGCTACAACATTGTGTAGGTTGAAATTTAAAACATTAGACAAGTGTTACTCATCTTGCTTTGTGAAGATTTCTTGTGAAAAAAATGGAAATTAAATGTTGTTGTCATGGTCATTGTATAAAGAGGTCTGTCTGTCATCAGTGTGCACATCCAGCCCAGCAGAGAGGGAGAGAGATAAGGAGAATGATGCAACTAACAGTGCTCACCTCCTCCTGTAGAAATATGTGAACAGAGCAGCTCCGAGTCCCAGCAGCACCAGCACTGCTATTATCAGTCCGATCTGTAAACCCAGGGTCGACGCTAAGGAGACAAATGAAAGCTCAGTTACACTTTCGGGAACATGATGATAACTTTAAAACACCACAACTCACAGATGAACAGATTTTGTTTGCTTTTGGATTCCACAAGTCCATTTGATTGTCTATTTGCAAAAATAGGCCGTGACAAGATGCAGAACACATAACACATATCAGTTACAGATTGTAAATCCATGCAGCCAACTCTGTGCAACATGGACAATAACATGTAAGAACAGTGTCTGTGACACATTTCAACACAAAAGGCTCTAAAAGTGCCTGGTGTGTTTGAACTAAAACGCCTGTCAAGACCTAACAAAGCACACAATAATCTATTTTTCTTTCTTTTAAAGTGGTGCAGTGCCTGTACTTAGCCCACTGGTTTGGAACAGGCGATTTGTTTCCCCTGTGGTGATGCCACTAGCTGTTTTCTTTCTAAAGCTTTTCGCGGCAATTAAAGACCTGCTGCTAAACTGAAGCCTCACCGCTGTTGCTGCTCAAAGAGCAGTTCACCTCACCTCGCCGCCGAAATGTGGTCATTTAATTGTTAATGATTTCACATACCTTCATTTCTTGTTCTTTTAAGACATCTTACATGTAATAATTATATATCCTTATGTATTTCTCGATTCTTCTATGTGAATCATTGGCTTTACCTAAAAATGAACGACATGACAATACCCCCCTTGGGTGCTGGCTGCAGTGTAGGTCATGAGCCTCCATGTTAGTGGATGGGACATGGACCAAAGATGGTTCCTGTCATATTAGTTTAGTGTCACTCTGATGTATGTTTAAGTTTTCATTTTTCCATAACATTTTTCTGTAAATCATAGATTGTATATAGAGATGGACAACGCGTCTCGACTTCCTCCCACTATTCAGAAATGAATCGGGAAAACCTTGGATACGATGTTTTTGTATTTTGTATTATTAGAAAATTTACACAAACATCAGTGTGGTAAGAACTACCTAAAGTGACGGAAGCTTTCTTTGTATCATGTATTGACAGGACCTCGATTCTGCAGCTCCACACCACGATCACTACTGCACGGACAAATGATGCTGCAAATCAAGTCAAAAGCGCAAAATGGCGGCACCATCATTCTGGATATTTTGGTTTCATTTTTGTTCAACGTGAGGAAGTTGAGACAGAGTTTCTCTTTATTAACACTTTATGTCGTATATTAAAGGTCCATCTTAGGAAGAGGTTGTTCCCTGATTGCCATGACACTGCAGCGACACCGACTTTGAATGAGCTCATAATAATCACAAGCCGTTTTCAGACATGAACTCTGGGAAATGTACTGAGAATTGAGTCTGGACATTTTCCAGTTTGCCTTACACATGTGAAGAATGCAGCCGGAGATTGATTGTCCGTATCATTTATGTACATTTATGAGATATTTGTGTAATTTGTTCATCATCTGTCATGTGTCAGAAATGTCATCGACACACCCACTCGCTTGCTGTGATGTTTTTCAGGCATTCCAACATTCCAACATTTGCGTTCTCACTTACAGCAGCTATAATGATAATAATGAACCACTGTTCCTCCACAGCTTATCTGGCAGATTTGACCACAATGCAATCCATTATTAAATCTTTTACAAGGACATGTTTAGAAACAGACATTACATATGAAAACTATGTTACAATAGATGAGGACTCAACACCAAGGGAATTCAATGCGTTAACAAAGCCCAGAGACATTTCTGAGGTGGATTATCAGAACAGCGTACAGACTCTTAGTTGATTTGAATGCTGAGAATCTGTTCTCTTTAAAGTACTGAGAGTTGTGATAGCAGGTGTTTTGTTGTGCCGGTTAGCTCGTGATGTGTCGAGAAGGTGCTAACCTGTGCTTGTGAAACGGCCCGTGGTTGGAGAAGAACAGACGTCTCCCTGAACAGAAGAGGGATTCATGTGCGACGTCTGGGTGATGAGGGCCTTCTGATGGTCCGACAGAGCCTGGATGTTCCCCCACACTCGCAGCCAACCAGACACACAGGAGAAGTTGGCCCCTTGAACACGAACAGACAGACAAGTGTTTCATTATCTACACACAACTCGGTTCACCATCTGTTTCAAGATGTACTCTGATTCGTTCAATTGTGCGAATTGAACGAAGCCACCATCGACCGCTTGTGAGTGGGAATCTGCTGAAGTTGCTCTCATTTTCAAATCTATGCTGAAATGAAACCTCGAAACCACCATGTCACATCATGAAACCTTTTCACAGCAATTTCTTGAAGACCGAACAAAGGTCTCAGGGAAAAGGCGGTCAATGGTTACATTTAAAACTGCAAAGTGTGATGGTGTCCAGTTCAAAGTGAGTGAAAGTGCCTCACCTTGGAGATACAAGGCAGAAATGCCACAGTGACACCTCTTCTCCAGGTAGTTGGCCACATCAGCGACCCTCTTCCCCTGAATCAGACTACTGCAGTCTGTGGAAAACAGGGCAGCTGTCAACTTGCACAAATGCATATTTATCATATTATAACTGGTAGAGAAAATAAATACTGACAGAATTTCAGATTTTTGACAAACAAATGACAAAAAAGATTTGTTTAAGAACGTTTATGAGCTGGGATCGAACCAGAGACGCTGCAACCACACAATCTGCAAAACATTCAGCTCCCTCCTTATATCGTTCTCCTTAGACACTATTCTGTTTCACATTTAATGATTATTTTAGTTTTGTTAAATGTCTGACACCTCACCTCCTGATTGCTCCTGCCAGTCACTGGACAGGGGTCCAAGGCAAAGGTCAATATGACTGGAGAAGGCGGGGCTCGGGCAGAGGTTGGTGCTGTGGGGCGTTGGGGAGGAGCTTGTCCAGGAGGAGGGGCTTCTCACCTCACAGCACGAACAGCGGCTGAGCGAGACGGCACCATCCTCCACTGACCTGCACACACATGAAACAGTACAATGTATTAAAATACATCATAATGATGACGATGAAGAAAAAGTAAGGATAACTAGAATGAAAGCATGTTTATAATCTAACTATATATATATATATATTAGATCTAAACTGCTGCTTGATAAAGTTAAATCAAATACAAAGAGTGTAACTTAATGAAAAAAACTAATGCTTGAAGAATGTCGATCAGACACAAATATTATCTGTCGTCTAGAACGCCTCAATTGTTCCAGCTGTGATTCAAATTGATATAATTCAGTGTCTGAGCGGTTTCTGAAATGAAACAAAGAACAAACAGACTCTTCGAGATTAAAAAATAATATTTTTGTTGAGCAGAATCAAATATATATATATATATATATATATATATACGGCTGTATTTTATTTAGCTGCTTCAGGCTCCTGGTATTGGCTCATTGCCATTGGGGTCACTGTAAAAGCAATGAACCAACATCGCTGTTATTAGTAACACATGTGCCTTTTCTCTTAAGCTTGTATAGTACACGGTGGTAAAACTAAGGTCGTTTAACCTAATAACTGGTTTCTGCTGTATTGTTTAAGGCCCTAATAACATAGCAGGGGGCCAATAATCGACTTAGATCTCTAATGTAAGAAGTAATCACAGATAGACAGTGGATTAAGCCGGGTCTCTTTTTTCCTTAGTGGCCTCACTTAACTGTGACTGAAGCAAACTTTAATATCACAACCCTGTCAGAATCCCTACTACATTGAATGATTATAGAATGGGGGACAGTTTTAATTTGTCTTTTTTATCAAACTCTCACACCGCCCTAACCCGCCCTAGTTCACCTTAGCAGTGGAGGTTACCATGGTAATCTTCTCTTTTTTTAAAGTGAACCAGTTGTGATCATAAAGCACATCAGGGCCCATGCAGGTATCTTGATCAGGCTCTATCTGTGGCCTGGACCCACTTAAGATTAATAGATAAAGGCCTTTAAACGGTCAGCATCTTTTGATTGGTTTAAAGAATTATCAGGGGTTAAAAGTTCAATCATGTAAAACTATTTCTGTTAATTTTACTGTGTTTACCTGAGTGCTGGTATGACTTGTCTCCCTCTGGTGGTGGACAGAGAGGAGAGCAGCTGCTGGTTTTCACTGAACACGATCATGTCTCTGAGACTGGAGTTGGTCAGAGCCGTGCCAGCTCTGCAGACACTGAACAGGTCATAGCACAGGACGACCGCTCCTCGTACCGGCACCGTAGAGCCCTGCGGGAAAGTCTGATCTATGCAGGGGAGAGAGGAGTGAAGGAGCATGGTGAGAGGTGGTAGAGACGAGAGGATCCGAAAAACACAGACATGGTTGTGAAGAAGGAGATAGAAAAGATTATTTTTATCTATCATCTATCATCTATCGTCTCCCACTACCCTCACCTGCTCCAGTGACATTTCCAACAATGTAGAATCCATCCTGATCAATAGATCCAGTCAGAGGAAGGGCGATGACGGTCCCGCTGCGCTCCTGGTCAAACACAGAGAGCACCAGGCCTCGCAGGTCTGTCATGGGGGGCCCATGCAGCTCCACAAAGGCTCTCTGCTGGCTGTGATTGGTCCAGTGACCACTGGCCACCTCACTGATGACCACACCTTCAGGGGCTGGAGGCGGGCGGGGGCAGCTGTTCTCCCTCAGAGGGGTAGGTGGAGCCACCTAGGATGACAGATGCATGTCTTTTAACAACTCTAAATACTTGTTATCAGACAGAATTAAAAAGAAGACAAAACCTCTGGTTTAGCTGCAAAACGTGGCAAACTATCCCTTTAAAAACTGTTGCGTTTTCATTATACCTTTTAAACAAAATTAATGGGTTATACGCAGGTTTTTTAAATAGACTAAAAATGTGCTTAAAAAGCTATCGACTCCTTGCCCATTGTCAGTAGTGAAGTTGCACTTTTTTGAACATGTTAGTGGGTGTTTGAGGATTTAGAGGATTTATATATGAAAGGTATTTGTTTTCCACAATGGTGTGCTTCTGCCAATCTGTAAAAGCAGAGTTTGTCAGGAACTGACTTGCTGTTAAATTTCAGCACTGTCTTTGAAATCTCTTGTCTTTGTACTCACTGAAAAAGCAGATAGGTCATGGGGGTAAAGGCCTCGACAGCGGCTGAGAGACTCATCCCCATGCAGAACTTCTGGATCCTCCAACAGAGGCAGCTGTCCCGGGGTCAGAGCGTTGCTCAGCTCCTGTGCCTCTTTATCGGAGCCTCTCTGCCGGTACACCACTGCATCCAGTAGTCCTTTAGTGGGAATCCCCCTCTGCGTGGCCGACGGTGGGCCATATGGGCTGCGGTAGAGCGCCACAGCGTCTGGCCCGTTCTGGATGGTGTTTGGAGGCAGGCGAAGCGATGGAGCCGGCACCAACCTGTCACTGCCCAGCAGAAAGTAGCCCTTAGAAGTAGTGAAGTGTCCACTCAGGCTGATCTCCCTGTAGGGTTTGTTGTTGTGTGCACTGAACAGCAATATCCAGATCCCCTGCAGCGAGACTCGGCGACCTGACGGGTGCCAAAGCTCGATGTACTCGCCATCCTCAGCTGCACCGGGTGTATCAGTGTTCAGCTCATTGATGAGGAAGTCGCTGTTCCCCCATGGTGGGAGGTGAGGCTGTGGGTCTGCACCTCCTGGAATTCCTACAGCATAAAAGAGAACGTTTGTTAGATGCGGTTAAAGGAATCAATGACATATTGGGGGATTCACTTATTTGCCTTCTTAACAAGATATGGCAATATGAGGACGCACAAGTTGGTTAGCTTAGCTTGACAATATGACTGGAAACAGGGAAAAAGGGTAACAAAAAAGGCCTACCAGCTCCACTGCAGCTTACTTACACATTTTATACGCAAACCACAATTTAATTTATATAATTTTTAAAATAAGAGAATTCAAGCGTCATTCAGAAACTCACCAATACTGTGAGGGCAGATCTTTGGCCAGGGGCACTGGTTGGGCAGCCCAGGAGTTTGCGGAGCCTCCCAGAAGACACCGGGATCTCTGGGCCAGGACGCCACACCACAACGACTCAGGTCGAAACCTCCTTCTCTCAAACTGACAAAATAATGAAATCATTAAGAAACAACCCTCACAAAACGGACCCTAAGGAATCATAGGGGATATAAGTTGTTGTGTCGGTGAAAAAAAATTAGTTTATTCCATTGTGTTGCAAATCCCAGTTTGCGGCTCAATTTTTTCATCATGAAGGATGAAACATTTTTGGCGCGTTGGGTTTTTCCAGTAAGAAAACAACACAGTGAAATTTACATTAAATGTATCAAAATTGTACATTTATCCACGATCGTGATATGTATTGTTATCTCGTCATATTGCACAGCCCTGATGGTTCTAATATTACTGTTGATTAGTGTCGGATGATAAATTCATATTTTGCATTGGGATTCTGAAACTAAGTTTGAATACTCCAGTAAATCTAGTGGTATGGTTTGTTTCAGAATAAAGTTAATTGAGCCAACATTCTCTTATGAATCATCCTGTCTTCAGTGATCACCAAACTTTTCTTCTAGTGTCAGCAGCAGTCGGACAATTTAGTTTTTTTGTAAAATATCTTCAGAACAGTTGGATGGATTGCTGTAAATTTGGTAAAAAAAAATAATATCTACAGCGCCTTAAGGATGAATTGTCACTACTTCAGATTCCCTGGCTTTTCCTCTAGTGCCACCAACAGGTCAAACCTAACTAATGCTGTGATATACAGTACCTCAACATCTACAACACTGGTTGTGACAGAATTTGGTACGATTGTTCATGCCCCTTAAGGATGAACTGTAAAAACTATGGCAATCCTCCGAAACGTCCTCTAGCACAACCAACAGGTCAAAAATCTTGTTTGTCTTATATTCAGGTGATCGATGAAATAGCACTTTGCTCAAAGCACCACTGAATCTACACAGCCTCACAGAGCTGTAAGCGTAGCTGTAAATCTCTAATATTATGTATAATAATGTATAGTGTTAATGTGTGTTATGTCATATAGTGTATTGTGTTTCTTGTGTATTTTAGGGTTAGGGTTAGGGTTAGGGGGACAGTGTAAGATCTACTTCTCCACTGTGATGACACTGGCTAAACACAGGAAAAGAGCATTAGCAAAAAGGGAACAATGATCACAAGCTGATCCTTTACTTAATAGATTTCACAACATTGAAACTACCGCCTCTGTACTGTAACTGCTGAACATTACTAACACCTCTACTAACAAGTTTCATCACACAAGTGCTGATTCATTCTACCTCTTTCATGTACTCCGGTCTAATCCGTGCAGTTTTATAGGAGTGGAATAAGATCATAGTTTCTTGCCTGTTGCTGAGTTGGTACGGCTGTCTGCCCGGGATGAGAGTCTCGGTGAGGTTGGCACTTGGCTTGTTTCCGGGTCCGGCGAATACAAACGCATCTAACGGCTGAATCTGACTCAGTGGACTGCCCACAGGGAAGTCTGAGGCCCTGCCGCTGTAAACAGCTACTGCACCAGACTCATCTCCTGAGAAGAAATCATAAGAGGAAGAAAGAATTTACGATGAAACGAAAGAGAATCAATGAATAAAAATTGACCAAGAGTCAATGGTGGGCTTCCTCGTGCACTGAAAAGCTACAGTGGACGAGATCACGACGACTCACAGCACACTGACCTTTCATGTAGTTCTTCCCTATCGTCATGGAGATCAGCCAGTTCCTGGAGGTCTCCACATTCACATCCACACTCACACTGACCCTGTCTGTTTTCCCATCCAACACCACCAGCACCAGAGGACCTGCGGCTGGGGCGTCCGTTAGCTCCACAAACCCGTCCACCTGCCCTCCTCCCAGCTTCAGCTCAGTGATGACAGGACTGGTTAGTGGGGCAGCAGGCGGGGTGCAGTTGTTTCGCTGACCTGGGGATGGCGAGGACACCTGAAAGCCCCACCTGTCTTCGGACATCAGGCACCTCTCGATTGACTCATCCCCCTCAAGTGTTGTCTCGTCCTCGACGAAGGCTGGCTCTCCAGGTGTCAGCGTCTCAGCGAGGAACTCTGCACCCCCAGTCCGGCGAGTCATGTACACGACGGCATCCACCATCCCGACAGCCGTGACGTTCATCTTCTCATTGTAGCGACCAGCAGCTGTGTGGTAGAGGACGATGGCGTCTGGGCCGTTCTGGACCGTATTGGGAGGCAGGAGGATGGCGGGTTTGGGCAGCATGTCCACTGAGCCCACCAGGAAGAAACCTCTGTCGTTTGTGCTGTGGTCTTTGAGATCCAGCACCTTGTAGGCTATATTTCCATTCCCGTTATAGAAGACAAGGGTGTAGCCGTCCAGCGAAGCCCGTTGTCCACTGGTGTGATACAGCTCCACAAACTCAGTGGTGTCCAGTCTCGGGTTGTCGGCGTTGATCTCGCTGATGATGAGGCAGGGTTCACCCCTGACTATCGCCACCACCAGGCAGAGACAGGCCACGCAGGCAAAACTCACTGCCATGGTTTACAGATCCTCTGAAAAGCCTGAACACAGGGAAATACAAAATCTCCATCAGTTACATTCCTATAGATGCAATGATCAACTGATCAATTACTTAGTTGATCAAATTCTCTGGTTCCAGCTTCTGAAGTGATAACATATACTGGTTTTCCAAAGTCTTAAAAAGATTTTAAAAACATACTCTAACATGATTAAGTTTTAGACAGTTGTTCATTCTAATGTCAACCTGAACTGTAGCAAATAATGATTTTTAAAGAATTTTCACATTTCTATAATAATTAAAAGACCAAATGATAAAACAATTCATTGAGAAAACAGCAAATAAACCAATGGTAAAAGAAAAACTCATTTACATCATACATTCCCCCGAACTGGATATAAACTGAGTATTAAAATGGGGTTTAATAATATCAAATATTTGATAACTCGAAAACTTATCGCAATATAATTGTCATCAAGAGCTACAAAACAAAAGTCCAACATCGATATGCCTCTGCATTGTGTAAGCACTGTGATGAGGTACAACACACGATTAATCTCACTCAGATTGGTAAAATGTTTTACAGTTGAGCAATTGGAGCTGATAATATCAGCCTTTCACAGATATAACACTATCAGCATTTAGGGTTGATGATAATGCGGAACAGGAAAGCAGCCTACTTCTTCAGGGAGATGACTTGATAAATATAGTTAAAGCAATCTGCTTACTGAACAGTTTTGATAGAGGCCCGGGCGGTCACTGGGACATTGTCAGGAGACTCTTGAGTTGAGGGTGACTACTTGGATGTACATGATTGTGTATATGCAATAGAATATAGTCACATACATCTATCATGCATGGATCTGTGTTTCGGGGATGTGATGTATGTTTGATGTATCCACACCACCTCAATATACTGTCACTCTCTAAGACAATTGCAGTAGATGTGCTGTATATAATGCATCACGTAGACCCTCACCCAACTGGATTGTCTTGGATTTGTGTAAATACTTTCTGTTAAATATGAAAAACAGGAAAAGAAAAAGAAACAAATATATACATTACAGATTAAAGGTTCACTGTGTAACAATTACGTGAAAGGGATCTATTGGCAGAAATTGAATGTAAAATAAACCTAATGATGTTTTTACTAGTGTGTTTCATCTAAATTGTATGAATTGTGGTTTTCTTCACGCTTTATAATGAAATACTTTACATCAGGATCGGGTCCTCTCTACGGAGGCCACCATGTTTTTTACAGTAGCCCAGACTGGACAAATTAAACAGGTTTTGAGTTGTTACGACAATTGAAGGCTTCCACAGGTTATTCATCTTTGGCGTTTATAGTTATTTGTCGGCTGATTTATCAGTATTTTATTTTGCTCCCAACAAATTTGTTGGAAGGAAATACTGTTGTGACATTCATCGCCTTAACGATATGGACTGATGTTAATCTTGATCTAATGTTGTGTTAACATCATGATTAGATCTAATGTTTACTGGTCACAGATCACACTCCCTGGTGGAATGAGGAAAAAAACATCACAACATGATGAATGAGTCTTCTATGAGTTTTCTTTTTTTTCTTCGGGGGGTGACATTGGGAATGCACGTCTTCAGCATGAGTCACGAAATGTTGCGAAAGACAAAAGGGAAACTTTTGAATGAAAACAGTGAATCCGAGAAACGGAGAAACAGTGAAAGGCTTCCGCGGCGTTAAATGGACAGAAGTGCGGAGTTTGTCAGGGGTTAACGGGAGCATCTGTTGAGATTTAACCCGGTGTCATCTCCGAATAAAACACTGAACATTAGCCACAACGATGAGGCTTTAACAGGCGGCGTTGTCTTACGCAACAGTTTAAGAAAACCGCGTGAAGATGCTAACAAACAGCACGCAGAGTTAAATTCAGCCTTGAAATCGTCTCCCGTGTCTGCACAGTTATTCCAGTCACGGTGAGGCTCCTGTGTGTGTGTGTGTGTGTGTGTGTGTGTGTGCGCATCTTTCCCGTCGAGGAATAAAACAGAGAGACCCTGTCAATGTGCCTCCTCTCAGCCCGGCTCCGGGCTCCTCCAGCGCGGCGTCACTTACCGTGTGCTGCCGCTGCTCCGTCGAACCGCTTCGGTGTCAAAAAGAAAAATGTCCACCCGTCCGCGGGGACAATGTTGTTAAAGTTAGTTTCCAGTCCTCCGCCGCTCCCCTCATTCACAAAGCAGCGCTTCTTCCTCCCGCCCCCCGGATCCCCCGGCCTGTGGGCGGTCAGACTGACGGAGGGGGATGATGCCTGTCAGGGAGGCTCCTCTGTTTTCTCCCCGGCTCAGCTCTCCCTTCGCACGGCCACAGCCGAGCGACAAACACCGGCACAGCCCCAGGAATGAGCCGCTGTGAGTATCAACACACGGAGGGACCGGGCGACATTGCTTGTACCGAACGTCTTTAGAATAATGTCAAAGCTGCTGGGCTGTGTTGTTAGAGCACTGTGTCTTTTGAGTTCATCCCCAGGGGCCTCGTAAAGACCTGAAGGGGGCCCCTGACCCCACTGTGTGAAACAGGAGAGAGGGGGTTCACATCAATGAAAGTCCCGCCCAACGCAGGTTACAGCTCCTCAGGGGCGGATCGAAGGGTTTTCTGAACTTGGGGCCACAGTTTTCACTTTTAGTTCAGAATTTGAAACATTCCTTCAGACGTTGGGGGGGGTCAAAGTTTATATTTGACCTGCAATGACCTGTTCAAGTTCAAAATTATACAGTCCAGACACACATCAGACCGTCTGAGGTAGTTTGTGTCACTTTCCCTCTCGCATGTCCTCTTGACCTAAAGTAAGTCAGCGATGTGAAGCCGTCCTCAGCAGACATTCATGACATCAGAGCGTCTAAGCAGCGTATTGAAGTATTTTGGGTTCTACAGCGTATAGATGGCAAAGTCAAGATCAAAGGTGAAGCTGTTTGTCGTCTTTGTACCATGCGACTGCCTAATGACGAATCTGTGGGTTCACCAGTTGAGGAGGCATCACGGACGAGCGGACCAACGTGAAGTGTTCAACTTTGTTTGACTGTTCGCTCATGCGGGGGGAATGTATTGGAACAAATCGTGTGTCACGTCAAATTCGTTCAAACATGATTTCTGGAAAAAATGCCAATTGTATGTCCAACACCCGTGTACAACTTCTGATTCAACCAAAGCTTTAAACAAAGCCCCACATCACTTAATATACATGTATTTTGAAAATTGCTCCATGTTCAAGCTCATTGTGTTCTTCAAAAAAGCGTAGAAAATGAAACGTCTTCCTTTAAACCCTTTTCTGTGCAGATATGATGTCACTAGGCCGACTCCTGCAGCCATTGACCTTCCAGTTGAATAATTAAGTGTAAAATTGACCACAGAAAACTTCAGTTCAGTTTTACTCAGTGGGTCAGTGGGACCAGAGTTTCACTTCTGTTCTCCATGGAACCAATATCAAAAATACAGCCATGAGATGTCTGTGGTGAGGGAGATTACAGTGTGATGAAATTGTAAAAACTCAGATTTTCCCAGTTTTTTTATAAACCACGTAGATTTGAAACTTATTTAATTGTTTTAGGAACAGTAATTTATTCATTTATTCCCTTTTTTTTACCCTGATTAACACAATCAAGCCCAAAAAATTGAGTCTTTGATTAACTTTTACATAGTTCCTAGTCGTTTCTTATTCAATTGTGTTATTCTTTATGTTAAATAATTTACTTGTTTGGGTAGAGTGAGAGAGATTTTGTCACACACCCAGCCCTGTGTTGTGGATTCAGGTTGGTGTTATGTTAATATTATGTATATTGTTAGTTGAAGTGCGGGTTATTTAAGTTTATTTCCTGAAGATGATTGTTATTTCAATTCAGTTAATTATAATCAATAATCAAACAAATGTTCTCTGTTGTGGAATAATGTAATGTGTTGTGTTGTGTTATAAATATGAAATAATGTGAAAATACTGCACCTGAATGTTTGTATGAATGAAGATTTATGTGTGTTTATTGTTTTTCACACTGAGGCCCCAATCCTGACCTTCACATGAGACTGACCACTCTGTAGTCAGACAGTTTATAGGAACTGAGAGGACTTGTGAGGGGGAAGGTATTTTATTTTCAGAAAAATGCACAACATAGACTTTCAACATATACTCACAAAAGGAAGTGAAGACAGAAGTTGTGGTGTATCCCAAATTAGAAATGTGTCACATTTTTGATCAACTAACAGACAAACAAACAAGCTTTGATGAACCTCCTTGGCAGTCAGCAGTATTAAACAAATACTACTGGATGGATTACCACAAAAGCTGTTGGAAGAAGCCAGTAAACTTAGGTGTGGATCCGGAGGGGACGGATCATTTATATAATTCATTTATCTTCATGGAAAAAAAACAGACATATTTACTGGACTGAGATGAGTGCATATATTATACATGTGGACAATTTGGGGCAGTTTGAGTGAATGTAAGGGGACTGTTGGGCCTTGGCGGAGGTATGCGCTCTTTTCGAACTGCAACCGATTTCCACCAAACTTTGTGTATTGGACATGATCCAAGGAAAAAACCTGTTTTCACTTTCTTCAACATTGTGAGATAGGGTGTTTTTCAACACATTCATTGATTTCTCAGAAAATAATTCATGGATCTTGATTAAAAAAAAAATCTGGCACATCCAAATTAAATTCTGTATCTGACAAATTAGAATGTGCTTTCATAAGAGGACTGTCTTGGCAGAGGTATACACTAGTTATAATGTGGTAAGTTTCTTCAGCACTAATGTTAGTGTATATACATTCCTCCTAACACCACTAGATGGCCATCTAAGCATGAGAGAGTGTTCGCTCTATAGCACTAAAGGCATGTGGACAAAATTAAATTGTCAGCTGGGGAAAATAAGCAAAAATAAAAAGGCCTGTAGTAAGTGAGGTTCCCTGAGGTAAAACTCTCTGATATATTCTGTTGGTCAGACTCTGGTGTTTGTGTGGTGAATGTTTTGACGGGAGCGGATATGTTTTGACACAGGAAAAAGGTCAGCTGAAATGTTAATGATTCACACGTTCTGTTTGCACCCCGCGGTACGAAGCTGGCACTGCAGCCCGAGCAGGTCTCTGAACGTTCCAATTGAATTTCTGTCCAAGCGCTGCTCTGCCTTTCCAGTCAACAACACCATTGACAAGGTACATCTAATTCATTTGGCTGGTTCTGTTTCTCTGACTCACTACTTAGATGTCATTCATCACTTTAACCTGCTCTGTTATAACATCCCTCCATGTTATAACAGATAACATGGAGGGATGTTTTACTCAGAGTAACATAAGGGAGGATTTTAATTAACTTGAAGATTTAATCTGGGCTCGTCTGTCCAACAGAATCATATGTCAATTAGACTTCAATTCAATATTTCGAGGTAGCTTGAGGAGAACTAGACCTCAGCTGACAAACTATTAATCAGCAGTGATGTAGCGTTATTACGCCTATTCAAGCGTAATCAAATAAAGTGCATTTTTTAAGTTTTATATCTCAAACTAGTTAAGATTTTCTCAGCATTTTCTTGCCACATTTAAAGACAACGGACCTCTTTTTTTTTTGGTGTATCCTTTATCAGCAAAAGTCAATGCCTGCAGACCCGTGCTGCAAAAAAAAAAAAGCATCCAACTCAGCACAACAAAACTGAATGTACGTTTTATCTCAGACGAGTGAGCTGTCATGTTGCTCGTTTGATCTCGGCAAAGAGTGTGACAGTGACTGGATGTGAGCGTTGAGTCATTGTGTTGGAAGTGAAAGCAGCCAGCATCATCTCTGACTCCATCATCACGATGAGTCTCAGTTTGCAGCAGTCGCAGGCTGAAGAGGATGTTTTCACCCTCTGGTGTAAAGTGTGGGACCAACTTCTTGACAGATCAAACACAGGCACAGGCAAATGAGACAGTTCGTCCTGCCCCACACTCCAGACCACCTACAGCTGGAAATCTATTTCCACTCACTGCAGCATGAAGTTCTGCAGGATTTTAAACTGAGGGACTTTCTCATGCATTTAATACAAATACAGAAACGCTGCTGTTCCTTCAGACCTTGAGACTCAATTTTATTTGTAATTAATTTGAACAATAACACATTTTCTTAAGGTGTCTCTCCAAGAAAAACCTTTGAAACCAGAATCGCACCCAGTAAAGCACATACGTCCTCCAAGGCACAACAGTTCCTTAAAGGTTGAGTGTGTAGAACTTAGTGACATCTAGTGGTGGAGTTGCATATTGAAGCTGAATACCCATCAAGACCCTTCAGTTATTTTTCTGTTGAAAAACACCGTATCTCTCCAAACACCGCACTTCCCCAATCCAGATCTGGACCAGAATCTTGGCCACAAGTACAAATGTTTCAATTGAAATCAAAGGCTGAGTCATTTCTTGAAACAACTGCTCACTGTAGTTTTAACAAGTGTTACTCAAACAGGGGTGAATAGTAGATTTGGTGTGGAGCAGAACTGCGTAGTCATACGTTGTGATGATGTTGAAATCTTAATAGATTGTTTATGTCACATGCTTCATGTCGGTCATCAATCATCCACTGAACCTGATCCTATCGCACTCTTAGGCACTTTGCTTTTATCGATACAATAACTTTTCCACCTCACCCAAGCGTAAAAGCTTTTTTTGCAATATTTCAACAGTTTAAAAAAAAAGATTTATGTGAAAATTCTAAATCCATATAAAAACAATTGGACGGGAGTGTGCTTATGTGTGTTTTTTTTAATAGTTTTGAACAACAATGGATGTATAAGGCACAGAGAAAAAGACTGCATCAAGTTTTGGCTGCACATAAAAGACGTGTTAGTTAAATCAAGTAAGTAACTGATTTTACTGTATACGACCAGGACCTCGACAATGTGGCCGGACATTGTTGTCATCACTAATCCACAATCAGCCATCCACTGTTTTTTTTAATAAATACATAATGCCCTGTCTGTAGCTATTTCACACCGAAACATTGCTTTGCCTTCTGCTGACCCTACAAGCTTCCCTGGTGCATGGGCCTCGAGCTAATTTTTCACCTCATTA
This sequence comes from Hippoglossus stenolepis, assembly GCF_022539355.2. Lineage (NCBI taxonomy): Eukaryota > Metazoa > Chordata > Actinopteri > Pleuronectiformes > Pleuronectidae > Hippoglossus > Hippoglossus stenolepis. The sequence goes on from NC_061503.1 coordinate 9,613,990, forward strand.
GTCTGGACAGACATAAAAACTGGGACAGTGTGAGGACAAAGCAGGTTTGTGTGTGCGTCCAGAGCAGGAGAGGAGAGCACGGGACAATGCAGCGGAGAGGGAGGCCATGATAACTGTGAGTGTTTGTGCGTCGCAGTTCTCAGAGGCGTAATGACAATGGATTATAAGAAAGGGTTCGGCAGTGCATCACAGCGACTCACGTGTGTTTGGAGGAATCTCCACCTATGTGTGTCGATATGTGATCGCACACACACGTGTACGGTCCAACCAGGGGGTGAGGGCAGGGTTTGACACTGATGAATGATGGGAGCCGGGCTGCCCCCCCCCCTTCTCTCTTCCTCTCCTCCTTTCCTTCCTCTCTGTCTTGCAGGCACAGAGGAAGCTTTCTACCACTTCTCCTTTTTTTTTTCACCCAAAAGAACCTCATCAGCATTCAACATGCATCACCAGCTCACTGCATCCAATCACGTGTGATTACCATACAGAGTGCATGTGTGTGTGTGTGTGTGCGTGTGTGTGTGTGTGTGTGTGTGTTTGCTGGAGGGAGACAGGCAGAGACAGGCAGGGAGAATCCCTTTGTGTTCCCTGTGAGTCCTCAAGGTCACGTATTCATGAGCAGATCCAAGACAGCCACCAAGTGTGAGGCAGCGGTGTTACTGCCTGTCAGAGTGTTTGGGATCAGGATGTATTTATTTAAAAAACATTTTTTTAGGCTAAGGCAAAGGCATCTCCAGTTTATGTTTGACCAGATGTGTGTTGGATTATTGATCTAGAGGGATGCCTCGTCTCTCCCTTCTTATCACTTGCAGATCAGCGTGAGCTTGTTTTGATGATGTTAACTTTCTCCGGCGAATATTCCCACATCAACTGCGGGATAATCCGAAAGGGTTAACCGCTGAGAGGGGATGAGAGGTGCCAGAGCAGGGGAGCTTGGCCACGAGTCGATTTCTCCGAGAGATTGCAGTCATGTTTGATACCCAGTTCCCATGGCAACCGGCAACTGTGGTGCACCTGACCTACATACGTGCTGTATGTACACAAACACGCGCTAACCATCTGTTACTGTGGCGTTGCACGGCGGCTCATGGGGGGACATCGAGTGGCTGCTGAATGAGTCTATCAGAGATGGCAAGAACAAACGGAGGAGCCAGGAGCCGCTCGCACTGTTTCTGCCAGACTGTCAATGAGTTGTGTCAACAGAGGCTGTCGCTCACGTTAAGACCAGCCGCCATCGTGTGTTTACAATAGGCTCTGTAAACACATGAGGTTGACATTACTGTATATATGTTGACTTGTACTTTGTAACAAGATGGCAATGCCTGCAATTTTAACAGAACCCCAAATACATATTACAAAGAGGATACCGATATTTTAATTGGCTATAAACTGATAAGGCTATTTACCCCAATAATACAATATTGTCTTTTATTGAAATAATAAGCACATATTCAATAGGAAGATGTTTGACCGTTGACATTCTTTTTTTAAATCAAACAATTTAATCAAATGTCTAAAATTTCTCAATATTAGCTTGTTTCTAGGGATGAGAATGTTTCCCTCTGGATGAATTGTCATTTCTTTGTTGTCTCCCTAACTTTTCCTCTATAGCGCCATCATCTGGTAATTTCTTTATTCATCCATTTCTTTGTTCCATGATAATTAGACTCTGAGTTAAGATAGACAATCCACTCTTCAATCTCCACTTCCTCCCACTTTACGACATGTCATTTGGAGCCAGTCTGCGCAGTAGAGATTGTGAAGTGGAGCCGCAGAAGCGAGGTAGTGCCGATAAACATGCTCGACCAATCACGAGTCAGTCTCAACTCTGAGAAAAACCTATTTGATGTGTACTTAGTTTAGTCCATGTCCCATCCACTAACATGGAGGATTGTGACTACTGCTACTAATACTGCAGCCAGCCACCAGGGGACGATCCACATGATTTGGCTTCACTTTTGGAGAGCTGTCATGTCGTCCATCTTTAAATACAGTCTATGTTTATGATTGAATACCTGCAAAAAACAGATGACAGGTGTACTTTGTTTAGTGTAAGTACATTCAACATTTTAATGCACCAAACTAAGATGGTGAACATGATAAAGCCTAAACACGCAAAACCACAGGATCTTGGCATCGTCACATGTTAGCATGGCCGTGTTAGCATTAAGCTCACCCCCTGTGTCCCCACAACCTCACAGAACTGCTAACGTGGCTGTAGGCACGTGACCGCTTTACATGAATACACACACGAGACTGTTTCTACTCATGCATTGTTCTGATGCCTGATATTAAATTGCTTTTCTGACACCATCGATCACAGAGACCAGTTCAGTAAATTACAAAGTGGAGACTGATAGATTATCAATAACTGAGGAATGAGGTGATGGGCACCGAACTGAAGGTGAGCGTAACTTTAAGCGTCAAGATTTATTGCTGAATCTGACTGTGCTGACATGATAATTATGAGGGATTGAAGGTCCACTGATGTGACACCTAAAGTGCGGAGAAAGCAGGCAAAATGCAGATTGAATATAGGCTTAAACAGGACAGATTAAAACCAAGGTTATGTTATAGCACAAGAGCTCAGACCTTCTCTTTAAGCTGCAATATAATGAAGCAGAAAATACCTTTTAATGAAATTAAATTTTTCTTTCTTTCTTTCTTTCACTTCTTTTTGCTCATCTACTCAAAACATTGTTCAAACCAGAAAAAAACAGGTGTCATCAGAAAAAAAATGTGAACACAACAGCGACATACATCAGTGTGATAAGGACCCAAAACGACATACACCATCTTTGAGAAAAAAAAATTGACGTGTGCTTGAACTTTTAAATTTGGTCCATGTCCCATCCAATTACATAGAGGAGGCGCGATTTCTGACCTATACTGAAGCCACCACAGGGACGTTCAAGACAAATTGACTTTACTTTTGAGGAGCTGTCATGTTGTCCATCTCTACATTCAGTCTATGCACATATATAATGAACGTATTAGATAAGAGTTCAAAAGTGCCACATCCATTAACCATGGAGCAGCACTGGTCATGTTTAGTCATGTGTATGGACCCCCAATGAATTTAATTTGAATATTCATTCACAGTTCAGCTCTGTTTTGTTTCCCACCAACTCCAGAGAAAAACATCTGGCTCTCAAGCTGTTACGTTAGAAAACCAAGCCCTTAAATATGCCTCTGTAATGAGGGGACCTGCAGATTAATTCTCTGATCTTATAACCCATTGCTAAACATATTCAGAACAGCTGCTTTTTATTTTAGTTTCAGTAGTAAGTGGTGATGTCTGTGTCAGTTGACTAAAAATTGGGAGGTAGAGTCAGTTGATAACTGACATTAGAAGGCTGTAATATCAAGGAAGGCATGATTTACATCAGGGAAGTATGACAACTTTACATCCGAGGGTATTTAAGATCAAGATAAGATCTTCTGTTTATGCCGCATTAAGTTAAGGGATTTGATTCATCACATCATGTCTGTGATTCTTCAGAGAACCAGCTACTCTGGATATTGAGAGAATCTCTTCTGCACTTTGCGTGTGCCACTTGTGAGTCGGGGCTGAGTGGGCGTCACTTCATGTTCAGGGCCGAACAGTCAGAAAACAACTTGTTCCTCATGTAGCTGTAGCTCCTCTGTGTTTGTAGCCAGGCGTTGAAAAGAGCTTGATGACCTCCTGCCCTCTTGCTTCCCTCCTGTCACGTTTTCTCTGAGTTTTGTTCTCTCTCCCTCTCTCTCTCTCTCTCTCTCTCTCTTGCGCGGGTGCGCTACCTTTCCGAAATAGCCGTTCCTTCTCTTCGTCTTGCTGCCCTTTTCCCCCTCCTCCCCTCTCCCCTCCACGTTTCATTGATTCTGCCTCTAGACAGGGCAGGGGACAGTGTTCCCCAGTGGGGCACTCTGGGTAATAAATCTAATTCCTGTCTACACGTGGAGGCTCATGGGAAGGTTCTGGCCCACTTTTCACCCAGACAAATATATCCACAAAAAATGGAGGAAAGTGGGCCAAAATAAAAGTAGCCTGAATAAGTGCACTGGCTACAAGTCCAAATTAAATATGTACTCTTTTACAACAATGACAATAATGTTTCATATTCTCATAATATAACTAAAGATTTGTCTCCTTATTCGCCAACAGAATATTCTTCATTGCTGGAATCAGGTAAGTCAGCTACATTTAGTGGTTTCTAACTTGTTTCCCCCACAGCCCCATGTGATGAACCCATGTACACCTTCACCATCAAGGAACAGAATGTAGCTGTTCAATCATTTTATTTGGCCTGGGTCTTCCTCTGGGGAGCTTCCATGTTCTTCCCGTGTCTGCGTGGGTTTTCTCTGACTTCCACCCACAATGCAAAGACACGCAGATTGGTGTTAAACCGTAGGTGAGAATATAACAGTAAATGGTTGTTTGTCTTTGTACATTGCCCTTGAGATACACTGGTGACCTGTCCAGACACCCAATGTCAGCTGTGATTGGCTCCAGCCTTCCTGCGGCCCCTCAAGGGATAAGCGGTAAAGCTAATGGATAAATGGATCTTATCTGCTTCAACCATTCATCAATTAGTACTTGACAAAAATGTTTAATTAGATGGCTCACTTGCCAATTCATCTTCACCCACTATCTGTTTCAACATGTAGTGTTCAGGTATTAAAACTGACGATATATGGATATATACTGTATTTTAGTCCACAATCTTTCAAGTTACCCCTTGAATAAAGAAGTAGCCCCAGGAGGAGTTGGGAAGGTGTAAAACAAAATAAAGTTAAAGTATTTATTGTAAAACCAATTTTGCCTAAATCAATTTTATAATTATACAAATATTACAATTACTATTAAATCCCATTTTGAGTCGGATCATTTCATTGAATCGGTGCATGAGGAGGTTATAGTAAACTAGATCAACCAATTCAATCAGAGAAGCCTGAACTAATGGCCGAGATATGATTGTCTGATATACCACTGTTAGATGTAAACCATCAGTGGAGCTTTGTTCACATCTTGCATGTCTTCTTGCCTGCTGCATTTGTTCATAGCTGATAAGATATATGACTTCATGAATAATGTAAGGCTTCAGCAATGCAATAAAAGATTACGTGGTCATTGTGAGGCTCAAGGCCATAATGACCAGCATATGCAATGCTGGACTCACTCTGTTCTCTGCACTTTATTGCTCTTTGTTGTCTCTCAAGTTTTCTTAGACCTCTCTCCCCCTTCATTTCCCTCCATCATTAACAAGTGGGAAAGAACCCAGTGCCCGTCTCCTGGGACAAAACATGTGAAAACACAGACTGAGATCAACATCTATTAGAAGCTGTTGTGCTTAGGATGAGGCCAAGGGAAATAATCTTTGTAAAGATCATGTCTTGTGAGAGAACCAGGGGTATTTAGATGATTGCATATAGTTGTGTGGCTCTGTTTAAAGTGTATTGCACTGATTGGAAAGGCAGGAGTGGAGATGAAAGTGCAGGTTGGAGCAGCAAAGTGAAATGTAGCCTTGTCAGAATTGGTCATGTGAAATCGAATATGCCACAGAGCACCGACCGTCCGAATGAGGAGAAACATCATTTTCCTGCAGCAGGTTGCTCATAATTATCTGCCGTGAACAATGGGATTTTCTTTCTGTGCACTACATAGAAACTGCAATTTGTTTACAGAAGGCTAACATTTTGAATTGAGGCCAGGAAATGAAGAAATCAGATCCTAGTGTGTCATAATTATATCATATGTCATATTTTCCTGTTTAAGTTATTAAATGTATTAAATTCCAAATTTTGTGCATTGAAAACAAACTATGCTCGGTCAGACACTTCTTCTCCCGCAGCCTGAGCCACATTATCATTATATCCTTGTGGCCTTAGACCTTGATTGCACGTCATCACCTCGGCTGTATCTCCTCTTCCAGGTACTGGTTTCATATCTTGTGCAGTTCAGCTGCTCGCGGCCCCGGAAATCTTTCTGCCTGAATGCGTCACAATAATTAAAAGTGGAATTTATAGTCTGGAGAGCAAGAATTTCTGAGGCTTCATTAAATTTTAATGGTTTTCCAGAATGGAAATGAGAGGGGGAAATTATGTAAGATAAAACATCACGCTTCGTACGTCACACGGCACTAAAAACAACATCGGGTGTCACTTAGCCAGCGAGTCCGCTCTGAGATCTTGTTCAAAATACTAAATACATGAAGTTCTCTTTATAGATAAATGATCTGTCTGTATTCATATAGTGCATTTCTTTTCAAAGCTCAGAGGTTCTTGCCCAAAGACACATCAGGGGAGTCTGGGATTCAACTGCTGACCTTTTGGTTTGTGGGCAACACGCTCTACCTCCAAAGCCACAGCCGCTCCATAAAAAGGCCTTGGGTAGATAAATTATCTACAATCTAATATCTGTGCACTCTGACCTTACATACAAGAACACATGACAGAAATGCACACAAAGCTACAGAGGTTTCTCCCCCGTCACGTCTAATAGAAATGCCGGGTACAGAATCCTCCCATGTTTTTCGCGTCAGCCACAGTTCATTTCCCCACAGCGGCCCAAAGGAGACTTCTTCTTCAAAGTACACACAGCATCGCGCCTGCTCATTTATACAGTATGTATGAGCAGCTAGCACAATTAGCCTGGAAAAGCTTTCTCTCTCCCCGAAGTGCCTCCTTTTTTTTTTTCACTCTTTCTCATCTCTCCATTTGCAACACGAGCGAGCTATTTTGGACGGGCTCACGTGTGATGAATACGTCAGGAAAGAAACGTGAAGACAACCTTCTGTGTTTGGGGCGTTTTGTGTTTTCTCTCTGAGCTGAAGGGCGAGCTGCTCACATTGCTTTTCCTGCAGTTGTTTTCAACAGCTAGAAATTGTTACGGTCGAGGAGATGTAGGTCGTCTCACACACAGAAATGCAAACGCAAAAACACAGTTGCAAAACCGACACAGAGGAAACACAACCACAATGGAAGTCAGCGACAAGGGACGTTGACAATGACACAAGCAGTTACTTACTGCAGTCAAGGGATCCGCTGATTGTGAAAAGTCAGACAAGCCAGTCGGCACTTAAAATTGTATATCTATTTGAGGTATTACAGTACAGATGCTTGGTGGCCCCAAAAAAGAAAGAACAAACTTGTACAACTTTTGCTGTTTTCTGTTGTGTGGCGTTTGGCTTTTGCGTTAGTGTTGTGGCTTTTGTGGTTGTGTTCTCCATTAATCTGCGTATGTGAGACATCTCGGTCACTGTAGAATTTCCACCACACTTAAAAGTACAACGCGATCAATAGATCTTTAGACGAAATAGACAATTTTTAAAATGCTTGTATGCATTTCTAAAGGTTTTATGGCTACGGACAAAGTGTGCATTCACAATTTTGCATAGAAAAACTAAAATACTGAGACTCTACACACAGGCTGCTGCTGAGAAAATATATAGTTTTATTATATTCGCTTTTATGGGCGTCACATTTTGTTGTCAATGAATCTTCTTGAATTCTTCTCGCCTCCTGTCGTAATTACTTTCCGAGCACGGAGAGAACTTCCCTGCTTCAAATGTCTCGCCAATGACGCATGCAATCCTCTCACGCAGTTATTACTTTAGAAGGAGAAGACAAACTCCAAAGTTCTTAACAGAAGGTCAACATTGGTGATATGCCGACAGACATGCTGAAACACATAATTATTAATCAGAAAATAAAACTATTTTCTTAACTTTTCCGACCCGTAAACACATTGACTCCCTTATGGACGGTCGCATCCTCATCCACATGTCACTGCCAATTTGGAAATTGCAGAGACCCCCGGGGTGCTGCTCAAACGCTTCTCATAATCAGTGTTGTTACTTTCAATTATCCGCTGATGAGTTTTGGTAACAAGTGGGGAAGTGAGAGATGCAGAGTCTGACAGAAGAATTACCGCCGGTGGCTCGGCGGGGATGATTCACGTCCTCCACAATACCCCCAATAGTCTGGAAAAGCCGCCATCTCCAGCCTAACATGGGAGATGATTATGTGCATTGTCATGTCTGGATGTGATTTATTTTTTGGCCAAGACAAACGGAGATGAATCAATTCCCCTGATTTCAAACTGACCGAAGCAAGAATTCCTGTCCTTGAGGAAGCCAGTGGTCGGCTTGGACTGGCCAATGCAACAGCTGTGTCCTTCCATCGATGCTTTCATTCTTTCTTTTCACTGCCTGCCCTCCAGTCAGTCTCTCGGTCGTGGTGGGTGGGTGTGGGGATTTATTTTCAGACTCCTGCTGGGACATGGAGTTTACATTATTAAGAAAATAACCTGTCGGGGAGAATTGTCCTCCTGGGTGAAGCCCACTCGCTGCATGCTGTGGTTAAAGAGCACTGGAGCACTGTGTTGCTGTGAATGCACCTGTGGTGAGTAAACACTGCAGTGAACTCTGCCTCACCATGAGCAGCCTCAACAGACACTTCTTGTTATTTGTAAAAACACTATGTGAAAGTGCTGGCACATAAATTATCTGGGTTCATGATATAATTATAATAATTCGTATAATAAATAATGAGATCAGTATTCGTTTCTTGCCTGCAATTAATGTTTTGTTGTTAGTGGTGCCCTGCGGCCACAAATAAATTAATAAAAAAGAACAACATAATCTCACATTAGTTAGTATTGTTAATGAGAGACTAGTTAATTTAGACTACTGAAGGGAAAGGGGCACTTCGAGGGCCAATCAGATTTCAGCAGCCTGTGCCCCCCCTCAGCCCTGCCCCTGGATCCGCCCCTGCGTTTATTGTCTTGACAATGTTGTCATGTCGTTGTGCACGTGTTTACTTAATCGGCCCCCCACTAGCAACACATTTTCCTCCAAGATAGAGAAAGGGTCGCAACTTTTCTCTCTTCAGAGACGACAATTTCCTCAAATTTCTGCAACACTTAGCAATTTGAACAAGAACACTGATCATGATGCAGCAAAACATTGTGAGAGGCCTGAGAGAAGCCCTCCTGAACACTATGTCTGAGATAACGGGGCTCAAGGAAGGAAATCAGGCACTGCAGCAGAAGGTCGACCATCTTGAAGAGCAGGTCAAGCAAAGAAAATGAGCTTCTACAAAAAGAGACGAAGATGAATAAACAAACTGCAGCTCATATAAACTGCCTGACTGAACTCTGCAAGAAAGACATGAAGCTTGAGAGCAGTGAGGCCAGAACACTGGAGGCAAGCCGCCGTCAGGAGCCAACTCCAAGTGAGTCCCTGGGAAATGACAACACGGCCCTGAAGAGGCAGGTTGACCAGCTCCAAAGCAAGAAGAGCCAGCTCTCTTTGTTAGGTGATGAGCCCTACATTAATATTACTTGTTCATTTGTCCAAAGCCATTAATAAAGTGATTTATGAAAAAATACTTATTTGATATAAACCTTATTCATGCTCAGAGTGGTTACAGACCTGTTTTTGTTTTTGATCTGGGAAGCTTGGCGAGATTTGTCCAAGCTGGAACGTGGGTTGCTGACAACCACGAGCAGCTTGTCCACTTCTTTCATCTTGAGCCTCAGCTTATCTCTCATGGAGAGGTGGAGGAGAAGCTGTGTGTGTGTGTGTGTGTGTGTGTGTGTGTGTGTGTGTGTGTGAGTGTTGCACTTGTCTGGAATACACCTGGAAGGCCTTGGGTGCATTGTCTGAGGGGGTGGATCACAGGAGGAGGAGGAGGTCGACTGTTGGACGTCCTCCTCATACTCTTGGGTTGGTGGGCAGGAATCAAGTAGATGGAGGGAAGATGGTTCCACTTGTCTCGTCACAGGCTTTGTCTTTATTTGCTTCAACATCTTCAACATGTTGTGAGCAGCTGGATGTAGACGTGTGTAATAAACATGAAACACTGTTTTCAGGTCCATCTGTTTTAAAGAGGTGTCATCTGCCTTCGTGTTGCTGCCGTGTGGATTTCTGACATTGTCTCGGGCTCATTCTGTAGAGGCATGAAGCTGGTTTTTAGTTTCCCTTTCACCACAGTACAAAACCTTAACCCTAACTGGAGTAGGAAAATGGCTCTCTCTCTTTGTTTTCCTGTGCGTGTAAACTTTGAGTATAATAATTGAATAATAATAATTATGATTGTATGTAAATATAATTCTACAGCAAATAATCATAATGTGGGGTCACATACACATTCATACTTACACATACATGTGCTAAGTACAAAAGAGGCTTTTAAAACCATATAATGACATTTGAGCCAATCAATCTTAATGCAGCATCAAGTTTAGCCACTATAGGCACAGATCACAACAGCTTCTACCAGTGGCCCTTTTAGATTTTTATTAAAAATGTAACCTAGAATATTTTTCTCAGATGGCCAATTCACAAGGTGATGCAACATGAACTAGAATAACCACCCTGCGATGTGTGCCTCCGCTTAACCTAAGTCCTCATGACATTTGATGTTTGACTACTCAAATCTAATGAATTGAATCTTTGTGTCAAAGCAACAAATTGTCCAAATGTGAAGACATTCCTCAAATGCAAACTTAAAATATCATGTTTATGGCCAAAAACATGTTGTTGGAGGCCACCATGACCTTGACTTTGGAGCACCAAATCAAACTCAGGTCAGCCTTGAGTCCAAGTGAATGTTCGTGCCAGGCGGATGTTCCTGATATATGACATTCACACGAACATGAGAGCATTGGGACATTGACCTTTGACCTTGGACCACTAAAATCTAATCAGGTCGTGATTGAGTCTTATTGAACATTTGTACCAAATTTGGAGAACTTCCCCAAAGCAATTATTAGATATCATGTTCACAAGCATGGGAGGGATCGACAACCCGATAACATAATCCCTCAAACCAGAGCAAAGACATAACAACTTTGTATTACGTGACTGAAATCAACACACAATAATCTCACAATAGAGCCAATGGATTAAAGAGCGAAGCTGCCGTGTTCTGGATGGAAAAAGGGAAGACAACAGTGTATCGGTGACAGCTCTGGCTGCAGCACCTCTGTTCCTCCCTGCGTCAAATATTGGACTGATGCAGTATATTCTGTCCCTGCCCCTATTTTTGAGCCTTGGTGGCTGGTTGACAAAACTCGGTGCCCTGCTACACTGACAGCTAATGAAGGAGCTCCAGCTTTGTCACAGCAGACTTACTCACCTCAACCCTCACGGCATTCTGGGAATACACTCTCTGGTTTCTGTAGCAGATAAGTCAGCCAGCGGTGACCCAGCACAGCATGCAGCCGCTGCCGCTGAGAGAATGCATCTATTTCAGTGACTGCGTGACACACTTGTGGAAGAGGATTAGAGGCCGGGGAGATGATGGCACTGGAATCTCATAAATTTGAATTTGTCACGGCCATATTGAGCAGTTCAATTCAAAAAAAGATGAAATTGCTGAGTTGAATTTAAAAGCTGACTTTAAAAGAGAGAAGCTAGAACTTGAAAACCACAGGGTCACATTCAACTTTCTGCTGCAATTTCATTCCTTTATGTCCCAAGTCCCCTCTCTGTGGAGACTGACACCGGAAAAGAAACAAAAATTAAAAATGTCTTTTAACTGTTTTTAAAATTGTGTGGTCTGTTCATGTAATTAAAATTTTTGAATAATTCCAGGAGAAATCAAATGGAAAATAAATGATTTGTTATTAATATAAGGAAAATAGACATGTCTGGTTAATTGTTTCACATACATTGATAGTGTTAGCTGAAGAATAGAAAAACACAGTTGGATGAATGTTCCTGTGCTGCATGCTCTTCCTTCTCTTCACCTGTGTGAACGACATGAAGAAGGGAATCACCCCTCCCTGATTTCATCGCCGGCAGCTCCGCCCCGCTCCGGCTCTCTCGTCACGACCTGTGATCTTGGCTGTTGTTTTTCTGCGGAATTTTGATCAGGGTGAGAACAAACACCGCTGGTTTCCAAGAGGTGATTAAAACCTGTCCCATGCAGTCTGAAGCTGGTTGCTTTGCATACGGCGTAAACAGGCAGGCCCATGTTGCCAAGGTTATCTCGGCTCCTCGCCGTGGTTGGCAACCAGATACGACTGGATGCTTGTTGTTTGTGATTAAAACGGCTGATGTGCTAAACAGGAGTCCTACGGAGAGAAGCATACGCTCCCTGTGGATGATTAGTTCCTCTTGAAAAAAGACGAGACGCAATCTTACCAGATAGCGTACACATGTGGGCCACTTCAGGCAATGATGCACTTCTGGCTTTTGTGTGGTTTGTACAAAATGGATGAGAACCTAAAGTGGAAAATGTGGCATTTTTTGGCAAACATGCGGGGCCCAAATAGCAGACAAACTAAGTCTGGCCACCTTTGGCACATTTGGTTGACATGCAGGATTGCTATGGCTTACGTGGCCCAGATCTGGCAAAAAAGGAGAAGAGTGCCATCATTTCACACGGCATGTGGGCCTGATGACAGTGTTTGGTGTGGGCCGAATCTGGGCCAAAACAATTTTGCTATGTGGGTTTGCAGAGGATTATTTTCTGACTGTGAGTCTGACAGTCCAAGTATTTAGTGTTAATATAAGCATTAAAAAAAGCAGCAGGAGAAAGACACAGCAGCTCTATCTCCTTAACGACATTAACGCTAAAAATAGATGGCAGCTTAGACCACCTCATTAATTATCTCATTGTATATAATGTAATTAAAGCACTTCTGCTTGCTCTTCAATTTGAACACATCATTAAAGCGTTTTGAGGGTCTGCACATGTTGTGTTCACATGATGACATCTGAAGGTCGAGGTTAGTAGAAAGCGAATTTGGAGCAGAAATCTTAAAATCGGAGAAACTCACTGCTGTTCACACAGACACATTCTGATCCGTCCTCTCCTCACATCTGTGGTATTCAGTTTCTCTTCTATGGGACCATTAGCAATACTACACAGATAAACACGTTCATGGTCAGCGTCTCAGCGTTTTGGTGTGCAAGGATCAGTGTGTGTGTATATATAAACACGGTGATACTGAGCCACTCACCTCAACATCCAAAGCGTCACCCAGTTCCCCTCATAGGTGTTCAAGCTTCATCCCTCATCTTCACCTCTCCAGGGGAAAGTCTCCTATAGATCAGACGCTCCAAATTCACAGGAACTGCTCCATGATGTTCTATTTCCTAGTGCCAAAGCCTATTACGCAACACAATAAATTATTTTTCATTCTAATTTACTCCTTCCCATTAGTTTCTCTACAAGTCTCTCCTGATTGAAGTATTCGTTTTGCAGTTGAATTCTTGCTTCCATCCCGCTCGAGTGCAGAATCACAACCTGGCGAAATTGCCACGGTGGAGCAGCGGTTTGCACTTGTCACCTGATGTGAGCTGGGATTGGCTCCAGCTCCCATGCGACCCCTGAAGGATAAGTGGTAAAGATAATGGATGGATGAAAAAAGGTCTGTTTTTCTATCAGCTTATAATAAAGCCTTTCTACTCACCTGCGAACCACATCGCGTGTTAACCACAGTTGACAACTGAAACTAAACTCTTTACTGAAATAATGCATATGTGTTATGTAACTTCCTGCCATTGTTTCTCCTCCAGCACCGAGGAACAGTGAGCGCCGTGGCCCTCACCTATCGATTATATAAGTTTCACTCAGCTGCGTTCACGTGGGAATTTCTCCGTCCGTGCAAACTCCTGCCAGTTACATCAGTTCCACCTACAGCGATCGGTAATCAGAGTTACGTCTGTAATCAGAGTTTGTGGAGTGCAAAATGAATCTCAGGATATAAGCTTGAATACAATAAAAATAAAAAAAGTATTAACAGCACCTGATTAAGCATCAAATGACCCATTGCGTCCTCTTTATTGGGTTCAGGTCGCCTGGATATAATTACAGTATGTTCTGAGGCTCCGGCGTAAGCTCGTTACACAACACACTCAGGGGTTGATTAAATTTTGTCACGTTACATAAGCGTTTCTTGAAAGCGGAGTTGCTGACACTGTAACGATGGCAGGCAACAGGAAGAGGAGTTTTATAATTTAATCACCCCTAAAGTACTTTGGCCTGTCCGACTGCTCTGAGCCCGTCGGCACCAAATCGAAACGGACGGGGAAACGGAGGGGATCAATCCGGAGCCTGGTAAACATTCGTGGTGATGGTGCGTTTTCCACAGCTGTCAAGCAAATATTTGCCATTATGAAAGTCTGAGACACACACGCCAATCATCACCTAATAATCCGAGCCTCCTCTCCTCTGCTGCACCGCCGCTCTGGATAAATGGGTGTGATGAATGGAATCAGAGCTATTGTCTGCTGGGAGCATTTACCTTTCCGCTCTAAATCTGCGCGTCTCACTGTGGAGATGATAATCCAGGGAACATTTTCTACTGTGACACTGACAATACGAGGCAAACAAGTTTCATCATAATCACAGAGTAAAAAAAAACCCCACTTTGATATCAAACCATTTATGTGTTAGTTTCTCTTTTACCTCTAAGAAGGAGGCTGTGTTTTCATCTGCATTTGTTTGTTAGGCAGCAGGATTATGTAAAAACTACTGAACTGATTTCCATAAAACTCGGAGAAGGGATGGGACAAGGGCCAAGAAGGAGCCCATTGAATTTTGATCTGGATCAGGGTGGTGGATCCAGGATATTATTTTTTTTCACTTCCTTTAACATGAATAATTCATGGGGAGGCGATTAACGAAATCAGGCATGTTTAGGGACAGATATCTGGAGCCGTTTTCACACATGACCTCCGGGTAACGCCCGAACTTCAGGGACATTCCAGAGATTTTTACCAGGGGGCAAGCGGGAGAAGAACTCCACAGCTACTAACTTGGACATTTGCGTTGAAGGAGATTATCTGGAGTTCAGTGCATGTCTGAAAGCAGCTTATGAGTGTGTGCGATTTGGTGCAGAACCAAATCAAAATCCAGATCTAGTGCAATTTAAATGTGGTTTCATGAGGGGGACTGTTGGGCCTTGGTGAAGAAATGCACCATTATTTTCTTTTCTATAAAACCATCTATGGAGCTATAGAAAATAATCTGTGTAATTCCAGGCTGACATGACCTGCTGCATGAGATCGATCTTTTGCAATTTACTTTTTGCAATTACTCAAACACATCCAATACAATCAGGCTTGCGATTACAAATCAGCACAAATGGATTCAGCATTTTGCATAACAGTCATCCTCAGCACTTTTCTTTTGCTCATGCATTATTTCACCACACTTGCAAATTATTAAAACGCAGCTCTTGTCTCTCCCACCTCGTGAAAACCAACTTATTCCCCTCATCCCAATCCCTTGCATGCATGAAGTTGTTGGGCTAAAGTGCCATCATACACCATATATGCTGGTGTGAGTAATTTGGTTTCATACTTGACTGATTAGCCCAAAGACACATAAGAAACATGATAATTGTGTTTTCATGCCGTCCTCTGCCACGCTTAACTCGTGGAGGGAGCGAAGAGCTGCTGCACTTTGTTGCAATCACCCTCGCCATCATCAGCTAAATGTTTTAAATGTCAGCGTTAGCGAAACAGAGAGGAAACAGCGGCTCTGCACACACACTGATCCTGATGATGCTGTTTACACATGCTGTTCCAGGCAGGGGCTCATATCCTGCTACAAGCTAATTCCTGGATGTAGTCAGTGAGCCTTTTAACAGAGCAGTTGATTCATATGGTCTGAGTGAAGGGGGTGAAGAGAGACGTGTGTGTGTGTGTATGTGTGTGTGTGTGTGTGTCTGTAATTAAATTAAAAGGAATCACATTTTCTCTTGATACCCTGATCACAAACATCCATGAACATGCTGCTGCCCGGCTCCATCTAAGGACACGCCCTTGGTGTTTTATTGGGGGAGTTTGGAGAATTTGACTTTGAGGGTTCATATTGAACAATAAATAATATTTACGCATGTTGGATGTTTTATGTGCTACAATATTAAGTCCTCGAAAGCTTGCACGTGGTAAAAGTTGCAGTTGCGTTATTAATAATCCAAAAGAAAAGAAGAAAATAGTACAAGGTAAAGTCAAAAAATGTTCTTTCTTTAACTCTAAACTTAAAGAAAGAAAGAATGACGAGCATGCAGCAGCATCCAGTGGAGACGCTCATCACTTCACATTTAGCTGAAGTGGGTTTACTGATAGATACTGAACCTCGAGGACAAACACTCTCCCCAGCTATTGATACAAATATCACAAATGACCTTATCAGGTGTTCTGTTGACAGACTAACAGGCCTGATAACAAATTGTGTCGTTCAATCCTCAAACATTATTACCAGCAGCCGCAAACTCCCCGTTGATGCTATCAGTGGGTTATAGTCATTATCTGTTTAAAGAGCCTTGTTTTTTTTTCTTCCACTCTGGTTAATGTAGTTCCCAATGACAACAGACTTGACAGTAAATCAGGGCAGATTGCCGCACCATGGAAACTGATGTAACCGGAGATTTTTTTTTCAAACAAGCTCAGCAGGGGGCATCACCTGTAATAATGAAAACCTTTTACTGCTGTAAGTTAAACACACATGACATTTAAAGTGGCTATAATTTATATTTTTCGTCAAACATGGCATATGAAGTCGTGTGTAATAAAGACTGTGCAGAGAGTGACCTGCTTTACAGCGACTTTCAGCTCAATGTTTAGCCTCCATCTTTATTGTTTAGTACTCCGCTTCATCTCAGAGGCAAACATGGCTACTATAATCAACGAGACAAACTGAATATGATCTTATAGAACATGATTTATGTTATAGATCAGACTACCTACCACTATGTAAAATACAAAAACACAACCTTTCACACTTAAACATCTCCTGGAATAAAATACAACATAATGCAGCAGTAATAATCAAATCAAAAACATTATATGAGTGGGTCTACTTTACTTTTGGTACTTCAAGTAAAACTAAATGGTAATACTTCTATACTTTGTGTTAAGTAAGGTTCTGAATGCAGGACTTTTACTTACCTCTGAATACTTCTTCCACCACTGCTCATTTAACAGCTTTAGATACGAGTTACTTTGAAGATAATTTTTCACTCACTGGATTAAACAAGCCTTTAAAATATACTTTTGGAAATAAAGTAGATCGGACTAATTCCACTTCCAGCAGCTACACCAGTAACATGCTGTTCACACATGTCACTTCAGTATTAATAATCATATAATGTCATTTATATTCATATACCACTCAGAGGGACCAAAACAGTACTTTTACTTTGATTACTTTTTGCTGCTAATACTTATGTACTTTTACTTGTATAGGAGTATTGTTACATTGCTGTATTAGTAATTTAAATGATCTGAATACACATCATAGACAGTTTATCAGATTCCTCCTTTGCACACCGGATGAACCTTTTCATTATGAAATCATTTGAGCAAATTATAATCCCTGCTGATCCAATCTAACATTACTCATGAATCAGTCCGTGTTGTATCTTGCTGTTGGGTTGAGTGATGCACAATTACCCATAATCAACCACTTTCATCTCAGATCCCACTCACTGACAGTTCAGGGGGCAAAGTATGTTTATAATTATCATTAAAAGGCTGTTTTTGTTGATGATGTTGTTACTGTAATCATGATTAATAAACCATAGGTGCTGCTATGCCAGGAGCCAGCCTTGGTTTAGCACCGAACAATAGAAAGACACAGTTAACAACTACAGAGAGTGATCATAGGGGAGCAGGTAGCAGCTAAAGAGACAAATATTTCCACCAGGAGTTGGTAGAGACCAAAAAAGGAACTAAAAAAGAATCAAAGTTGTGCTTCTACTTGCATCATGGGCAGAAAAACGATGTAATTTGTTGCATATTTAGCAACATTACCTGTCAATAATCAATGGTGACCTCCAAAGCTTCCAGCATGCAGGAGAGTCAAGCTGCTGTCAAGTATAACCCTGCCGATAAACAAGCTTGGAGCTGTTATTTTTATGCACAGCGCTTTGGCACAGTGCCGCTAATCACTCTTGGGTGACGGTTAAATAATTTGTTCAGTTTATTTTGGTGTTTCTCAGCCTCCACTCAGGAGGGAGCTGAAGATGAAAACAAGGGAGAGCTTTGAAACCGAGCGGATGCCCCTCCAGCCTCCCTCTAAACATCACTTCAATTGGAAACACTTGCTTGGTGTAGTAAATTGGCATTTGCCTCGCCGCGGCGTGCACACAAACATTCATTCATCAATCTGTCCCCCCTCTCACTTTCCCCCTCTTCATCTGTCTGCCTCAGTCACCCTCCCTCTCCACTCCCATTTCCTCGTCTCGTTTCATTTCTCGCTCTCCTCCCCGATCCCCCCTCCCCACACACACACCCCTGTCTGTTCCCCTCCTGAGGACTACACCGCCCACTCCCATGAATGCATCTGCGTCATTCTTCCCATGAAGCTACGTCAGCACCTACTTAAAGATCCTTGGGGGGGGGGAGGGGGGTATTTTTGTAATGCACCCTCCTCCAGGAAGACGAGAATGTGAAGTGCGGAGGGAAGAGGTGGTGATGAATGGGGCCAAAGTGATTGAAGAATTAGAGGAAGTTGGGGAGAGGTGAGAAAAGGGAGGGCAAGAGGGAAATGTAAAGGAAAGGATTAAAAAAAAAAGAAGAGGAGAAAATGGGATGCGGAGGCAAGTGTCAGGGGGAGGGGCTCTGCTGCTTGAAAATGCTGCTAGATACCGATGTGTTCACTCTGAGGCTACATCCAAACCACTTTTTCAAACTAATCTCTGTCTACAGGGGGCGTTTTGGCTTTGTGACCGAAAAGACCCAATCAGCAAGCGGTTGTGATTGTCGATGTCATTCCCGTCTAGACTAAAACACTAAACACTAAAACTTCTCCCTATCTGTAGCAGAGTCGTTGGATTTAAAAAACCATAGTCGTCTGGATGTAGCCTGAGAAATGACACAGTGGTAATGTGCATGTCTGTGTTTCCTAACTGTGACGACTCGATATGTGTGTTTGCTCCTGATCGCATTTCAAGTCTGCTCCAAAGTTTCTCATGCAAACGTTCTGTGTTTCCACTTTTACCCAGAGCGAACAGCAGAGAGGGGAGCTTCTGACAGCCTGTGTGCTCGGAGCAAACAAACAAAGGATCGGAAATAGGGTTTTAGAGGTTTAAGAGTTTAAAGCTGACTCTGAAATCGTAATATAATTCCTGGATAGGGTACGACCCAGTGGGCCTCGTCATTCGGATGCACGATATATGAATCCAACATCCTGATTTGATCACAGATGGAGTCTGTGCTGAACGCCACGACCCTCCATCTTTCTCTCCTGTGTTTACGCCAATACTGACAAACTATCAAAACTGTATCAAATACGTGTATTTATTTATTCTCCATTGGTCCCAGTCCCAGATTCTGAGGATCGTCTGAAAACTATCTTTTCATCTTTGCCTTGGTGCTTTTTCAAAGGAGGGGATTTGGAGCAGCTTTCAAGGCGACATTAGATGCGTCCGATTGAGTTCGTGAAAGCAGTTGTAACGACTTAACTGAAGGGAAACGACAGAGGAGGGATGGGTGGATGTATTTAATAAATGAAACGTTTGTACAAGGAGTAATTCCTCCGAGAACGAAATGTGCACATCACAACGAAGCAGTCTATCATCATGGCTCAGGACAGACTTTAACCTTATTTAAATCATTTATATCAAGGCTAGATGGCAGAAGGGTATCGAGGGACTTTTTGTGTCCCAGTCTTCTGACCTGTGAAGAGTGCAAACCACCAGCACCATCCCAGACATCAAACAGACACATTTAGACGTTCTAGCCTTAAACCAAACCTCTAAACCTCTGAAGCTTTTGGCAGAGAGTTGGCGGCATGGTGCCTCGTTAAGAGGTTTCCGACTGTGGTGACGTTCCAGTCTCCAGTCGATCACAGAATTCAAGGCAGTTCTCCCGAAATCGTCATTGCTGTGGACTGACATAATCAGCTTCTCAGGGTTCCCCTCTCAGCGTGGGGCCTCAGGCATCATGCTTTGCCTCCACTGCCGCAACACCAGTGGTTAGATGCAACGTTTTTCATCATTTATTTGACAAAAAAGATGAGGAAATAGGCAGCATGAGGAGAGAAACAATGAGCTGTGTCTTCTGCTGAGAGTCAGAGGGATAATAGGGAAAGGAGCCACTAACTAGATCCATCCCCCACAGCTTCATACAGGTACCTTTAAATGCTCGCATTCACACCTACGATCAATTTAGGCTACATCCACACTGCTACGTTTTTTTTATTGCAGTATCTCTTCTGTGGATGCGCCTGGCGTCCACACTACTCCGGAATGTGATAGCCGCTGAAACGGAGAATCTTGGAAATGTCGCGTTTCAGTTTAAAAACCTTCGCTGATTCTTAAGGCTCTTATCACATGACCCCCTTCTTGAAGAAAACAACCAGTGGGACGTGTGAGTGGTCACATGATATGTGTTTTCAGGCGTGTTGGCACAGAAGCACAGAAGTACCCGGGGTGAACATCCAACCCAAAATAGAAAGACATCAGCGTTCTTGCTCTGAGGCAATAGTGCTATCCACTGTACCACCGTGCCCATTAAACAATGCATGACATAATGGTTTTGTTTTTACTCTTCCCTCAATTTATACTATGAATATTTTAATCTTCAAGTTCAGGAAAATCTGAAGCAAAAGGCAATGATGAACCCTGACATTGCATTGACAGTTATAATTTCCATTATAATGTATATGACTGTTTTCTCCTCTACGGGATCTATAGGCCTCTCACTGATTCAGTGGACCGTCAAATGTCTTTGCAGAAAATCCTGGAAGTCAATGACACGAGAAGGACGTCGAAGGGGAAGCGTTTCGGATAATGGCGGAGGGGGAAGCTCAACCCTGACACTGAAGTCTGGTCCGCTGTTATTGCTCTGCGGACTTATCTCTCATTAATCGTCTCTCTCTTATCTTCAAAGCACAAAAAGCTTTTCAGTAATGGAGGCAGTGGAGAGCGCCGGGAAGCCGACACCTGGAAATGTTGAGATATTTCAAATTGTCGTGACGCATAAACGCAAAGGAAGAAATATCACCTCAAATGACATTTACTTGAAATGAAATGGCAAATAATAGAAGGATTGCACGGGGCTGTGAAAATGAGGTCGTCCGTAGACTTTTAATATTAACTCGATGAAGGGTTCTGTTTGCATTCCTGTCTCTGCAGAAATGCCGAAATGATGACAGCCAGTCTTCATTAATTCAGCACGGCCCCCGCGAAGGATGTTGCAAAAATTGAAATGGACCCTAATAGGAAACAAAAGGTTTCCCTACCCCAGTATTACATCATCGCCAGCGTCAGAGATGCACCAGTCTAAAGATGGATCACATCTTAACTGGCAGTTATTAAAAGAGAACTGAAAATACTCTCCCCCCACACACTTGCCAAGAAATCTAAACAGGGAGGCGGTGAATATTTCAGTAAACATGACCCTCGGAACTCCAGATCTATGACTCAAACCTCTGCATCAATATTTTCTCTCTTCTGCGTTACATTGTTATGATTTATTTGGGGGCACACGCCGGATATGCTCTCTTTATCTTGTGTCATTTTTTCCCCCCCCCAGGCTCCGCTCTTTGCTGTTTAAACCATGCTCTTTATTAAAAAAGCTGTGACTTACAGAGGAAGTGCCATCTGTCCTTGGCCGCCTCCATCCTGGCACTTAGATAGTGCAGAGCGACTATAAATAAAATCAGGACATATGTGGTGGAAACACATACGTCTGCGGAGCTTAAACCGCCCGACGGGATATTAATATGGATCATATCGGAAGTTCTCGTGTCAATATTTACTGCACAATTTCAGTGACGTTTTCAGTTTGGTGCATTTTGAAAAGTAAAATAAATGGATTGAGTAGATTTCGCGACACAAGAGGACGGTGATTAAGAGATTAAGAGGCAAGCAAGAAATAACAGACACCGCATCTCTGAAAGACAGAACTGTTAAACACTAAGCCCTCCTCTCAGCACACACACACACACACACACACACACACACACACACACACACACACACACACACACACACACACACACACACACTGACAGTCCAAAAACACCACTCCTCCCTCTGGACCAGATCTTCAGCATTAGATCTGCATCTGCAGTTATTCTTCTGGACGATTGATTTCCCTGATGCATTGAGCAGCATCCCTGAGCACCATGTGTGTGTGTGTGTGTGTGTGTGCTTGTATGAGCAGCAGGCAGAGTCCAGCTGTGTGTCTCAGGGTCTCTGTCCCTCTTCACTGTCCCTGTCTGATCCATTTTCCAGTCCGTCCGTCGGGACGGCAGTTGGACCACATGTGACGAGGAGCGGATGAAGCAAAGTGACGGACCGTGATGAGAAAGCAAATGGTTCAGGACGTACAGTTGACTGTCATGAGCGGCTCCGAAACCATGATGAAAGAAAGAGGTGACACACGGAATTAAAGCAAATATCCATGTTATAATTAGCTATTATCAACAAGAAGAAACCAAAATGCATGAGGTCAGTCGCTGTGGGATGTGTGCATGGACAAATACATGGAGTGGATGTTGGATGGTGAAAGAAGAAACAAAACTAAATGCAGGGAGTGTGGAACATCTTTCCCATCGAGGAGTTTTTCTTTCTTTTTTTCTGCCCTCGTGCGCCATGTTCGACGTTTCCAACCGGAAACTGAAAAGCACCTAACAGCCGGGCTGGTACAAAGAAAGAAATCGCTATTGCTTGTTGTTGCCAAGATGTGAAAAACAATAAGTACACCAATGTTCATGGCTATTTACGCGCCAACGGCTGGAAATTGAATGCACGCCATTACGTCTCGCAGAAAAGGTGCAAGTGTCAACGTTTAAAATTACAGAGAAGGAGAAGTGCAGATAAAAACCTGTGTTTACTGCAGAGTCATTTGACGAGGGAGTGAAAAGCAATTGGGCTCAACATGTGGTATTACAATTCCTTTCTTTCTTTGCAAATTATAATAATAATGTATGAGACCATGGTGGTGAAGATAGAACCGGGTCATGAGCTGGAGAGTTAACGTGGTGAGTGTGGACCAGAGAATCTTCCTTTAGGAGCGCTGGTGCAAACAGTTGGGTGGACATCTTGGACACGCTGGGAGACGACATGATACAGGTGGACCGGGAGCACTTGGGATCTCCCAGGAGGAGCTGGATGATGTTGCTAGGGAAAAAGGATGCCTCTGGTGGCTCTGGTGATGACCCAGTTGCCACGGTAACCCAGTACAAAATATTCTGTGGATGGAAGTTTTAATGTCCAAACATATAATTTGATGCAGGAAAAGGAATGAAAGAATGAATAATACTACTAATAATAATAGCAAATTTATCTATGAAGCACTTTTCAAAACAAATTAACAAAGTGCTTTACGTAACGAAATGATAAAAACAATCAAAAAGCAGTTAAAATGTCAAGCAATCGTTAATCAGAAGAAGCAAAAGTAATAGTGTGTTAAAAGAGTATTAATAATTGATGGAAAATAAGAGCAGAGATTACTCCTTGATAAACTTGAGCAGATGTTGCAGAACACGTGACGGACGATGCCACAAAATACTGACATTTGATGAATTCAGCGTAAACGTGTCCACATCCGTGTCGACATTGATTTTCCAAATTACATATTTGTCACAGAACAATACACGTCCTTTCTTAGGACACAAGAGCTCATCCACTTATGCAAACAAGCAGACAGCGATGCAAGAGGCTGCAGCTTGTGTTCGCTGAGGAATTTTGCCATTTTAGCAAAGCCCTAAATAAATAAACACCACCACCGTGCAGCAAAGAAGTGTTAGCAGTCTGGGAGATGACAGGTTTGTTTAACAAAACATGAGAGCAATTCAGCAGACTAATACAAACCACTATGTCACATTCATTTTAAGAAATATATGTTGGGGTAAAAAAAAAACAAATAACATATGCAGACACCATTTATTTACTGCAGGGAATGAACACACCAAAAAGTAGTTTTTCTGTCTGGAGAGGACCTGCTGCAGAGAGAACAACATAGAATGGTCACCACGGCAATAACAGGGGTGCACGGGATAAAGTGGACGACAAATATGGTGAAAGGATCAGCGTGGTTAATACAAAATCGTCCCGAGCTTGTGTGCGCGCCCATGAGATTAACGATGACACACTCCACTGAGACCACGGAGAATACACATGACGATCAGTTTTTGAATTTGGGTTTTTATAGTTTTGTGCATTCATGGGGAAGACTCCAGAGGTTGACAGCAGAGAAACAAGTCCCAGGTTTGCCCCCTGTCTAATGAGGACCTGGTGGCGAACTGAACAACCCTCTACATGATTAAATTTGTACAACTCATTAGGCAGCAGTGATTGAATATGCAGACGGCTTAAGTAAACGGCTTAGGAGCCTGTGACCTTGCTCGACTGGAAACACACCCAGGCTCCGTGCAAAAGGGAAAAAGTGGCCTTTCATATTTTGTTTTCTTCTTTTTAAATCTGCTGTGTTCATTTTCAGCACAGCCGGCGGCGGCCAATCCTCAGACGCAGCTGTGCACTATATTCCCAGGGTGGCGGCCAATCAGGGCCCCTGTCTTCGGCAGCAGCGGAGCTAGACTTAACAATCGATTCATTTCTGCTGACAGCCGGGAGCCTGGGGCAAGAGTCGCTGAGGGAAGAGCCGTCTAACCCTCAGGTTTCCACGCCAAGAAAAAAGATGCTCTGCTGGTGGGTGATTGAAGATGATTAAATAGAAACACAGAATTACTGTGTATATTTATTGTGTACCATACTTCCCTGTGGATTATAAGACAGTGCCGTGCGATTACCATTCCCCTCATTGACGACAATGAGATTCATGTTTGCTATAAACTACAAAGGGGACCTGCACTTTGTTTTATGTCCTTGTCACTTGTGCAGCGATTATTTTGATGTCATGTAAACATTTCCAGCACAGATGGCTAAAAAGCTCACAAGCATAGTTTGACATTTTTGGAAATACACAAAGTTTGCTTTCAACGTTAGTGTAGCTGAGCAAACAAGAAGCCGGGCTCTGTCCAGAGGTCACCTGGCTCCGAGCGCAACCTGCAGGGACCTGAGGACTTTCCTGCTCCCAGCCAAGAAATAGTCCCACTAGCAATTTGTAGTTAATGGGATCAACTTAGGGTCACTAATATTCTGTGCTTGTGAAAAAATGTTGAAGTTGTACATCACCTTTTGTGTGCGTGTACAAATTGTTGTATAGCCTTTGATATATTTTTTTGCATATGTGAATGTCCATAAAATTACCTTCGTCAGGGAGATTTTGTTTTCATCTGTGTAAGTTATCAGGTTTACGCAAAAACCACAACACGGATTAGAAACCTGGTGGAAGGATGGGGTATGGGGAAGGGAAGAATGCTTTAAACTTTAGGGCAGATCCGGATCAGGGGGGCGGATCCAGTGAATTTGAAGTGAAGATATTTTTTTTCTATAAGGACAAAGTGGAGATGACACTGATCCCCAAACAGCGTCATGCGTTACTTCTTAGGTGCCAACACAGGGGGATTGGGTGGGGGTCAAGACACAAAACACAGGGCTGTGGCCAAGGGGGGGCACTGGCCCCTGAAGTGCCCCTTTCCTGTCCAAAATGACAATTTGTTATTATTTTTATTTTTTTGAAGTTCACAATGTGCTTGAACAAGGAGGAGCGGAAAATAGTTTCATTAATGTGTGACATTGCTCAAAGCTACAGAGCTAAACAAGGAATGAGTTAAAGGCTCAGTGAGTAGAATTTAGTGACATCTAGTGGTGAAGTTGCATGTTGCAGCTGAATACCCCTCACCTCACCCTCCTCTTCCAAACATGAAAGAGAACCTGTGGTAGCCTTCAGCTGACATAAAAACTCAAAAGTTGTTTAGATTGGCAGCCTCCGTAGAGAGGACCCACTCCTGATGTAAATATAAAGTATTTAAATATAATTGGCCCATTCTAGGGTAAATATAACAACAATTCATACAATTAGATGAAACACACTAGTGAAAACATCACTAGGATTATTTTATATTTAATTTCTGTCAATAGATCCCTTTCACCTAAATCTTACACACTGGACCTTTAATTGTGCATCTCACTGTATCAGGAGCTGTGGATGTTGAACATGTAACTCAGTGTAGATTGTGGCCCCTTGATGGCCTCTGTTTTAGAAACATCCCAGATCTGCCACTGACACAAGAAATCAATAAACACGAAACCTCCATAATGTTGATGTGCTCAATGTAATTTTCTTCTATAATGTTTTTGAATCAGAGCTAAAGGAGGTGCAGGTCTGACAGCAAAGCTCCTGTGCTGTTTCATTCATACTAATTTCACATATTAACATTTCAGCCATAGATCCAAAGATTGTACAGCATATAGAAAGGTCTCATTTAGCTTCTCTGGTTACTTGACAGATGTTTTGACCAGTAACAACATGGTGGATTTGTCCTTTAAGCTGGGGCGGTGACGAGCTGGAAGAAGTGAAGCATGGGAGATGACAGATGTTGGTGGGTGGCACACGCCGGCCTCGTGGCAGCGGATGGTGAGCATTCAGATTTGAAGTCCAGGGAGAATTTCACCTCGGGTGGTGACAGTGAGAATATAAATGAAAAGTCTGAAGCTCGTGGTTTTCATTTGCCGACAGTGTGAACATCAGGATTCTCCTCCATTCGTCCATTTGAATATAACTTCTGAGTTAAAGCAGTGAAACAGAACTAAGACGTGTTTAGTTGCCATCTACGCATAAAACTAAATAATTAAACAGACTAGCCTCTTAAAACAATGTTTACATCTCTTACCGTTGTCTCCTGGCTCACATAAACACCTGCTGTTCAGAAACTTTCTTTAGTGCTTTAATATTGGGTTGTGCTTATTTCACGATCCCTTTAATTACACTGCGGTATGCTTCCACCGTGCATCTAAAACCCATCTGAAATCCTACTAAACACACACAATCTGCAATCTGCCCATTAGATTGTGATAGATTAAGATATTTTCTGCACTAAATTGACATTTTGGCCTGAGGGAGGCTGGGAGAGTTTCTGGCAACCCGCCTGTTAGATTTAGATTATGTTTCATTCTATAACATAATATCCACAGCAGATTTGTCTGAGTGCTGGGTAGCACTGTTGCCTCACAGCAAGATGGTTCCTGGTTTGAATCCCTGCTTCCAGTCGCAGTCTACAGACATGTAGATTGGGGTTAGGTTTACTCTAAATTGTCTGTAGGTGTGAATGTGAATGTTAGTTGGTGTCTGTGTGTTGCCCCTGCGACCTGTGAAGGGTGTTCCCTGCCTCTCACCCCATGTCAGCTGGGATTAGCTCCTGCGCCACCATGACCATCAAAGCAATTTGATCAAAATCAGGCTGTCAAAGTGGTGCTAACCCAAAGGTCAAAGGGTCTTAACAATCATTATGTAGCAATCACGCCAAATTCACGCAGTGTTCTGCCCAGTATTTTTAGAAAGATAGTGTCCAAATCTAGATATTTAACAATGTCTGGAGGGTGATTTTGGCTGAATTTGCTGCACTACAGTCATTTCAATCAGGAGAGACTCACAGAGAAACAAATTAAAATGAGTAGATTAGAACGAAATTAGATTTATTGTAATCAGAGGACCCGGGCACTTAGACCCCTGTGAGACGCCATGGAAGCAGATGCTATGTATTAGGTGCTTTGGATCGAAGGAGGGGAGCGTGGCAGCTTTCGCTTCACTACAAGGATTCACAGCACATATTCTGCACGGACTGCACTGTACACTGTATCCTGTCAGGTAAACTGTGCAGGATATTTGTCTCTGTTGTGTGCTGAAGTAGTAATAATGTCTAATGCAGCACAAACAGGCCTGGTGCAGCTTAATGAGACCTCCATACCGGAGACAGAGCACCTGCTGGAACATAAAGAACAAAATGTTTCAGCTCTATAAAGCAAAATGGAGAAAAAAAAAAGCACAATCAAATACTCGTACATTGCCTCCACAGCAAGGACGGTGCTGCTGGTTTATAAAACAAGGAGAACATTTTCAGAGCTCTTCCAGACCCAGGCCGTCTCTGTTGCTATAGCAATGGTGGCAGACGACCACACACTGTCTGAGAGTTTATGTCTGGCACTGATAAAATTTTGTGGCACACCTCAGGCAACACGCAGTACACATAAATAGGTTTGTAATGGAGTGCGGCTTTGCAGTGACCTAAAAACAGCAGCAATTTAGGATAAACAAGGTTATTGTCTAATGACTCCCCTGCAATGAATATATTCTTCGCTGCGCTCTCACTTTGTCCTTATGTGACTCCCTCTCCTGCACACACACACACACACACACAAACACATTTGTCCCACTTGACACATCCCTCCCTGGCCATACCCCTCTCTCTTTCCTCTGCTCAGAAACTTTTCCTCTCTTCTCCCTTTCTTTTCCCAGCTCTCCCGCTGTGATCAGACACCATTATTCACATGACGCCTGACGCTCACATCTGAGGGAGCGGGGAACATCCCTGCACAGTCAATCTCTCCCCGCTGAGATCGAGACCACCGTCCGTGTTCAGCAACTCTCGATTCCACGTCTGCATTTCCAGTGTCACGCCTGCAGCTGATTTGCAAAATGCATCAGGGATAGAACAATAGTTCACGGTGCATCCGCCGGTTTTCATAGTGATTCATCTATAGGTGCAGAGGCAGGAAGGGTGACGCAGGAGGTTTAATACAGTACCCTGTGGTGTTAAACCAGCGGGAAATAATATTACTCTGCAGTCTGCAACTCAGAAAACTCAGAAATATAACCCTCCTTTGTTTACTACGCATACAACCTCCAGAAGAATGTGGCGCCTGGTCTTGTTTGCCCACTTACCCGGCTAAATTCCCACTGAAGAAAACCACAGTGGGTGGTTAATGTAAAGGCACAACACAGCTGCAGTGTTTTATTGTTCAGCAGCGAGAGCTGCTCAGTAATTACATGCCTGTGACCTCCGAACAATTTTGTCATCATCTCTATCTGCGACACAGAGGAGATACACAACATTCATATGAATGAAGAGGCAGAATTTGGGGCATTGTGCAGCAGATGTTTTTGAGCTGAACACTCTGCTCGTGTTTAAAAGCCACAAACAATGTTACGGATTAAGATCTTTTAAATGCTGGACTATACATTAAATACATGCTGCACAAATAACAGGCCTGTCGTAAAGGGCAGGCAAGACCAGGCCAGGGCCGCAAAATTATTACGCATGACAACGGGCATGTTTCAAGCAGGTAGAATCGGAAGCAGCTACGTAAATGAAAAAACTTGCAATGGCAGAGCAGTATTCTTTAGATTAAAAATGGAAACCCAAAAAGGGTTTAAAACCAAGGATACATCAGGTGAGAGAGCTGCAGCCGCTGACGACACTGCACCTGCAGCAGCTAGCTGAGACATTGCAGGTGCTAGCTCAACCCCCGATCCCACTGGCTTAGCGGCCAGCTGCTGGAGCAGTCTGCACATCCACCACCAGCCGCCTCCTCCACCTCCTTGCCTCCTCCACCTCCTTGCCTCCTCCACCTCCTTGCCTCCACCACCAGCCGCCTCCTCCACCTCCTTGCCTCCACCACGGCACCTTCCAGCTCATCAACAGCCGGTATAGTGTTGTTGCCATTAGCCTTGGGCCAGCGCCCCCTGAAAGAGGTATGATCTCAGGGGTGGATAGGCCCACCAGGTAAGTCTCCAGTGAGATTGCCAATGCGTCAGTGTATTTGTTTGCCCGTGATTAGCTGGTTGGGCTTGTGCCTGCCTAAACAAAGCTATTATTGCGTAGTTTTTTTGGTGTGCATTTACGAATGTGCCTTTACGAAATGGTTTTGGCCATGCTGCTTTTTGTGCACCTTTACACAGTGCTACTGGTCATACTGTTCAGTTGTTTATTTGTGCGTATTTCTGAGCTTTTACGCACCGCTGCTGGTCATGCTGTTGATTCGATTTTGCATGCAGAATGCGTATTTACTGAATGTTGCTGACTGTTGGTCGTGCTCAGTCGTTATTTACCGTTATTTGCACCGCGCCCCGTCTCACAGCAACGTTGCACTGCTGCGACAGTTTTATATGTGCATCTGTCGTGATGCTTTTGTGAACCCCCCCCCTTCAAAATCACATGCCCTCTCTGCAGATACGCCCTAGCGCCTGGGTTGACATATACCTGAATTATTTGTTGTTTGTCCATTTCACTTTAGATTCATACACCCAGGGCGAAGCTGCAAGGATTTGACAACCTCTTTTTTTCCTGCCAAACATTTCATGCTGTGATGAAATCAAGTTGAAAGTCTGAAAGGAATGGGGTTTTTTCTGGTGAAACCTGCAGACATTTGAGATACGAAGAAGTGAATCAGGACAGTGAGTGGTCTCTCTCCCCGTCCATCTCTCAGTCCCCTCATGTTGCTGCCATTAGCCCTGGCTGAGGGAAAATAACTGAAGAGGATCTAACACTTAGTCCAGACTGCTGCAAACTGGGAGACCATGTTCCTAGCAGTCCGTGATGCTGGGCCAGTCACTGAAGGTTTAACATCCAGACGTCCTTGGAATCAGTTTGGTTTAGTTGCCTGTTAAGAGCTCAAGCCAAGGGATTCCTGTACAACCCCTACAGCCTCACCTCCTTTCAACCTTGATGACATCACAAGGAGTCTAAGCTCTCATCTATCATCACTATAAATTTTGCTAATTTTCGATTTGAAGTCCGTCCTAATTGGATTGTTTTTATATGAACAATCTAAAAGCAATACATGTGAGTTAATCTTTGCATGAAATATCTTTTAACGATGCTGTGACCAGAAAATAGTCGATACCTCTCCGCGAATGGAGGAAATGTGTATTTTTTGTGATTTGGACATTTCAAGTTCAAGTGCACTCTGTGCTAAATGCATCCACTTTTTAAGCTCAGCCTACATTCAGCATCTTCCATCTTCAAAGCAATTAGGACTGTTACATGGCCACTGGGCTGCTGTGGCCCTTTAAAGGCAAAGGACAGGCTATCACAAAGGACAGGCTTCCACTCGCTACACGAGCCCAGCATGTCATGGTTGACCTTTCCTCTCTCTTGCAGTGTCTGAACTGATTAGCTTTCCTCAGTGGCAGATACACCACAGCTTCCCGCCACTGTCTCAACTCAGTCTGGGAACAACGCGAGCGAGCTCCTGCAGTCTGACACAACAGCTGAGACGCAGTAAGAAGGCCGGGTGGGCTGATAACTGCTCTCGTCCTCTGCGCCACAATCCTGCTGCCCTTGAACTCATTTGCTGTTTTGGGGCCAGCAGATAACTTCATATCTACAGATGTGTTAATTAGGCTTTCAGCATATTAAAGTAGTCTGGGGGCTCCGTCGCAGTGCAAGACCAACGCCTCGGGAAGTCACATGTGATTCAATCTGACCTTCATCTAATGTGCATTCCAGGGACCACACAAAGCTGGGCAGAATTAGCTTTGCCAACGAAGAAAATACCACCGGCATATTTCAAACCATTCACAGAAATACCCAGGAGCCACAAGGTGGTGCATAAATTTATTTCAACATATATTAACATTTCATTTATTCTATTTTTCCATTTTGTTAAAGACACAATACGTACAGTATTTACATTAGATTCTACAACATCACTTGCTGGCAGAAAACAGTTTGATCTTTGATCAGGATAAACAGGATAAAAGGAAGGCTACTCTCTAGAATATAAATTGACAGCTCATTAAATTTGACGATTCCTGTTATGACGGTCCATGAAAAACAACAATGAACATTTCTAGCAGTCTAATTATGATGATATGATGTATAACAAAGCCTCAGCTCCCATCCTGATACTGTGGAACTTGACAAGTTGGGGTTTGCACTTATAAAAAAGTTATGTTGTCTTTCGTCATGCAACGTTCCCATGTTCTGATGCGTCATACTGCGATGGGTGATGTTATGAAGCGTCATGTTATGAAGCGTCATGTTATGAAGCGGCCCGTTGTGATGCGTCATATAACTATGCTTCATATTAAGATGGGGGCTGTTGCTATGTTATAATGCGTCATGTTATGATACATTATGTTATGATACGTCATGTTATGA
Organism: Hippoglossus stenolepis; assembly: GCF_022539355.2. Taxonomy (NCBI): domain Eukaryota; kingdom Metazoa; phylum Chordata; class Actinopteri; order Pleuronectiformes; family Pleuronectidae; genus Hippoglossus; species Hippoglossus stenolepis. Next base: position 9,645,946 of record NC_061503.1, read on the forward strand.
TACGTCATGTTATGATACGTCATGTTATGATGCTTCTTGTTATGATGCATGATGTTAGGATTTGTCGTGTCATGAGGTGTCATATTATGATTTGTCATATTGAGATGTATCATCTTATGCTGCGACATGTTATGATGGTTTATGTTTTATTGTCTCCTGTCATAATACTTTATCCCATGATGCATCACATTATATGTTATATGATGTATGCTTTGCAATGTAATATTTCATGGCCTTATTCTGTGAAACTTGACTTTTTGCACATAATATATGAAGGTCCTTTTGGAATGATTGGCATCCCACTACAATCTACTGACCCATTACCTCTGAAGATACAGTAAGTTTTCAGATCACCTTTGCAGAGCTTGAAAAAGACAAAGAAAATGAGAATGACTTTTAACAACGTGGATAAAGACCTTGGTTTGTGAATTCACAGAATACAGGAGAATGTGTTTCTGCAGGTATGTGTCATCCGCTATAATAAGCCCAGCTGCTGTCATGAGGAGCTGCGGATGACGGGGAGGGTTTGGAGACCAGTTGTTTCGACTGGGTTCAATTAGACTCTATGTTCAAGAAGAGGACAGAAGCTGAACCAGAGGAGCATTGGCACTGTCACTATAGCGACAGTGCTGATGGGATGCCATGGGAAGAGTGGAGAAATTAGAAGTGAGAAAAAGAACGCACACACACACACACACACTCACACCTGACAAACATAACAGTTAGGAAATTCGACCAAGAAAACGAATGGTAATAGCATGCATTGAACCATTCACACTGAGCCTACTGTGCTTTTTGGATGCTTTGATAATTGGCAGTATCTTGTGGAAACAGAAGCTGGAGCGGCGCGCTGGTCTAGATCAATCAACAGTTAGCAGAGCCGTAATGGCCGCCACAGAGGTCATTCCTCCAGACCAAAAACACCTGGGCCCTGCTATTCCACTGGCTCGTTTGGAGGGGTTCCCAGAGAGAGGCAGGAAGACTCAATTAAATCTGAGCATGGGGGGGTGGTGTAACAACGCATTCTGTGCAGTCGGGAATTGTGTGTTTAATGTTGCATCTAGATAATCAAATATTGGAACACCTTTTGTGGTGAAGACAAAATGGGCTGAACTCACTGGCAACAAAGACGCACAATAATTGTGTACAGAAAATGGATGTCGCCCATGAAGAGGTGATGACAGGAAAATGAAATGTGTGATGTCTTTATTTGTAAGAGACCAGCAGCTGCTACCATGTTATAAACTGTGATAGGCTTTAAATCATATATCTATATATTTAACTTCTTGTGATAAACTGTACATTCTGTCATATTTTGCTGCTACATACAGTGCGCTGCCCCGACAGTAAATGTAAAACCCCTACAATCCTTTTCTCCGTCGTAGAAAATTAGAACAGCTACATTGTTGAACTACCTGATGATAAGGTGCACTCCTAGAAATATTCAATTATTTACAATAAAGAGTCGTAGTTTTCTCTAAGAGTTCTTGTCCTTTACAAAAATGTTGTGCTTTAGCGTTTGAAACACACACACACACACTTGTCCAAACACACACAGCAGGTAGAAAAGAAACAATAATCTTCGCTCCATCACCCTTTTCACTCAGATAATGTACAATCCCTGTATTCTACTGTGTTACATTGGAAGTGAATCTCATTTGGAGCAGTTCACAAGGGGCAGATGTGTCTTCCAGCCAGTCAATGGATTTTCATTAATAAAAAAGAAAAGAAAAAGGAAGTGACCCACAGAAGAGTCCTGAGGTGATGATGTCTGTATCTCAGTCTAGACACCTACATGAAAAGATGTCTCATACAAACTGCTACATTTAACTATCTTTTTGTCTTTTTTCCTTTAGCACTCTTTCTCTGTAAGAAAAAAAGAAGTCTATAACAGATAATATGCATTGGCAGGAAGTCTGAGGAATTGCAGACGTATGTGGTAGCGAAGATTGCCCTCAGATCACCGGCCTCCGACTGAACAGCATCATCAGATCAGATGACACTTTGGCCTCCCTGGAGCTAATATTCGGAGATAAGTCTAAAGTAAAGAGACGGGGAGTGATGAGTGAGAAATGACAAATATCTAACTCTAGAATCAGTAGCACCACCACTGTGAATGGGCAGAAAACACAAATGTGTGGACAGCACAATGAGCTGCAGAGAGGAGCATCATCAGCGGACTGTTGCACGCTGCCTGCATGGCTTTTCAGCGTGAGAAGCAGTCTTTGGTCGCTAATGAAAACCTAAGCGGCGCGTGCCGGTGAAAAGCTGTCCGAGTGTGTACCGCTGATTGATGATGTCCATATGCACAGCAGTGGATGTGATCCTGAGCCAATCTTCCATGGTTAGAGTACATCTCCTTTTTCACTGGAGTCTCTGGAGGAGTCATTAACACCTCTTCACAGTTTGTCATTACGTGACGAGCCATCTCGTCCCCAGCGCTAACATGAGCGTGGTCACACGCAGATTTCGATGGCAGTCGCCATCACCATCTGGCTTTTGTTCTTGTCTCGGCCTGGTGACTGGTGCTCCTCTCTGGGAGACAGCGGGTCGGACAGGACGCTGCGTTTGAGCGGGGCTGGGCGCAGGCAGGATGTTCCGGGAGGGGTGGAGGGCTCAGGGTGTCGGTGGGAGGAGCGTGATGAAGAGGAGGTAGAGGAGGAAGTGCAACTGCCAGTGCACGCTCCCGTGCTTGACCTCTCGCCTCTCTTGGCTCGGCAAGAAGCTCGGCGCCTGAGCTCGCTTACCAGCTCATACTTGACAAAGCAGAAGACGTCCTTGACTCCGCAGCGTTTTTCTGGCTCGGAGGCGAGCAACCTCTGAAACATGCGCAAGGCATCATCAGTGAAGCGGCGCCACTGAGACGGGTACGTTCCCACGGGACACCCTGCTTTCTGCCAGCGTCGAAACTCCTCGTAAAAGGCGTCGGACGGCAGCGCTGCTTCCCAGGGGAAATTGCCCGTCAGCATACAAAACACCAGCACGCCGAACGCCCACACATCCAGACTGGTGGTCACGAGGAATCCCTCAGAACGACTGGCACGGCACACTTCCGGTGCGGTGTAGGGGATGGTGCCGCTCACCCGTTTCACACGGCAGCCCACCCGCCGTGTCATGCCAAAGTCTGCCAGCTTGATGCGGCGGCACTCTCGGTCAAACAAAAGCACATTCTCAGGCTTCACGTCCCGATGCACCAGGTTTTTGCTGTGCATAAAGTCCAGAGCCAAGCCCAGTTGTTGCATGCAGCGTTTGACCATTTCCTCTGGCAGACCCACCTGAGAGAAAGACAGAGGGCAAAGTAATGAGGGACAGAAGGAGAGAACATTTGGATAATAAGTACAGTACACTGAGTAGGAGTTGAGTGTTTGTGGTGAGGTTACAGTACTATTAGAAAGAATAGATAACGGTTATTTTGAGCAGAAGAATGAATGTTCAGAGTGAAAAACGATACGGTACTCCAAAAAAGAATAACTGAAACAAAAGAGTCAGTTTTGAGTTCAGCTGCAACCATTTTAATGAGTCTGTAGAAGAGCCTTGAAGTCGAGCACTCCCTCCGCATCAACTGGTAAAGCACTAAAGCAAAATGAGAGCTCTGCGCGGAGAGAAAACCAGGACGAAGACGAGGCTCCAATCCCAGGAGAGCTTGTTAAAAACCCCTGTTTCTGAACGCGGCGACTGATTGGAGCAGCGAGGGCTGAGCGAGGGCTGTGATTGGTGGAAGGAGGGACGACAGCGTTACCTGAGGGGGGATGATATCGAAGAGGTCCCCAGCGGGGGCATATTCTTGTCCAAACACGTAGCTGTCCTCCGTCTCGAATAGCACGTCCAGGACTTTGATGATGAAAGGGCTGCAGCTAAGTGAGCCTGTTAGACTGTACTCCCGCAGGAAACTCTTCAGCTTCGTCTTGTTCTTGGTAACAAACTTTAGCGCCATTTTGGTGCCTGCAAAAATCGGATACAAACATGCAGAGCACACAATTAGGCCCTGGTCAATTAAACTTATTATATCATTTTAAGTACTGCCAATATCTTACCATCTAAAATACTCCAAGCGTTCCCTTAAATTGCACTTTGTGGAGACATTTCCGACGCTGTCTTTAAACAGGCGCTATCTTCATTCATATAAACATTTTCAGTGAATGAATCTCACCTCCATTATACATGTACAACCAGCCACTCGTGATTACAGCTGCAGAAATTCAAAGGCTATTTAGTGTGCAGATAGCAGCACCCTTAATGCCCTCTCAGCCTCCCTCTGCACAATGCTTAGTTGTACTGCTTTCAGACTGAGATGGCATTATAACCTTGTTTTCTTTTTTTGACAATGTCTTTTCAGAAATTCATCATTGACCCATGCTGATCTGCAATGAGTGGATACAGATCATCTTGTTTTTTTTAAATAAATTTTGTCTATTTACACTTGATTAATAAATGATATGAGAGGAGTTGGAGATTTTTGAACCTCACCCTGGGTTTGGTGCGCCACCAGGTCCACCTTGCCGTACGTGCCCTTCCCCAGCTCCCGGATGTGCTCGTACTGTTTGGCTACGTCTGTTGCCGACAGAGACGTGATGGCCAGGGCCTGCATGTCCTCCACTGGCACCCCTCCGCAGTAGTCCATCTTGGCCGTAGGGGAGCCCCCGCCGCCACTGCCTGCCCGTCCCGGCCCCGATGGAGAAAGCGACAGGCTCGCCTTGACGCTGTGGGGCAGACTAAAGGAGGAGAGCGATGCTTAGAGTCAGGGTTTATTCTGCTGTGATGATAGCAGGTGATATACATTTTATGCATGAATTTGTTTATAACAGAAGGGTCTTCAGTATCTTTATGTCTGTTGGCGTATATCCATATATTCTCGGCTGTCCCAGAGGATGGTTAAATCAGGCAGGCTTTAACACACCCTAATTTCCATACAATCAATGCGGGGAAGGCAACAACAAGCAGGGAGTGCTTTCCGTAAATGCATTGAACTTCCTGCTGTCCCTCTAGATCACTCTGGCCAGCTTTTAGATATGGTCTCAGACAGCACTTACTGGCAGACGGCTATGGGAAAATCAATGGGCCCAGGTAGAAGGACTAACAAATGGAAAGAAATGCAAGGAGCTGACAGCTGCAGGTGCACACATGCTGGTAAGGCATCTGGGAGCACACCGAGGAGATCATACTGTGGGCTATAGGCATTGTTCGTGGTGAACAAACGAATCAGTGTGGCTGTGAGAGAAGGGGCTGCATGGGAAACACATTTGCTTTTGCTTTTCATCGTATTGCTGAACTAAACAGAAAGGTTACTGCTGATTTTCAGAAGTAGTGAAATAGGTCAAATTGATATTAGGAGGGAAAATGTGGCCGTTAAAATTACAAGTTCATATGAGGTCAGCCACACTGTTTAAGATCTTGAGTTGAGTGACTCTACAGTGTTCAAAACTAACTGTTTAACAAAATGGACCTTTTGATGAAATGAAGCTTATCACACTAATGATCACACCCATTGTCTCTGTCTCTCCTCACCCCCCTTCTGTATTTAATCATCCAATCATGCACAGCACGCACACCCACACACACTAATAAGCAACAAATCAGCCGAACAATTTCGCTGATGATCTCCGTCATCCATCACTCAAAAGCGGCGACTGCGTTGTTCTTCTGTCCCTGAGGCCAGTTCTCTCAGCAGCTGCAGGTTCAAACCTGGTAACAAACACCTCGAACAACAGCCCGACGCATGTGAGTGTCTTGACAGCTAGGTACATTTGAAAGGAAAGGTAGAATCAACACACAGCTGCAAATGTGCAGTTGATGTTCAGACATTGTGAAGGTGCCGCGGTTCCTCAGCTTCCTCGTGTGGGAAGAATGTGATAAATATAGCTGTTAGACAGCAAAAACTAAAATAGGATGCAGCCATTTAGAGGCTTGTGTTCTTGGCTCAGCACTCTGCAAAAAACAACACCACACTGCAAATAGAACAAGCCCTGTGCATCATATGTATCTCTGCTGATAAGACTTACTTTTTGATTTTATCATAAGCAAAGAGGTGCTTATATAAGAGTGTATGAATATTGTAGCCTGCTCATGCTGAGCGTCCCTACTGTTTAGCCTTCAGCGAGTCGACACAAAAGTTGATGACTGTCCAGAGACAAGTCTGCGGTCAAGGTCTGGTGACTAAACATTGAGACGGGACAGACAGACAGACTGTAAGCACATTCCCTCTGACCGTCCACCTCGCGTGGCCTCATTGCCTCGGTCAATGAGAGGGAAGGGAGCGCCGGTTTACTGGCACTGCTTTCAGTCAGCTCCACGAGCAGAAAGTGCTGCGCTCCAGCATGGATCCTAATCACATTACTCAGCTCCCACAAAGACAAAAGCATCCCCCTCCCAACCAACTGCACAGGAAGCTTTGCACTCATTTCCTTCACAGAACTGGATTAAGAGTCCTGAAAATGTGATGAGTGGTTGGGAGTCGGCGCAGCTGGTTCAGAGACTGCAGTGATGGCGCCTCAGAGGTGTGGAGATGAATGTTTGTGTGTGAGTTTTTGGGGAGGGCAGGTGTATCAGACGCAAAGTGTCACACTATCCAAGGTGTAGTAAGTCAGATGGATCAGCTGCGAGCCTCAAAACGACTTTGCATTCGTGCATTCGTGCCCGACCGCACACCCCACTGATCTCCCACGCTGCCCTCTGCTCCTCTGTCCTCTCAGGCGGCGAGAGACAACGCTACCACGAACACACTCCACCTCCAGATGAGGATTTGGCTCGAGACACGTTTTAATGTCTGTGGGTTTTTGAGCCAGTCCAACGCATTGTTAATCATCAGTAAGCCTTTTAAAAACAGATCCCTGAGCTGCCCACTAAGTCCTACATTGCCTTTTTATAAACCACTGCTGTTATTGTAAGACCTAGTAATTTCAATTTTTGTGATTTTCATTCTTTAGTTATGATTCTAAAAAATCCACTGACATTTGCTTTCACACAAGCCATTTGAAAGTCTCAATAGATAAACTGAAAATGTATTAAATAGGGCCATCTAAAAACAAGCCTGTTTTCCTAATCCCGGAAGAGTGGAGATAGAGGGTTTTCCACTCTGAAGCAAAAATATGTTTTCCGGCCACTAATTTCCCCTCAACTAGATTGTCTATCTTGTTCCATTTAGCAATTACTCAAATAGAGATGTGTGCATTCACAATGTAACCCTCTAAAAACCAGGTCGTTCCAAGAAAAAGGCCAAAACAATCCAGTTTTAAACCCTGTTCACCATTTGGACTTTCTGGGAGCCTGTTGTGGCCGACTCCACGTGTCTCAAGGAGATTAACCTGCAGAAGCATTTGACCTTTTCTTCTGTGAACACTTCGCTGGAGATAAGAACAGAGACCAACCCTGCGATGCCACTGGCCACAAGTGCTCTCATTACAGACTGTGTCTTTTAGAGCCTCAGGGTGTGCTCATGATAAGTTATTTCTTAGCCTCTGAACTCGGAGGGGGGTTACACTGAAGTGTACGTCTTACTGAGGATTTCAGGTGGCTCTTTTTTCACATGTTTTACATTTTGTCAGAGATTAGCTTTATGTTTGGCTATACTGGCTAATTGGTTCGAGGGATGGCCATGTCAGTTGGTCCACAACTTTGGTCCAGACAGAAATATCTCAATCACTATTCCATTTAGTGCCATGATCTCTTGCAGAGGTTTTCATGGTCCTCAAAGGATGAATCCTAAACTAAAGTTGTCTCTCTTCCTGTGGAATATCTCAAAATCTCCTGGATGGATTGGCCCCAAATGTTGTACAGACATTTTTGGTTCCTTAATGATGCATTAATAATCCATATGAATTTCTGACTTTTCCTCTGGTGCTGGGGGTTAACCCATTTTCCTGTGGAATTTATGTGGTATGACCTTACCGTACCAGAGGAACATGGGGTACTTGTACCACAGAATTTGTAAGGTATTTTACCACAGGAAATCTTCATAAGGCTGGAGGTGAATTTCAACAAATGATACAGAGTCACATCTCTGTCATTAGAAGGTGAAAATTTGGGTACTTGAGTTGACGCAGGACCTTCATCTGTAACAGCTTTATCGTAATGAGCACAAAGCATATGATGAAGCGAGAAGGGGATGAGAGTCAGCAGCTTTACACACAGTGTTTGTCCTCTTTAGTTCATCCTGCTTAACGTCTCTCCCCTTTCTCTCTTGTCTGTCCCTGAAAATGTAAATGAAAGAAATAAATAGATTGCTGAGGCGGCAACACGTCTCTACCTCCCTACATTACTAATGGACTAGTTCCTTTGCTCTCGGAAAGAATCATTATGGGCGAAGACTGATCCCTGTGTCCAATTTACTCTCAAATTGCCCAACTCAAGATAAATCAGCTGCATGTATAACCTATACATACATATATATATTTTCTGAGTCCATCTTCTTGCTGCCTCAGTGTGGATGGGTCCTAAACAGCCTATCATTCGATCAAAAACCAAATGGGCTTCTGTTTGACAGCCATTTGCAGTCAGGACACTGTTCCCTATGGCATAGAAAAGAAACGGAATTACTTTTTCCAGCGGCACAGAACATCAGAGCCGGTGAGTTGGTGGGTTTAGTGCAACGCATCAACACATGGCTGAAGAAAGCTCCTGCTGTGCGGTGATAGGTGAACCAGCCGCCCTGGCCACGGACTCTCACTTTGACAAATCACAAGCTCACACCTGTGCTCGGCTGCCCACAGGGGGGGGATCCCTAATGGGACGGAGTGCTGGGTGACCCATTTCTCACTCGTCTCGCCTCTGCTGTCCTTCTTATCAGGGCCCTCTCTCTCCAGCACTTGCCCAAAGGCAGACATCTAACTGGTAGAAACACTGCCAACCACTGGCCTCCAGCTGGAATGACCTAGGACCCGGGAAGGGGTATCCCAAGGTGAAATGGATCCAAACAAGGAGTGAGAGAGGAGGTGAAACTACAAGGACATTTGGCTTAGCGTCAATGACAAATGACTTTCAAAGAGAAGAATTGGCACAATGATGAATCCAACCTGAACAAAGCGTTGCAATGAGCAGTCAATCAATGTTGTAGTAGCATCTGATTGTAAAGCACAATCATAATCAGTGTCATCAATGTAATCATGTCCTACAGAAAATCATTCAGCGCTGAAATATCTCTGCAAAAGGATACCGAGGGAACATACTGTACCTAACCCCCACTCAATCACAATCCAATAGCCCCAAGTTTACAATAGGGATGGTTTGTGTGTGTGTGTGCGTGTGTGTGTGTGTGTGTGTGTGTGTGTGTGTGTGTGAGAGAGAGAAAGAGAGAGAGAGAGCGAGAGAGAGAGAGAGAGAGCAGGATTGGGGAAATCCAACGAGGCTTAACTGAAGCATCACTGCCATTGTACCACATGCTATAGGCTGCATCCCTTTGATGTCAAATACATGGGGAAACGTTGACTCTATTATCAGCTCAGTAAAATGGGGGTCTAAATGGGAGCGTGGCTAAATGATGTAAGAGCACTAAGGGGGACATTGCTTCTTCTTCTTCTGCTTCTTCTTCTTCTTCTTCTTCTTTCGTTTTGTTTCTGGACCATTTCACCCTCCACTTCAAGGCGAGCTTACAGTATATGGTGATTTGTGATCCTGCACATATGCAATAGCCTCTAACCACAATCAGAGCACTAACGTTGATTGCCGAGGCACACCTCCCCCACACACACCCCCACACCCCCAACTCTCTCTTTCAAATTCAAATTCAACTGTGCTTTAATTGCATAAAAGGGGATTAGCCATGACTGCAAGACACAAAGTAAAATACGGGATTGTTAAAAACACGAACATATAGTGTGCGCAAACAATTAATCAACCAAATAATAAAAAAGCCATTAGTAAAAGTCAGAGGTCAAATTGAAAACACAAGATACAGTCGACACAAACACTGGTGCAAACTGCACGACTATGGACACATTCACACACATTCACACACATTCACACACATTCACACACCCACGTCCACAGTGTGTACATTGAGTGACAGACGTGTCATTAGGCTGCCGTTCTCTCACTGAGATGATTGACAGGTTAGAATGTTATCTGTATATATTTGTCTTTATGGTGACACAGAAAGACATCTATAGATTCAAACAAGGCAGTAGAAGAAAATCCCTCTTGTGCTCTTTTTTGTCTTATAACTGAACATGTTTGCCTCCTTTCTGTTTTCCTGTGGCTGTACTGCTGACTCTGTTTTCATTTTGTTTTGCCAGCCCTCGCTGCTTAACTGTGTCGTAGTGAGGTCAATTTCTTTGGGTTTTTGCGTCTAGTGAGGGGGTCAAAGATGGGTTTTAGTTTCCGTTTGTGTGCCAGCTGTCAGAGTAGGTTATTTATAAAAAAAAAAAAACGTTTATGCTGCAGATGTATTATCTGTTTGCAGAAGCCGCAGATATCGGCCCAGTTGTGTGGGCCATGTTTGCGGCATTTGTGTGGACTCCCACGATATTCTTTTGATAAATTCCGGGTGAAGAATATCAGGCATTATTATTCATAACTGAGGTGGGTTCAGTTTCACATACCAGCTCACAATTCAACACATAATAGGGAAGATTTGTTGGCAGATTGTTATTTTTGCTGATCACCATTAATAATGTCATGATCATTATGATATTAGATGTATATTGTAATTTACATTGTTTTTTTAAGCATATGAGCAATGGCAGCATTCTGTCTGTGTTGCTTTCTGCTTTTTTAATTGGATTTTCATAAAACATACACCATCATAAAAACAATGATGTCCAGCCAAAGATCCCAGTCAATACTTAATTCTCTCTACACCAATACAATGTTTGTGACAGAATCAAATCCATGTGCGTTGTCTGCTGCTGCTGCTGCTGCTCTTCATTGAGAGTCCATTACCAGCCGCCATGGCTTTGCTTTTACAGGGTATTGCTTGATGGAGTCAGCTGCTCATTTAAATGCATTAGACGGCATTAACGATGACATATCATGTCTGTCCTGGACAAAGTATAAAACGGGGGCCATTAAAAGTGAAGTGGACCGGATGCCCTCACGTCCATCCACCCATCCAGCTCAAACTGGGCACAGTAAAGGGAGGCAAGCAGGTGCGGGTATATCACGAGTGATGTGGGTGAAAATGCAAATTAAATCGCAGCTCAGTCATTAACACAACTTAGAGTTAATCGTAGCCAGATGGTAAATAAAATAGTGGAGCTGTATAATAACTAATGCCGCTGGTGTTTTATGACTGTACGTTTGGGGGTTATAGTGCGTAATATTAAAACTGTGCATCGAAATGGGTCAAAGTTCAAACAATGCAAATTTGGCAACTCAGAGGATATAGCAGCCCCAGAACCAGGTATTTCTATATGCTATGTATTTCTGCCTTTCTGTTTACAGTGTACAGTAGGGTTACCCCGGTTTCAGCCCCCCCCCCCCAGGTTCCATCCGGGTGTTGCTCACTCACCTGCTGGCGACCTGTCTCTCTCCTCCATGGTCCTGCATCCGCCCGGCGAGCAGAGCCGCTGCGCTCCGCTCCGCACTGATCCTCCACGGGGCTCTGAGGGGACCTGGTGGATGAATCTCCCGGTTTGAAGGAAGTTATCTGAGGAAACTGTGCACGTCCTCCACAAAAAAAAAAACAGAAGAAAACAAAAACAAGAAAAACAACACCTCACACTTTCACGGCTGACCAAGCCCGCATGGGGTGAAGGTCCGGTGCGTCGCTGCGCTTTGGCTGTAGCCCGCCCAGGATGACTCCTGTCCAGCTTACTTCGTGGAGAAGCTCCACAAAAGATGACTTGTGTCTTCGGAGGCGGACTGAATCAAAAAAAGCATCATCATCATCATCATCTGGTGCTGAGTCGAGGACACAGGCTGGGATCCCTCCTCTGAGCGCCCACCATCTCAACCTGCCAAGCAGCAGCAGCAGCAGCAGCAGCAGCGGGAGGCGGGTGCGTGTTTATCTTTCGCTCCTCCAGCGGTCCGCATGACCCAGTTCAGCGCCACACACACACTCTCACACACACACACACACAGACGAGCCCATTCATTCACACCCACTTAGGGGGGGCTCTCTGCAGTGCGCACGGGAAAATCCACATGTCCCCTCTCCATCCAAACTGAGCTGTGCGTCCTGGAGCCACCGTCGGCCGGTCGGTCTGTGGATGTCCGTGGGTCCAGCGGGTCTCTGGGTTCTGCAGGTGGTGGGGGTCTCAGATGTTGCTCCTCTACTGGTCCCACTAGTCAGCTCCTTCATTGTTCACCGTCTCCACCCTCTGGCAAACTAATGCGCTCACGTGTCCCGGGTCCTAGCGCCTGGACACTCTCCCTCATCCATCCACCCATCCAGCATCAGTGCGCAAATGCACGAGCTTCTCAAACTTCTGATTCATGTTTTTCAAGGAACAAGCTGCTCCTCTGCTCTCTTGCATAATTCAACAGCTTATGGCCTCCGAGTAGTTGACACTGTGACTTTGCCAACTGTCCCTATATTAGCTAACAGCGAGGAAAGACTTTGAATTAATTCACTGCCCTGGCAGCTCCCCCCTTTACTGTACATGTTTAACCACAGGCCTCCTGCCAGACGTGTTGGCCAACTAGAACAGATTGGAGAGCAAAGACAGCATCAACACGAAAGGGATCACCTCAGTGCATCATCGTCGACGGCAACCGATTGGATGGGCTGAGGGTAAAATGATTAATAGAAAATATTCCTAAAGGAAAATCCATGATAAAGACTTTGACTCATGTTGTTTGCTACTTTGAAATGAATCCAGAACCCAAATATATCAAGGAACAACTTCTATTTATACTTTTTCTCTATATAACTTTCTAGTCATACTCTTCCACCCTATGTTTCCCCATATTGCCCCTAAATCCAAGTGATAGCCACACCCAGGCTGAAATATAAGCTGTTGTTTTTCTTCAGTCCATGATCTCGAGGAAAGGATGAATGGAGCCAAGGCAATCTGATCTTTTTTGTTTCCTGAAACAAAATCATTTGACCCGCAGGGTGTGTTTATCCTTCTCAAGGAGACGGGCAGATATTAAATAGCTGCATCTTCAGCACCTCTAAGACATTCGGATGTCTCACACAGCACACGGCTTTTTCGAGACCAGCGGGCAATGAGGCGGAGAGTTTCCTCTGGGTTATCGTGGGAACAGAGCTGTCATAAATCATAGTGAAGGTCAAGCACTGTTGGCTGACAGCAGAGAGCAGCAAGGGTCAAACACACCAGGGGGACGCACCTCTGAGCTGTGAACAAATAGAGCAGCTCTGCTCCTCCTCCTCCTCCTCCTCCTCCTTCTTTCCCATCCTAACTTTATCAAGCCACCACTATCATGTCCTAGTTCTTACTTTTTTTTATGTGTCACCTCAAGTTTTCCACCTCTCGTTGGCCTCCTTTTTCCACTGCTCTCTAATTCATCTTCGTGTACAGTTCCCTCTGTTCCTTTCCATCCCAGCTGCTCTATAAACTGCAGTGTCATGTGAGTGGGTGGGTGGGTGGGTGGCGGCATTTACATAGTGCCTCAAGCGGGGTCTCTTAAAGTTTGAAGAAGGAACATGCTTTTTGTGGACCGCAATTACATTCAACTTTTAGGTTAAAAATAATGCATCATCTATGTATTTTCTAAGATCAACGGGGGGGGAAGGAGAATGAAAAAAGTTCCTGTGTTTTTCTTCCTGTGCAGAAATGTAACAATTTCACTGCAAGGGCGCCCATGAGAGTATATGCAAGATTTAATACTACCAGAACAGCCATAAAACCCCAACTAATATATCCTCAAATATCATGTCTGTTGATGAATAATAGAGGCTCCTGAGATTATTATAGGCACAGGTGGGAGGAAATTGAGTCGATCCAAAGTCATTTTGCAGATGGAGCACTACAGTGATTCTCAGATACATCCCTGTATGAATATTAGATTATCTCCCCAAAAACCTCTCACAGTCAGTAATCAAACCAAATCCTAAAACCGTGCAACATTTGCTTTGAACAGCAGGTATTTGAAATTGGAACCTTGATGTTTTTTTTCCGAACACGTGGATCAACATTTAGGCAGAAGAAACCTAAAGTATTGAATTCTGAAGCTGTGCAAAGCGACACCCCACCCTCACCTCTCTGGGCACTGGTTCATAACAGCCCCTTTCTGTCTCACTTAAGCTCTCCTCTCTGCTGCCTTCACTTTTTCCTTTTTCTGTCTCACCTGGCTCCCCAATGGCAGAATGACTTTGCACCGGCCTCAGCAGAGCAATTCCACATCTTTTTCAATTCCAACTCAGCCACACCACCCTCTACATTGAAATTTGGCATTTGTTTGAAATTGTAATTTTAATATGTGATTGCTGGATAATCTTCCGAAGCCAACTGCATGAAATATAAATGTAAATGAGCAATCAAGTTGGCTTAGCATTGCAGTTATGGATTTTTTTTTTCAGAATATGGTGTCTATCTCAGTGTTGGAAAAAATAATGATATCAGATGCACAATGTTCTCAGAGCAAACAGCCCCCTCATGCATTTTAAAAAGCGACAGTCAACATAAATTATATATATGTATGGATGAATTATAAAAGTGAGAGAGGAAAAGAAACAAACAACAGTTTGGCACAGATTTTCAGCAAAGTAATTGAATTACTCTTGATAAAAACATAGCATTCTGAATTTTTAATGTAGCTTTTTAAAGTTTCAAGAAAGGCAAGTCAAGTTTCTTTATAAATAACCAATTCAGACATGAGGGAATTTACAGAGTCACTGAAATACATAATAATGTTACACTAACACTACATTTAAAAGACAATATAAACAACCAAAAAACACAAAAAATGTCAGAGTGCTTTACAGACAAGTAAAAATGATTTTAAAATCCATCCTCTGACACAACTCAGTGATGCAGTGATTACAGGAAGTAATGTAATATGCTCCAATTGCTTGGTGTCAGTGACCACAACAATTGTTAGGACTACATTGAAGCTGTAATTGAGAAGAAAGTTACAAGAATATATACCTAAGTCCTATAATACCTAATAAAGTCATACATTTTAAAATGTCATAATATTATGAGGATAAAGTTGTAATTTAAATTTAAAAAGTTTAAATATTATGAGGATAAAGTTGCGACTTAATGCGAACAAAAACATAATATTATGAGAATAAAGTCGTAAATGAATAAAAATAAGTCGTGATATTATGAAGATAAAGTAGTATTATTAATTTTAAACAGTCTTAACACTTCAAGAATAAAGTTATAATTTAATTTTAAAAAGTCCTAATTATATGAGCGTAAGTTAAAAACAGTTCCACACAAATTCAACTCAACAATATCACAAAGGTACAGTTTGAACATAGATACTACGTTTCCCATAATGCCAATGGGGATCCTCGGCCGTTGATTGGTCAGGATGAGTGGATGACGTAGAAAGTGTGCGCGTGTAACCTTGCGGCACAGCAGCGCTGCTCAGGACTGGTGTTGTGAAAGCAGCTGTAGAAAGATAACAGCGAAACGAGTGGATGGTTTATTTGTACTCAACATCCCTGTGGAGTCATGAGCAGATATATTCTACCTGTGTCTCTGTTCGGGACTGTGATTGGCGCCGCTGTTTTACTCAAGTGAGTGACTCTCCATGAAGAAGGGACTGTTTACTTCACACTGGGTTTTCTTCATGTGATCATAAGAACAATCTGCAGTGAAGTTCATGCTCAGTTCAGTGTTAAACGCTTATATCTAATGTAAACAACAGACAAAGCCCTGCAGCCCTTGTAGTGGAGTGAATTAATGTGTATTGTCATATGGTCTAATGTGACAAGTGTGTACTGTATAAGATTATGTAGGTTTTAGTTGTTGCACACTTTTCAGAGGTGAGTAAGCAGAACAGTGCAAACAGGCAGGTTGCAGTTATACAGAGGATTTGTGGACGTGAATGAAACTATGAGTTTTGAAACCTGATGGCCTGGTGATATTAGTCTGGTGGTGCATGCAGCCTGGCTCCTGTTTGCTGGATGGTAACAGACGGTAACAGTCTGCCTGCTGGATGGATTTGCTCCTTGGAGACGCTGAGGGCCTTCTGCAGACACCACTGGTGGTAGATGTCCTGAATGGCCGGCGGTCTGTTTCCTCTGATGGGCTTTGCCATCTCTACCGCTCTCTGTATTGATTTGTGGCTGTGATCGGAACAGTTCCCATACTAATAGTGTTGCTTTGTTGAGGAAATTCTCTGTGACAGAATGAAGAAAGATAAAAAAAATACATATTTTGTCATTAAACTGGAGTCAGAGCTGGGTTAACCTGTGACTGGCAACCAGCAAAAAAAACTGTTTACTCCTAAATCGCCCCAAGTGTGCAGTGTGGTGATTTGATTTGACACATAAATATAGGCAAGGCAAGATAATTGGAATAATGTGTTAAAGTTTCCACACACCCATGGTTTTCACTCGTGTGTGTGTGTGTGTGTGTTTTAATTAATAGTCTTTTTACTGGTAGTTGAGTCATGCAGAATGCAATAAAGCATTGGTTCAGTTTAACAAGGACATTGTATCCCTCCCACTTGTTCAGCTCCAACAGAGCCCCCTCCCTGTTAACACATTTCTTTGCCATGTTTTTTTTCATCACAGTGGATTTCCAACTAATAACATATACAAGTAAATACAATATGACACAACTCATGAGTAAGACAAAAGAAAAACAGACAGAAAAGAGTTTGGTGACATCAGGCTAATCTGACTAGGTCTAATCAGCCGTGTATTGATATTGCCTTTTGTTTATATTCCAAAGAGGAATCTATGACACCTGGTGCTAATGCATTCTCATGTGCTTAAATAAGTCACTTTCTTTTATTTCCCCCCCACAGGAGCCATGTGACCGGAGGCCGGTGCCCGAGTAACGCCACCATCACTGGAAAGACTGTGGTGATAACAGGAGCCAACAAAGGCATCGGGAAGGAGACGGCCCGAGAGCTGGCCAAGAGAGGTGTGCAGAAAAATATCATGTCACTCTGATTTGTTATTTTTTCTCTCGCTGATACACTCCTCTTTCCCGTCCCCAAATCGTCAGGAGGGCGGGTCATTATGGGATGTCGGGACATGGAGAAGTGCGAGGCGGCCGCGAAGGAAATACGAGGCAAGACCCTGAATCCTCACGTCTACGCCTGTCGCCTCGACCTGGCCTCCATTAAATCCATCCAGGAGTTTGCGGAGAAAATCAAACGAGGTGAGGCAACAAAACACGGTGTCAATAATAGAAATAGAGTCAGTAACAGTTTGTTGACTATGATCTTTATCGTCTTGCAGAGGAGCAGAGAGTGGACGTGCTGATAAACAACGCAGGGGTCATGAGATGTCCAGCATGGAAGACAGAAGACGGATTCGACATGCAGTTTGGAGTTAACCACTTGGGTGCTTACTTTGACAACAAGCAAATCAAAGAAAACAAATACAAATTGTCTTTACATTCTAATAAACTCTCCCTCGCTCCATCGCTATACCTAATTTCGATCGTTTTGTTCTTCCTCCGTGCAGGCCACTTCTTGTTGACAAATCTTCTGCTGGAGAAGTTGAAGGAGTCCGCCCCCAGCAAAGTGATCAACCTGGCCTCGCTCGCCCACATCGTTGGAAAGATCGACTTCGAGGACTTGAACTGGGAGAAGAAGAAGTTTGATACCAAGCAGGCGTACTGTCAGAGCAAGCTTGCCAATGTTCTGTTCACCAGAGAGCTTGCCAAGCGATTACAAGGCAAGTCTACTGGCTGCCGCATAAGTGGGCATGTGTGGGAGAGAGTACGGCCTATGTTCTTGTTTGTAATTGGCCAGTGGATATATATTTTTCGAACAATGCTTTGTGTGTGTGTGTGTGTGTGTTTGCAACAGGCACAGGCGTCACAGTGAATGCTGTACACCCAGGCGTTGTTGCCACGGAGCTTGGGAGGCACACCGGCCTGCACCAATCGCAGTTCTCCAGCTCCGTGCTCAGTGAGTATCCTGCTTTCTTACTGGATCCTGAATTTAGAGAAATCAATAAATCCGGGGAGGTTCCACTCGTCTAATACATATGCAACAGTGCGCTTCGGCTGTGCACACTCTGATATGTGGCATTGTCCTCAGTGAACTTTCAAACTGTATAAATTAGAACCATCAAAAATAACTCACCACGTTTCTGTTATGAAATGCTCCTACCCACTAAACTTTATAACTACAACTAACAAGTGCGTTGGTGAGGAATTCTGATTCAAATATATAAATCGATGTGTGTGTGTGAGAGAGAGTCGAGGGGAAGGAGAGGATGGGGGGGCGTCTCTGAATGGTAGACCATGTGGTTTAGGGGTTTAGTTTCAGCTTTAGTTTCGCTAGTGGCTCGGGGGCCGCCCACCTTTGATTAGGGGGTGTTAACCTTTTCATGTATATGTAAATGTCATGACATAGAAACGTCCCATTCCACGTGAGCATTTGCCCTGCAAAGTCCAAGATGGTTTGAAACACTAGGTGGCGTTATGAGCCATGTTCAACCTATAAATGTCAATTTTTTGAAACATATATTTGGTGATAAATGTGATTTTTAAAACCAGCATTAATGTGTTTCATCAAAGAGCAGTCATACAATTTAATAAACAGTTACATTTAAGTTAAAGTAGCGATACCACAAGTCAGAGTCCTGTGTTGAAAATGCACAGTGTTATTAACAAAATGCACGTAACGTATTAATTTGGTTTGACATTAAGCTAATGTTTTAATTATTTGAACTGCTTTTTATTTATAAGCCCATCTTAGGTTTTGTATGTAAAATCTTAATGTGCAAAGTTTCTTCTAACTAAAGCTGTGAAGTAAATGTATCAATTCAAAACGGCAGAATAACAGCATGTTGTACGTCACCACAACCGCTTCTTATAAAAAATTAGTTGGAAGAAACATGACAAATCTGAACCCACCTGTACACCACTGCTCCCAATTATGTTGCTGCTACAGCTTCTCCGCACACATTCTGGGAATGGGTGAATGGATGTTTCTTTTTTTACTCCGCACCGAGGATATTTTTAATTACACGATGCACTCCGGGGTAATAAACATCCTCCGCTGTGGGGAGGATGGAAGTGTTTGGTGTTGAGAACATTTACAGTCACAGTATGTGCGTGTCGGATCTAGTAAACACACGTAATTGATGTAAATGTTTCATTTTGTTATAGACCACAGAAAACAGCACTGAACCAGTTTGTACTTGTGATTTACATTGAATTAATGTTTTGAAGTACTTGTATTTGATCAGAGTTTTACACCATCTAACCTCTCTGTGGCCTCTTTAATCCCCCGTACAGGTCCCTTTTTCTCCTTGTTAGTGAAGAGCCCAGAACTTGGGGCCCAGCCCAGTGTCTACCTGGCCGTGTCCGAGGAGATGGAGGGTGTGACGGGACGCTACTATGATGTGATGACAGAAAAGGAACCAGCGCCGCAGGCCCTGGACGACGAGGCAGCTCACAAGCTGTGGGAGGTCAGCAGCAGGCTGGTGGGTCTGGAGGAAAAAGGACAGAGTGGCAAGTCAAACCCTCCAGCAGGAGGAGAGAATGAAGCTGCACAGACAGACCCAGCACAGACACGTGGACAGAGCCCAGGACCAGCTGTCAGTGCTGTGGGGCTGTAGGTGTCCTCTGGGCCAGCTGGAGATACTGAACCTCTATGACTGGAGCTGTGACTTGAGCGGTCCCCTGCTCTGTCTGTTAACTTTCTGAATGTGTGATTCTCTGTATAATGGCAGTCTTTTGCACACGCCTCTATGTTCCTGCATCAGGAGATTTTCTGTGAAACATGAAAGATGCTGCTTTTGGCAAAAGACTCAGACTCGTTTTTTGAAGCCAGTGCCCAGTGTCTAATGGAATATGTATGGTTGGCGAGGATGAAACTGAAAGGGAATTTGAAAAAAACGTCTGATCTGATAATTAACAAAAAGACAAGGAACAGTTGGATGAACATACCAATGAATCTAAAAAATCACAACTTCTACCCATGAATATTTAAACCACGACTGTGTAACCTCCAGCCTCAGGGCTGAATACAATTTATAAATATAAAAAAAGGCATCTCAGAAATACTAAAACATTCTCATGACAGCAACAATTTTTTCAGCCAAAGGAGAAAATAACATAAAAGGGGAGACTAACACGCCCTTCAGGATGGTGCTCTGGCTGTATGCCTGTCAGGTCACACTCAGGGTGAAGGAGACACATGTTACCGCTGTGTCATTGCTGACAAGATTAATGTCGCCTGTCAAGAAAAGAAAGCTAAAAGTGGAATGTTGCAC
Organism: Hippoglossus stenolepis; assembly: GCF_022539355.2. NCBI lineage: Eukaryota > Metazoa > Chordata > Actinopteri > Pleuronectiformes > Pleuronectidae > Hippoglossus > Hippoglossus stenolepis. The sequence goes on from NC_061503.1 coordinate 9,666,203, forward strand.
TTTCCAGGAGAAAGGGACAAACATTTCCTGTTAAAGTAAAATATAGCGCACTGTGTCTACTAAGTGCTGTTTGTATGTGCAAGCAGTAATAATAAAGGTTTGAGCTGTAAACATGCAGCTATCCTGCATGAATAGAAAATACAACTGATTACTACAAGCTGATAGCAAAAGAGCTGAACCCTTATTCAGAAGGAGAATTTGTGATGGAGCCTTGCAGCTGCTTTGGACCTCCCAGTGACCTCAGAAAAAATCATTCCAAAGCTTCAGTCTGTCTTGAAGAACCACGGCAATGATTTACTGACACGGGGAGGACACCTAAAAAATGTCCAGTCCAGACCTGCAATGAAACAAAAAACATTTTAATAATGTCCAACTCTCACTGCTGAGTTCGGTGCAAGGGAGAAACAAGTGAGTCTTTGCAAACCACTCATAGCGCCATGGATGAGGATTTATTTGAGCAAGTTGTTTTCACAGAATTCTGCCGTGAGCATCCTCATCATCCTCAACTGACATCAGACACCTTGTCATAGAGAAGCACTTCCATCGCATCACAGAGGTGTGTGTGTGTTCAGTAATGTAATGTGGCCTGTGAGAGGTGTTTCTGTGTATTACATAGAAAATGATTATAAAGTCTTTCTTTTGATGAAACAAGCTCTTTTTAATCATTAAAAAATATTGGTATCCATTTTATTGCACATGAACGATTGAACCCTTCTCCGTGGACATGCTGTTTTAGATGTAGTGGGAAGACAGTAAGTCATAGATGTGATTAATAATCATTAAATTAAACTGAAGGGGGATAAATGTGTTTAATACACTCCATCATTAATCCCTCATTTCATCTACAACTGAAAATATGTTCGATTTTTCTTTAACTATCTGCTATGTATAGAATAAATAGTAAAACGGTCATAAGGTCGATATCCTTCCCTGGTGGTCTAGTGGTTAGGATTCGGCGCTCTCACCGCCGCGGCCCGGGTTCGATTCCCGGTCAGGGAACTACGTTTTTTGTCTTCAGGGACATTTATGTAATCGTCTTAATATCTTTTACTGTTATGATTGTTGTTATTTTTACCATCGTTATTATTATTTTCTTGTTTGTACTTCTGAATGGGTTTTTCCCATTTTAGAAACAATTGATCTCGTAAATAAAAGTAGGGCCCTTAAAAAGAAATCAGTTCTCAGACAACTGGACCTTATTGTCCACATCCATCACAGGAGACATGGCCTGTTTCCCTCGCTGCAGACGGCACTAAACATTGATCTGTAATGCAGCTCCTTTACCAAACAATGAGATAAAAGCCAACAAAGAACAACTAAACATGAAATGGTAAGTAAGACCTTTGTCAGTAAAAGCAGTTATTTTGGCTTATGGGCCTAAGCGTCCATTATCATTTTCTTTAATGCGCCCCTATGTTTTTTCTTGTTTATGCCTCTTGAAAAAAAACAAATCAAATTACAAAAGCACTCATGTTACATTTCCGATCCTCTGGAGCTTATAGCTGGCAGTCGTGCAGCTTCTAAGTGCGGAGGGAAATATCCGTTCCTAAAGTCTATGAGGGATCCATTGCATAGGCAGGGCTTATTTTTTTTCCAGCAGTAAATCCCAAAAGTACAGATCAATACGAGCCATTCTCTGCTCCGGTGCACACTGATCGGCCTCCGAGCTGAAATGATACACCCTGGATCATTTATTCCAGTGTTGGTTTACCAGAGAGGACCCTTAGAGCTGCCATCCTAGAAGATGATGGGTATTGGAGATGAGCTCCAGAATGACTGTCTGGGTTTTAAAAGACATTTACAATCCCCTGAGCTTGTTGTTGTCTGATCTGGTTTAAATCACATCAATCTTGACCTCTAAAGTTTACAACTTACTCTGTGTTATGTCTTTAAACCGTGTTTTATGTGAATACTCACCTCATCACTACTTACTGTGTCTTAAACAAAACGTAAACACGTTTGGACTTGTGTTCTTGAACACGCACACACCAGAGGGACTTCATTGCCCATAATGCATCACTGGAGGATGTCGAGGAAGTAATGGGTGCATTCACGTGCTCCTCAGAGGGCCCAATTTTCCGAGTTGTGAGGTTAGAATGTGGAAAAATCATGGACGCTGTAAACAAAATGTGTTGTATTTTTATGTGTTGAGAGCGTTTAAACAATACCTTGACACCAATTTCCGATATTTACATAACAACGAAGAGTAAAGAAAGGACTGCTGTACTACTACTGTTAAAACATGGAGGCCTCCAGAGAGGACCCCGCTCCTGGTGTTATTATAAACAATTTATACATAAAGTTATGGTGGCCGTGACAGCTCAAGGCACTGCAAATTGAGAAAACACGTGCAAATATAAAAAACATGTAGAATGCAAGGAAACAACTATACAGATAAATGCGCTGCAAAAATTCACAACACATGCAAATACAAAAACGCGCTGCAAATTGCAAATATAACACCGGAGATGGTGATGGAACTTCACAAAGCATTGAACTACAGCCAGGTTTACCACGTTTTTAGGTACCCTGGAAACATTTCCGGTGTAATATTTCGACTTTTTGCAGTGCGTTTATCTGTATTTGCATGTGCTGTGACTTTTTGCAGCACGTGTCATCATCAAATTGCTGAAGTTGTTTTCTTAATTTGTACGTGTTTTATTAATTTGCACGTGTTTTTTTCTATTTGCACTTTCATTAATTTGCAGTTCGTTGAGCTATCTCGGCCCCCGTATAAAGAGACCACTTCAGAGTAAAGAAAACAACAATTTGTGCAGTTTAGATGATCACACACTAGTGAAAACATCACTATGATTACTTTATATTCAAATTCTGCCAATAGATCCATTTCACCTGAATCTTACACACTGAACCTTTAATTTACCCAATCGGGAGCTCATTTTTCCTGATTATTCCCGACAGCACGTGAATGCAGCACATAGCGTCCAAAGTACAGTGAGCTCGTTTCTTATCTTCTTCAACTTTTCTCTAAGTTCAGGAAAGAAGGACGCTTGATGGGGGCAGAATAAAAGTGAAGCTGCTTCCTCAGGTCAGTGTCGCTGCTTCGTGTGCAGGTGGAGTCTCATCACAGAGGAGCTGGACCTTTCTTTTCTCAGGGCTACGACAAGAACTAGCTTGTTTGGTGCAGCAGGTAACACACAGACACACAAACACTCACACACTGACACACACACATGATTGTTCTAGAAACACCAGTACAATACTTTGGTCTTTTCACTTTAACTTCAGTATCTTGATATTAAAGGGACAGTATTGGGCTGCATATATTTGTTAGGTACAATTACAGTTATTTATTTAAAGTATAAATCAACTTCTGGATTTAGTTTACAGTAATGCAAGTATGTCTGTGTCTATTTACCTTGTGTTGATTTTGTCAGCATGGCAGAGCCACAGAGAAAAGGAGAACTGCTGCCTGAAGATGTTTGCACAGACGACTGCCTGACGTCATACACACACATCTACAGTCCGGATTTACTAAAGTGAGCATCAACATGCATTTCCCTTCATTAGCATCTATTTACTGCATTTTACACAGTTGTCTGTTGGTGACTTTGTACGCAATAACTTTTTTTTTTTATAAAATTAATTATTAAATGAGGATTTTGGACTCTTATTTTCTCAGGGACCAGGTTGCTTTCATCACAGGTGGGGGATCTGGAATAGGACTCAGGATAGCTGAAATCTTCATGAGGTGAGAGGGGGGTGCCTGCTCGTTTTCACCACAACATTCTCAGATTGTTTCTTTTCTCTTACATTGAATGGTAATTGTACAGTGCAAGGATCAATCGTTGAGATGTAGAGTCAATGCTGTGGCAGCATTATGTCATCGCTAACACTCTAAAACAGTCAAATGTGAGCAGGATAGTTTGCAGGTGCACTTTATACCTTGTGTTATCTGACAGTCAGACTTTCGTCATTTTGCTTGTGTGACATAGTTGAATAATATACTCATGTGTCAGAAATAGTTGATCTTTTATAAAAACATCATTACCTGACCTTGTAACTTTGTGTCCTGGCATGTAAAACATTTGCTTCAAGGCTTACTTACCCCTTTAAGGTTTTGTATTCTCTTTCTTGTTCTCACCCTCTGCCCTACTTGTTGTGTAGGGTAGTGTCAGAAGTTACTCGCTCTATCTCCCTTTAAGCCTCACCTATGCTTGTATTCATGTTCAGGTCAACACAATAAAACACATTCTCTTTGCTGCTGTTTGTCTGTTGCTCCACAAAGTGATATCGTTTCTATACCTTATAGGCATGGCTGTGACACGGTGATTGCAAGCCGGAACTTGGACAAACTCAAAGAGGTTATTCCTGTTGCACAACGTCCATTAAATATATTTGTTAAAACATGACTAGATATTACTGCGTTTTCCTTTTGTAAATATACTGTTTGTTTCCTCAGGCGGCTAAAAAGCTGTCTGCTGCGTCAGGACGTCGCTGTCTCCCCGTGTGTGTGGACGTGCGGCAGCCTGAGAGCATTGCAGCAGCTGTGGATGAGACGCTGAAGGAGTTAGGTCGCATTGACATCGTCATTAACAGTACGTGATCTCTTCTTCGCGAGTTTAAGAATTACGTTTTTCTACTTATGTGATTTATGTGTTTGTGGCATAGACTGTATATAAAGATGGACGACATGACAGCTTTCCAAAAGGGAAAGTGGGTTGACCGACATCTGGTGGCTGGCTGCAGTATAGGTCATAAAGTCCTGCCTCCTCCATGTTAATAGCTGGGACATGAACCAAACTAAATCAAAATACACATCAAATAAAACTGTCTCATTTTATGTACTTTTTATCAAGCTGATGAATGTTGAAGTGCAATTTTTTCTGATAAAACTGGTTTTAATTAGTTATTTGGTGCTTTAAAAACAGGGTGAAACTTCATTTTGACTTTAATTGCTGGATGTGGGAGGAAGTGGAGAGGCTCCTCCTATCTTTTTACACAGTCAGTGTGGTTTGTGATGGCTGTAGTCTCACCCATTCATTATCATTCTACAGTGCATCCTGCTAACATGAAAGCAAATACATCTTAAGGTGTCTTAAGGTTGAGTGCGCAGAAATGCACTTTGAACAAAGGTCAAGTGTCAAAGGTTTTGGTTTAGTCATTAACTTTTCTGACTTTTCTTTATTCTCAAACTGTTGCATCACTTCAAGATTATCAGGTGTAATAACAAAGTCAGATTACCTGTGCATTGTGATGCCTATTATATTAATGCACCTCATAAATGATGCATTTCTAGTTTTAATGATGCAATCATAAAGCCTTAATGAAAGATTACCCTCCTATCTGTCTTTTATGGGAATTATTATAGTTTTTTGTTGTTGTTCAGCTGTGTCCTAAATGTTGACAGATGCTGCTGGAAACTTTCTCTGCCCGGCGACCTCACTCTCCTTCAACGCCTTCAAGACTGTGATGGAGATAGACACTATGGGTACATTCAACACCAGCAAGGTGGTTTATGAGAAGTGGTTTAAGGTACAATACACGTTTTGTTTGTCTGTGTGATACAATATTTTTTAACTTAAAGTTAAGAAGCTATAAGTATTGTTTACTACCCCCAGTGACTAAATAAGAATACGGTGTCAGCCGGAATGTAGTTGGGTTTCACTTTCTGCAATGCCCTCTGATCACCAGGAGAGGTCACTAAAGATCTGAGACTGAGTGCCTGCACATAACTGAACAGGAGTTGAACTCTGCTTTCTGGAGCTGGTTTGATCATTTACTCGTTGCATTGATTTTGAGTCTACCACGCTTCTGTGTGCAGGATCATGGCGGCAACATTGTAAACATCTCTGCAACACTCGGCTACAAGGGGCAGGCCCTGCAGGTGCATGCTGGCTCTGCTAAGGCTGCCAATGGTAAGAGCAGTTTTATCGTTATGATACTGTTTCAAAACGAGAATCTAATGACTGTGTGTTCCCTCCGTGTCCCCAGACGCCATGACCAAGCACCTGGCCGTGGAGTGGGGGCCCAGTGGGGTGAGAGTCAATGCCGTGGCACCAGGTCCTATCTCTGGCACAGAGGGATTCCGCAGGCTGGGTAAATTTAATTGTTGTACATAAAACCTGTGATCCTTTATAATGAACCATGGTTCTATCTCTTACAGTACATACGGCAACCTCAGAAACAGATGGCATTTTGAGGCTGTTGTTGCTTAATGACACTGAATTTACATATTTGTATGTAAGACTATTGTGTTTTATTATTAGATACTTCTTTATCTCTTGCTTCTACACCATTACCATCAACGGTATCCCTAATGAGTCATTCTGGCAAAAGACAGAAATGATATATAGATCTCTTTTTGCCCTCATCTGTTGATGACGGTGATAATGCCAAATGAGGGAGTCAGCTGGGCTATATCTGTGAGTTTTGTGGTACACAAATAATCTGCACACTTCCACCCTTTTCCCTGAATTTTGTTCTATCCATGTTTATGTCTATGGTCCCAGGTTTCGAATGCTTTTATTCTGCATTATTTCCAGTTGAAGTTCTGAAGGCGCCCTTGAGCTATAGCACAATACAAATGTGGAAAAATATTGAATGGAATGGTTGTGTCTGGCTCGTTCACTTGCTCGCTGAGTCATGTGTCGTATACACATGCCTGTCGAGACTTAACTTTACATAGAGTGGAGTAGCAGTGAAAATGGTAATGACTAATTAGTTGGAATAGTTGATATAAAGAAATTAATAAATGGTTAATTGGCCAGCCTTTGCCTAAACATTTACAATGCAGTAGTAGACTGTAAAAACAATTGAAAAATCATACTGTTGAAACTTTTAGAATCAATTTATAGTAACTTACATGAAACAGTTGCTGCTAGTGAAGGTGTGTGACATTGAGAACCTCTGATGTGAGTTACAGGGTCTGAGCATGGATTTTTTTCTTTTCCTTTAAATCCGCCAGGTGGTCCAAGAGGTGAGGCCGCTGGCGCCTTCCAATCCATCCCTCTGCAGCGAGCGGGCAACAAGACGGAGATGGCCCACTGCACTCTTTTCCTGGCCAGCCGGGTGTCCTCGTATGTGACCGGAGCCATCCTGGTGGCGGACGGCGGGGCCTGGCTGACCTCAGGCAACGACTTCTCCATGATGTTGGGTATAGCATCCTCTAAATCTGCTAAACTTTGAACACGGGCTCTCCTGTACTCCTCCTGACCCAGGTGTGTTGGAGGAGGTGCAGCCCGAGGTCCATGTGGAGAGACAGAATGACTGGGAGCACAGTGGGGGTGTTGCGAATTGGGTCATATCAAAGTTTTAAGAGTGCGGTAAAACCCATATTAATCCACTTGTCTCTCTTATTTTCTTTCAGGTTATTGGTCACCTGAAAAGAAAAGAGACAAGTAAACGCTGAAGGGCCATGTGCAGTACTGATATGGACAGTGTTTGTGGTTTATCTCACCACTGCTGTCTTAAGAGTGTATTTCTAAGTGGCTGAAGGTGTCGAACACTAACATACTGTACTTACTGTATTATATGTATGGGTTTTTCACCCACTACAAAGCTGTGCCTTATCATCATGTATTCTATGTTTGTCACATTCCAATTTCATGTGGCTTTTCCTCATCTCTCAACTACTAATAAAGTTTTATTATTAGGTAATGATGACTACAGTTTGCTTTGATTATTGGAGGCAAAGCAAGAAGGTTCTTGGTTCGAACATCCAACTACTTTAACTCAGTTGTATCAAGCTGGGGTTAAATGATGGAAGTAAATAAAGAAAAGAAAATGACACTTTAACATAAAACTATTTTCCTGCTATGTCCTACATTTTTTTGTGTCTTTCCTCGAGAAAAAATACTGGACACAAATTTGAAATCCATCAAATCAAACAAGAAAGAAAGAAAGTTACGTGAGGACACGAGGACTACAACCTAAATCTGGGGCTGTAGAGGGGCCACAACACAGAGGGCCCAATTATATGTCCAACATCCATGCTCAATTCCTTAAGTCATTCCTTGTTTACTGTTAGCTGGAAGTGTATAAATATTAGTTTTAAAGAGAATAAATACCCTTGATATACTTAGTACTATACATTCATACTATAATACTATACTGTCCACTAAATTATATAATAAATAGCAGCATGGAACATCTGGAGATGGGCAATACTGTTGTGAGTCAGGTGGGGGCGCCAACACATTACAATATCATCCATTACAACACTGTTTCTTCAAAATCCACACAAGTTGTCCTAAAATGAAATATTGGTTTATGCTAAATCAAGAGCTATTAGAATTAAGAGAAACGACCCACTTTAATACAGACTCTCACTGGTGGATGTGAGGGGGTTCACACACCCACGCTGCCGAGGTGCCACCGAGCAAGGCACAGACATCCGGCAGCTCCTCCATCTGACCCTGAGCGTTGACCCTGTGTGAAGGGTTCGGCAGGTGCCAGCTGTTGATGGTGGAGCGCGGTGATACTGCGGGAGGTTTTCTACGCTTGCGTGAAACGTCAGCTGTGTGTATGCGGCTGGAGGAGGAGGAGGAGGAGGAGGAGGAGGAGGAGGCGGAGGATGGGTCACTGCTGATGCTGATGCGAGAGCTTTCCTCGTCTGTGATCAACATCGGTGGAGCTGCTGCCTGCGACATGACGGAGCTTTTCGGGCCGTTCTAACGCACCTTTCCCCCCCTACCGGGTCTCGACGAGGGTCCGCGGGGACGAGGCGTGTTTACGAGACGAGGAGAGAAAAGAGGGGCTCTCGCCTCGTCCCTCCTCCGGCCTGTCTTGTGACCGACACAGGTGGATTTGCGGCTGGAAAACGGCATCGACATGAAGACATAATACTGGACTGCGCGGGAGCTGGCCGACCACGTCACTGCCCACCTAACCGGCGGGACATTGGAGCTGACGTTCGGGTCAATTTCCCTCAGAGACGGGCGGTGGGGGTTGGACCGTTCTCCGTGTTAGCGTGCTAATAGGCTAATTTCGCTAGCTAGTCGGTTAGCGGCGGTGGGATGCTCGGAAGGAGGAGTTAGCGTCAGTTGCTAGCACGCGTTCATTCGAGGATACCCAGCTGTTTATTAAACCGCCTCGCGAAGGAGACATTCAACACTAACGCTCCAAGCCGAGGTTCACTCCACTTTCACGCATAGCGCAGCTCGTCTCCTCGTTAAATGAGCTCCCCGTGAGTGAGACGCGATTATCGGCTAGGAAAGCTAATGTTGACAAACACCGGTGACTTAGGGCCATCAATTAGCATCGTTAAGAACCGTGTGGTTGGCAGAGGTGCTGTCACTCGTGATAATCCGCTCAGCTGGGAGAGACCTCAGCCCGGTGATTGTTAGCGGCTGCCGGCACGAGGTGAAGCATGTTGACTCTGGATGTGCCGGAGCTCGAACACTCGGCGACAACCAGGAGAGGATCAGCCATGACAGAGAGGGACACACACACTTTGACACCGGTGCAATATGCGGTAAGGCAGTGAGACTAATATGACCTTTGAGTTAAGGTAACGTTCTTGTCCACACGTGGGAGGCAACCACTGGAATTAAAACAACAAATACGACTTGTTAGTTCATTGCCTGACTTGACATCGTTTCTAATACAACCCACCCTCTTTAAATCATCCTTACTAATTTACTTATGTTACAGTTTTATGTCATCACAGCACCTGCCAACCTTTTTTTAAATGATAGACAACGCTTTTAGTAAAAACACTTATTTATTTCAAGGTTCCCCTGAAAGGGTGTAGTGCCTTTTTTTAAAAACATGGCATCAAAGTTAAGGAGCTGGATCTCGACAGCAGTGAGATAAGACATCGCCAGCTTCTCTCAGGTGTGCCAAGGGGAATAATGGAACCGACCATGTTGTCTGGCCCTCTGGGGCACACACAGTGGGAGACAGACCAGCCATTTCCTCTCGGATTTCACACCCTGGATTCAGACAACGGAGGCATGCTCTGTCAAAACAAGAGTGGCCAGACAGGTTTGGATTTCAGAGACAGTGACCAAGATCACACATCCCAACAAAGTGGAGAGGCCGAGGTTTTCCAGGACGAGCCCGGGGTGGAGTTGGGCAACCTCATAAATATCTCTGATTTCTCTTGTGGAGATTTGCAGTTTGAGGCCGACCAGTCCGCACTTTCCAAAGCTTCTCTCCATACTTCTCGGCTCGGGGACTTGTCTTCTACAGAAAAAACTGAGGCACCTGATGAAATCAATGACTTTACTTTATCATGGTTATTTACTCCAAACCTCACTGATGTGGTAGGAAAGAAGTCTGCCTGTGAGGAACTGAATCTGACACAGGAGGCCCCTCTGGAGGGCTCAAATGCCCTCAGTAGTCAGGGCGAGCTAATAAGCCTCAGTGTACCTGACTCTCCATCGAACATTTCCATAAGGACCAACACAGGGGATCCTTTTTCGTTGGTAGAGCTCCTCAAAAGTGAACCCATGTGTCTCCCCCTGGAGTGTCCAGGTGAGTTCAACCCACTGGGTGTCAGTGAGGAGCTGGTAGACCTGTCACAAGAGGAGCAGGCGGGTCTCCCTCCCTTACAGAGCAGGGAGACATTGTCACCTGAAACCAGAGACAACGGTTTATTCCCTGATGATCAAGTGACTGATCTGCATGTAACCAGTAGCTCCACAGTTCAAAGTTCGCCGGAGAACTGCCTGTCACCTAACCACATCAGCACACCACTGGAGTGTATCGAAGGATCTGTGCCTTTGTTGGATTTAGAGGTTCCAGATTGTGAAAGCGGTCTGCGCCTGTGCCTGGCCAGTCCTGCCTCTGTTATCTGCACAGTTGCACCGGCGCTACATTTATCAACAGAGGAGTCAGAGGTGGAACACGAAGGAGCTGCTGTAATTAGAAATCTGACATCTGAGCAACAAGATGACAATGACTCATTTGCTCCGGGTTTGTCAGTGGAAACTTCATCACTGACTGTGCCTCTGGCTAAAGATGCCTTCACCCAGGGTGATTTCACCAGTGAGAGTTACTCTTTGGAAAATGTTTCTGAGGGTTTGAGGGTGGACAAAATTAGTTCTGAAGCCCAAAATCTGCCGAATGAGGCAATGGCTTTGGATCTGTGCTTGACTGCTCATGAGGTCCATGACGAGGAAACCTGGGACTTGAAACAACAGGAGAGTGTACAGTGTGGAAGTGTTCCTGATCCAACAACTGAACAGAGGGAAGAGGAGAGTGTGATCGACTGTCACCAGCTTGAGGAATCAGATTGTCATGAAGTAGACTCTATTGATATTTCAGTTCAGGACTTTGACAGTTCTTCTCCTGACGCTGGATGGACTAGTGAGCAAAATGTGGAGACGATTTCCCTCTCTAAGATGGTGGTAGATGACTCACTGCCAATGGTTTCAGCTGTGAATACAAGGGAGGATGATGTCTCCCTGCTAAAAGCTGTTTTTGATGCTTTGGACCAAGATGGAGATGGCTTTGTTCGGATTGAGGAGTTTATGGAGTTTGCTGCTGCTTATGGGGCCGATCAGGTGAGATCATTGTTTTTCTGTTGATGACACGTTTTTGTGCAGGCAGCTGCTGAGTGAACTGCTGTGTAAAACCATATAAAGCTCCATATACGTAAATGATTTACCATTGATTTTCTGCTGAAGCTCAGAGAGCTTCCTGAAAATACTTTTCGAAATTAAATCAACTGAAAATCATCCGGGTGATGCCACTTTCTAGTATTTAAAGTTGTTTAGGATTCAAACCCCTTTGAAAGTCACTGTTGTTAGAGGTGAATTTAGTAAAAAAGCCAAGCTTAATCTTTAAAAAGTCTGAAAATTATTATAATTTTCATATAGTTGTTAGAGCCCGGCCAATATGGAGTTTTGGAGTTGTTCGATACTGATATTAGAGAGAAAATATATTCTGATACAGATATGTCTGCTTCTACTCAACTGATAACTATAAATATAAAGAAAACACAAATTCAACCAAATATTTAGAAGTAAAATAAAGAAAATATATTTATGTTGATGTAAATATAAATGCATCTTTTCTACATTGTTAATTCAGTGAAATATTTTTTATATTGGTACATATCAGCAAAACCTAAAATGTTTTTATGAATTGCACCAGGTTCATGTTGCTCTGAAATATGCAGTAAAGAAGCACAGTTAACATGACCCATGCGTCAGTGCTGATTTCCCATGAACAACCTCTGAAGATTCAGTGTGAAAGATTTGGCTAACACCACTGCATATGGTTAAAACCATGCCTGGATTAGTCTGTCATTTATATTTGGTGAGTGTTCAAGGGCTAGGATTTGGGATATCATGGAGATGATCCTGTCAGCCATATTGGCTGTAATGAATTCTGTCAGGCCTGGAACTCCTCCATATGGCAGACCACATTTGCATATCGTGTGGTTTGGTGGATAATCTCTGGTGAAATGGCTGATGTGTCACACTCCACCCATCACCCTCACCCATGTGTTGTATCTCATAGTTTGCACTAGACATCTCAGCTCCTCTTTGTAACATAAGATTTTAGTCACTTGCAAGTCAAGAGACAAGGATCAGTGACTGACAATTTGAAACCTACGAAACCAAGATCTTTAGATTATGTTCACTTTAGGTTTCTCATTTTCACCTCAAAGTTAAACCGAAATCATCATGTACCCGTTCAGGGTTAAGAGAGATTATTATTATTAACCACAGAGACGATAATCAATATTTGAATAAGATTTATGTACATTTGCAGTAAGAATAACTTAATCTCAGAGGACTGTGATGTTAATTGCAAACTTCGATGCCTTTACATTTGATACAAACCTCCACTCACCGCAGCTGCTCTACCCTGTTGTGTCCATGCGTGGACATATCTGTACACACTAGCTTTCAGTGTTGATAGGCTGTTACTCATGATGTGTAACCAGTCAGTTAGAGCTAAGGGATGTTGCTTGCAACCAGAGAGATGACTTTGGATGGGCCAGCTGAAGTAGCACATTTTTAAAATCAAATTTACTGGCAGTCGATTTAAAAAAAATAAAATTAAAAAAAAGTTCAGTTAATCATAACCCCCCCCCGAATATATGAAAAATTTGTTTTTTCCCTGTTAAACTGTTGGCAAGAACGGGACTGAGCTTCAGCAAGTGATCACACCCTTTGCAAATAACAGTAAAAGGATGGATGCAGACGATGCTGTGACCTAACTGGTTACATAAATAAGCACAGCTTTCAAGTGTGCCCCTGTGAACATGTTTTATATCTGTTTCAACTTATGAATCTTTATTTAAGAAGCCATGATATGAATCTCATCACATAGTGTTTATAATCCAACATGATCGTCTAGTTTTGCCTGAGGTAGATTCAGGTAACGTAATGAAATATTAAAAAGCTCAGTTCAGATTATTTTTGACGAACTTTGAACGAGGCCTTTTAGGGTGAGCATGGGCCCTTGTTGGCGCGCCACGCACAGAGGGTGTTGCTGGCTCACAAATGCTTTTTTTAATCCCTCCTCTCCCAGTTCAAAGCACCTCTATTGCCCCCGATCTGCCCCATGTCTAGCCGTACATGTGTGTGGCTCCCCAGGCAGGATATTTGTGAAGGATTAAGAGCAAAATGTGTTTTCCTGAGTCAGAGGAACGTCATGGTTCGGCTGCTGTCCACCCAACTGCCCCCTGACCTTGTTTTGAGGGACAGACCGGGGCTTTTGTCATGTTAGTCTAATGTAAATCAATTCCACCTGTTATTTGGCTGGGCAGCGCTAAAGCTGACACATTTACATGACACTGCGGTTTGATTTAATTTCATAGGTGTGGCCTGTTTTACTGTTATTCAGTGCTGTTTGGTTTCTGGTGGACTTCTCGTCCCAAGTATTGTGATTTCAGTAGTTTCCTTTGGATTCCGGCTTGTTAGAAGTTTCCTTGGACTGCTAACCAGATTGAGCAGATTGATTACCTTTGTTTATAGCTATCGGATATCTGAACTGTGGGAGCTAATTTGTGCCCGTACAAGAAACTCCTCTTAGATTTCTATTTGTGATCGGAGACAGGCAGAGGCTTTGGCATGTTTGCTTATTTTTCCCCTTCTACAATAACTAAGCAGGCAGCACACAGACTTATCTTCAGAATTTGTGGAATGTTGTATAATGCTTGTAACATCTCGGTGGATTTGGCGTCCATTAGCTGAACTCAAGGATCAGTGGGGAAAGTCAGGTCTCCTCTAAAAAGGGCTACACACACACACACACACACACACATTATGATAAGGTAGCTGGTTCTCTCTTATCGTATCAGTTTAGAACATGAGTGAATGTTCCTCTCATATTTGAATAAGCCTTTACCGTCATATGTCCTTGTGTTTCAGTCATCTGGAGATAAAAGTGGTTTGAATAACCTCCACAAGTGAGTGGCCCAACTTTACTGTGGACCTTGGTGGTAACACAGGTCTTGCAGCAGCGTGGTTGAGAAAACCACACAGCAATATGTTGTACTGATTCAAAAGGACATCAAGTAAGACCAAAAAAAAGCAGGAAGGTTAAATCATAGTTATGTAAGCCAAGTGGCGGTGGGGATAAGCTCAGGAGCTTATGAGGAGGTAGCTGAAATAATTTCAGACTAATAAACAATTGTCTTATTAATTTTACTATGTCTACAAGCTATCTATTTTCCTTGTGGTCTATTCTCTCTGCCAAGCCTTTGTGCATCAGGCATTCCTCAGTGAAATGCTCTGTTGTATTTATTTATATATATATATATATATATATATATATATATATATATAATTTGTATATATAATATCAGTGCGGTTGACTGGTGCCGCCGTGAGTTAATCTCTACCTTTTTGAAAATGTCCCAGCAACCTGTCATAGACCAGTATTGATGAGTTATTTGCATGCATGTTCAGCTGGTGCTTGTTTGCTAAGCATGCAAATGTTTGCTCCAGAATTATTTCAGGATAGGACACTGTGTGCAGTCACACACACACACACGCACACAATCTATTGTGTGTGCTTTGAATATGAGCATCATATAATCATCAGAGAATCTTAGGAGACAA